>NW_027468564.1:5745000-5825000 GCF_046254945.1 Alosa pseudoharengus | reverse complement strand
CTGAAGTGCCCTTGAGCAAGGCACCTAACCCCTCACTGCTCCCAGAGCGCCGCTGTTGATGCAGGCAGCTCACTGCGCCGGGATTAGTGTGTTCTTCACCTCACTTTGTGTACACTGTGTACACTGTGTGCTGTGTGTGTTTCACTAATTCACGGATTGGGATAAACGCAGAGACCAAATTTCCCTCACAGGATCAAAAGAGTATATATACTTATACTTACTTATACTAGACTATGAATGCATTTATTTATGTTGTTATGTCATGATAAGCTATTTTTCGCTGCGCAGCACCAGTTGTGATATTTATCCTACTGAGTGTAATCGTAGGTAATGTCATGTATAAAAACTAGTATTGTTAGGCAATACTATAAGTCCAGGGCAGCTGAGGTGTGGCGATGACATCATCAATACGCAAGTATGCGGTTTCGCCATGTGACAGGGTGTATGTGTGTGTCTGTGTGTGTGAGTATAGGGTAGCAAATGTTGTTAAATGTTGCAAAGATATCAGAGAGCTCTTTAAGAGATCTCTGTGTGTGTCTGTGTGTGTGTTTATGTGACAGGGTAAGTGTGTGTCTGTGTGTGTGTGTGTCTTGTTAATGGTGCCTTTAAACCAAAGATATCAGAGAGCTCTTGGTGAGATGTGTCACATAGACTTGTGGGTTAAACAGATCACTTTGTCTAAAATGTTAACCTGTTTAAATGACACTGAGAAGAATGCATTACCCACAACAGCACCTCTCTCACATGAAAAGTAATCAAAAAAGTGTGTGTGTGTGTGTGTATGGAGAAAGTGTGTGTGGGAGTGAGGATTGATGATTAATGTTCAGATGTTTAACTCTGTTTCAGGCTAGCGTGGTGTCATCTGACAGATGAGGGCTGTTCCTATCTGGCCTCTGCTCTGTCCACACACTCCTCAAGTCTCAGAGTGCTGCACCTGAGTCCCAATAAGCGGATTAGTGAATCAGCTGAAGAGCAGCTCTCTGCTCTAGTGGAGGACCCACACTGCAAACTGGAGAGACTAGAGTGAGTAAATATCTAAACATGTCACTCAGGTCTTTAGGACATGAGACCCAACATGCCTGTCTTTTAGTTTCTGTCCTCCAGATTCTACCTCCTCCATCTGTTTTCCTCTGTGTTCCTCTGCTTTTATTCATTCATCCATTCATTCTTCCCCCCTCTCTCTATCTCTGTGACTGACATCTGTTCTCATCCTTCTTTTTTTCTATTTTAATTTCTTGTTCTATCTCTCTCTATTTCTCTCTCTGTGTGTAAATGTAAGAACAGAGCAGAACAGAGCAGAAATGTGTTGAAACTCTTTCTCATTTTCAACTGATTGGTTTAGGTGGTACAGTAACAACCCAACACTGCAGCTGATTGGTTTAGGTGGTACAGCAACAACCCAACACTGCAGCTGATTGGTTTAGGTGGCACAGTAACAACCCAACACTGACGCTGATTGGTTTAGGTGGTACAGTAATAACCCAACACTGCAGCTGATTGGTTTAGGTGTTACAGTAACAACCCAACATTGCAACTGATTGATTTAGGTGGTACAGTAACAACCCAACACTGCAACTGATTGGTTTAGGTGGTGCAGTATACCTTGTTAAAAGTCACTAAGAGACTTCTTCCCCTAAGATAGTACCCACCAACACCTCTGGCTTAAGGACTATATGGCTGCTGGTACAGAATAGAGGCCTCTGTCTCTCATGCAGCCTGGCTCACTGGTAGAGGCTTGTCATTGATGCCACTGATTGATGATCATCTCCTTTATCCTGCAGGTGGAATGGGGGAACAGTAGAATATTGCTTCTGATTGGACTGATCTGATCAGTGGTGTTGGACTATTTAGCTCCACCCTTACTGTGTTTGTCTGTTGTCATGGACACTGATTGATGATCATCTTCGTCCTTTATCCTGCAGGTGGAATGAAGATGTTGGTGAATGGGACGGATGGGAGGAAGAAGATGATGGTGAGGAGGATGATGATGGGGAGGAAGAGGATGATTGTGGAGTATATTAAGCTTATACACACAAACCCACACATACACACACACACACACCAGCATCTCTTGTACAGAATGCCTGGGGAGGAACGTAAGCCTGTACCCAGCTTCCATCAGCACACCGGAAACAGCCTCATAACACACACACACACACACACACACACACACACACACACACACACACACACACACACACACAGACTGCCCCTCCTCCCACTCTACTCTATACACACGCACACACACACAAACACAAACACAAACACACACACACACACTGATCAGCCAGAGATGATTGACTGGACTAGACACTGTACACATTGTGTGAATGTCCATATGTGTTGAACCTGTTCACTATTGTTTTGTCATGTATGAAATCATATGTTCATGTGGACTAGACACTGTACACATTGTGTGGATGTCCATATGTGTTGAACCTTTTCACTATTGTTTTGTCCATATGTGTTGAACCTGTTCACTATTGTTTTGTCATGTATGAAATCATATGGACATGTGGACTGAGGTGGACAATGTATTAACATCTATCACCATCTATTGTAAAATATGTATATAATTAGGATTTTTATTGCTCCCTCTATTTTGAACAATATTGATGGTGTTGTTGAAATGGCATACATCAAAATCTGTGTGTGTGTGTGTGTGTTTGTGTGTGTGTGTGTGTGTGTGTGTGTGTGAATGGCAGGAGAGAGTCAGTTGAGGTGTAGGAGCCACATGTTGAGTTGTTGTCAGTATTTGGCCCCCCTGCTTATGGACTCTGTTGGCCCTGCTGGACTCCATGTGTGTGTTTTGAGTTTGAACTCAGTTTGAGTTTTGCCCCTCATTTGAGTCTCACCTGCCTTGCTCATTGTTTTTGTTTCTGACTCCATGTGTGTGTTTTGAGTTTGAACTCCGCCCCTCATTTGAGTCTCACCTGCCTTGCTAATTGTTTCTGACTCCATGTGTGTGTTTTGAGTTTGATTTCAGTTTGACTTTTGCCCCTCATTTGAGTCTCACCTGCCTTGCTAATTGTTTCTGACTCCATGTGTGTGTTTTGAGTTTGAACTCAGTTTGAGTTTTGCCCCTCATTTGAGTCTCACCTGCCTTGCTCATTGTTGCAGTTGATTTCTTTCTGTCCCTAGTTTGCTGTTCATTTAATCCTTTTTGCTATTTAAGCTCAGCCTGTTTTGTGACCTACGTATGTCAGATCGTACCTTGAAGCCTGTTCTGTGCCTAGCATGTTTGTGTTTGCCAGTGCTTTTGTCTGTTTTTTGAACTTTTTTCGTGGATCTTCTGTGAGTTGCCTTTGGACTTTAATGTTCACCTGTTATCATTTGTGGTGTTTTCTACTGACTGTGGGATCTTCAATAAAACCTGCTTGATTGTGTTTGGGTCTTGGTCTGCAATCCGTAACAGTTTTGAGTTGATCCATTTGAGTTCCATTCATTCTTTGATGGTGTTTTTACAATGTAATGATATTTACTTCAATGAATCGATGCTGATGAATCTGTGGTTTTGAGTGAGTTTTTCTTGTAAGTGGTTGTTTTTGAAGACCATGTACATACTTTGAATATAGTACATTATCATAGTGTTTTAATGACAAATATCATACAATCATCATCATAAATAGTCATAAGATAATAGTTTAAATGTTTCACTTCAGAAATGTTTTTATTTATCATTTGAGTCTCTCCATTGCATATGATCTCTAAATGTGACTGGCCACATGTGTGATAGCATCAGCAGTTGGTCCCAGCTCACTGTACAATTCAAACTAGTCAGTCTGAGCCCACAGTGCAGTGTGATGGTGCCATCTAGTGGTCAGTAGGAGAACACGACCTGAGAGGAGACTAGCAACAGTTACACTGAGGCTTGTTTGTATGGGAGGAGACTAAGCAGCAGCTACACTGAGGCTTGTTTGTATGGGAGGAGACTAGCAGCAGCTACACTGAGGCTTGTTTGTATGAGGAGACTAGCAGCAGCTACACTGAGGCTTGTTTGTATGAGAGGAGACTAGCAGCAGCTACACTGAGGCTTGTTTGTATGAGGAGACTAGCAGCAGCTACACTGAGGCTTGTTTGTATGAGGAGACTAGCAGCAGCTACACTGAGGCTTGTTTGTATGAGAGGAGACTAGCAGCAGCTACACTGAGGCTTGTTTGTATGAGGAGACTAGCAGCAGCTACACTGAGGCTTGTTTGTATGAGGAGACTAGCAGCAGCTACACTGAGGCTTGTTTGTATGAGAGGAGACTAGCAGCAGTTACACTGAGGCTTGTTTGTATGAGGAGACTAGCAGCAGCTACACTGAGGCTTGTTTGTATGAGGAGACTAGCAGCAGCTACACTGAGGCTTGTTTGTATGGGAGGAGACTAGCAGCAGTTACACTGAGGCTTGTTTGTATGGGAGGAGACTAGCAGCAGTTACACTGAGGCTTGTTTGTATGAGAGGAGACTAGCAGCAGCTACACTGAGGCTTGTTTGTATGAAAGGAGACTAGCAGCAGCTACACTGAGGCTTGTTTGTATGGGAGGAGACTAGCAGCAGCTACACTGAGGCTTGTTTGTATGAGAGGAGACTAGCAGCAGCTACACTGAGGCTTGTTTGTATGAGGAGACTAGCAGCAGCTACACTGAGGCTTGTTTGTATGAGAGGTGAAAGTAATGAAATTAAATTTGCTCTTCCTCGCCTTGTGTCAAAGTGTCTTTGAGCACGACACTGAAAATGGTTAGTGTAAAAAAATTGAGTCCAGCTACATACCCATTGATCAGATGGACTGTATGCGTGCTTCTGTACATTAAAACACACACAAACACACCCTCACTGCCCCTCTTTGCTTCTATGCCAGCCCCCACTGGAACCTTTTCCCAATAGTATTTTCCCTTTTCTGACTTGCATGAGCTCAGGTCAATGAGGCCTGCAGGCCAAAAATAGCAAATGGAAGTTCAAAACTGGTAATATCCAATAGAATATAAATTGATACAAAAGTCTATCACAACATCAGGTGATAATATATGTGTTACTATGGATTTTTAACAAATTACAATGCAGCGGTTTTGACCGGGAACACAAAACTAGTAAACATAAAACGAACACAGTGGTATTTATTTCTTTATGAAATATTCCCTTTTATCAGAATTGTCCTCATTGTTTTCATTGTGAGATTACAATAAATCACTAAAAGATGATTTTAGAGAAAAATGAAAGGGGACCAATGTGTTTGCCTCTTTCCTTTGCATTGTGTGTGTGTATGTGTGTGTGTGTGTGTGTGTGTGTGCGTGTGCGTGTGTGTGTGTGTGATTATCTCCCTCTGTCTCTCTCTCTCTCTCTCTCTCTCTCTATCTCTCTCTGTTTATATATGCTGCTGTAGTCTTTCCATCTGCATCCTTGTGAGGAACCAAAGGGGTAATCTTTCCTCAAACTCAAAACAAGTTCAACTGGTTTTCTGAATACGGAAGCCGTGAAACCAGTTGGGCACCGGAACTTTGAGGAAATGGATATCAGAAAAACAAACTCATGAAACACTCATAAAGAACCGTAAGTGTATTTCACGAGGGTATTTATTCAGTATTTACAGAGACGTTGTTTTTGTTTACAATAATGTGGGGTTCTACTGTTGATATTAATCATAGAAGTGAATTGTATTGTGATAAGAAATGTGTGTAATGTGTGTTGTGTCAAGTTTTGGCTGTCGTGTTAAGCCATTGTGTAGACTTTTGATTTCAAATCTATAGCGTCTTGTCTAATTGCTGATTGGCCTGACCTTTTTGGGGTCTGCTCATAGGGAAGAGATGCTAGGGTTTTAAGTGTGTTGTGGATGGAGTTAAAGGGTTTGGAGTGTGTTGTGGTGGAGGTTAAAAAGTTTGGGAAGGCGTGGATGAGCTACAGTGAAGTGGATCACACAAGCACCGGCAGGCCCGAAAGACACACACGCATGCGCGCACACACACACATACATGTTTGATCTTGCTTTAAAGGAAGAGTTTTTCCATAATCCAAACTCTCTGCTGATTTCACGTTCTGTTCTTGTAGGTCAGTTGAAAAATGATTTCAGAGTTCTACTTAACTTCCATGGAATCATAACCGTGGAATATTGTGTCTTCTTTCACGTGTTCCATTTTTATAATCCATCTGTTGTCTCCCTCTGTGTCATTTCCAGAATATATTATTATGTTTTCACCCCTGTCTGCTTGTTTGTGTCCTTTAACTTTTTCTTTTGTTATATTCTCTCACTCTGGCATGGCGTCAATCTCTATTTTCAACACAATGTTTTATCTTCAATTGTTTCTCTTTTTCATTTTTAGACATTTGTTACTTTGCAGAACAGATGTGCATGCGTATCCCGTTAATGTGGTGTGTCCATTGTATCCATTGTTAGTGCTGTGCGATCTGTGTGTGTGTGTGTGTTTGTGTGTGTGTGTGTTTGTGTGTGTGTGTTACTGTGATGTGTCCATTGTATCCATGTGTAGGCTGGTGTTAGTGCTGTGTGATGTGTGTGTGTGTTGATCTTTCTCTCTCATTCTCCAGTGTAAGATCAGGAGATCCCAGGAAAAGGGGTGTGTTGGCCTAAAATGAGTTCCTGTGAAGAAGAGGACCATGACTGTGAGCCTGTGGGGTAAGACAACAACATCAGTAACTCAACTTAATAATAAAGCAATAAACTAATCTATCGGAATAAGTCACAAAACACATTTTAGGGCATGAGTTCTGTAATCTGTACTGGAATACATTTTAAAAGTAAACTTCACCAACACTTTACTTTATATAATCATATACAGTACTGTATCTCTATCTCTTTCTTTCACTCTCTGGCCCCCCTTCTCTGTGTGTGTGTGTGTGTGTGTGTGTGTGTGTGTGTGTGATACAGCTCCATGCAGCAGAAGAGATCACACTCTCCTGTACCGAGCTGTGTGTCCATGAAGAGTGACCGGTCCATGGATCCACCAGAGCAGTTTGGAGAAGGAGGTGTCCCTGCTGGTCAGAGGTGAGTATCAGTCTCCACAGAAACACAAGCATCAGTACAGACATGTGGACACCTGTAGGTTAATACTGTATCAAAGGTGCGTCACTCTTCCAATATTGGAACCTATGAGGTAGTGAATGTTGTAGTACTGACATGTCACCAGTAAGTGGCGGTATAAGACACTCTCTCTCTCTGTGCGTGTGTGTGCGTGTGTGCGTGTGTGTGTGTGTGTGTGTGTGTGCGTCTGTGTGCGTGTGTGTGTGTGTGTGAAATACAGCCCCATGCAGCAGAAGAGATCGCACTCCCCTGTACCGAGCTGTGTGTCCATGAAGAGTGAGCAGTCCATGAATCATCCACTATGGCAGTTTGCTGGAGAAAGTGTTCCTGCTGGTCAGAGGTGAGTAACAGTTAGTGCTGCTTGATTATGGAAAAATCGTAATCATGATTATCGATTAACGATTATTCACTGCATTAGTCTTATCTGTTATTTCCACAACCCCAGAAAAATATCACTAATAGGCTATAATATTCGCTTTGGTTATGGTTATGGTTATGGATTTGGCTGACGCCTTTGTCCAAAGCGACACACAAATACAAAACAACAATAATAAAGCAATAATGTCCATTCAATCAATAATATAAAAACAATGACATGGTAAGACTACATTAAGGAGAATATCAATAATAAACAATAATGTCAAATTAATCAACAGCCTAATGAAAATCATACAAACCATTACACATACGAAGCGCTTAAACAACTAAGCACATGTTGAACAGGAATGTCTTTAGACCCCTCTTAAACGACCCAAAACTGGGCAACTCATTCCACCAACATGGAACCACTGAGGAATAGAGTCTTGAGTTAGACCTAGTTTTTATGACTGGTCGACATAACAGGCGCTCATCAGAAGACTGCAGTGGGCGGTTGGGGATGTAAGGCTTGATTATTGAATTAAAACAACTAGGAGCAGATCCAGTCAGTGTCCTATAGGCCAAAGTGAGAGATTTAAATGTAATTCTGGCTACTATAGGGAGCCAATGGAGAGTAACTAGGAGAGGAGTTACATGTGTCCTCTTTGGCTGATTGAAGACCAGGCGTGCTCCAGCATTCTGAATCAGCTGTAATGATCTTATTACACAAGCGGGTAAGCCAGCTAATAGTGAAAGTAGGTCACATAATAAGTCAAAGTAAGAGTGAATATGAATACGTGACAGTATGCATATATTATATATTCTTATTTGAATGTGTATGTCGTTGAACTTGAGCAGAGCGAGTAGGACAAAGTAGCTTTGGACAAAGGCGTCTGCTAAATCCATAACCATAACCATAACCATAATAAGGAAAAGTTAAATAACTTGTATAACTTAAATAACTCTTTCATGACAGCACCTATGGCATTACATTGTGATTGCATTCTGTGGTGTGTGGCATATTCAGGCATTTTTAATTAAATCCAGTGACATGTTCGCTGATGATCAGGGGCCGTATTCACAAAGCCTTTTATCTTACCACTAGGAGTACTCCTAAATCACACTAAAATATTTTAGCTAGGAGTTTTCTCTTAAAAGTTATTCACAAAGCCTTTCAGACCTACTCTTAGTAAGGAAAAATGCCAACTCCTAAACTAAGAGTGAGTCTTTGTTGCTATGGATGACGTCATTACTCATGCACAAGCTTGACTGAAGTGGCCACCTTGATTGGCTGATGATTGTAACGCGGGAATGATTCCAAACACCTCCCTTACGATGATGAGTGACAGGTGACAGGTCTGAGAATGCGTGCGCTACACAAGTAGTGCGAAGGACGGAAGATGATGAATAACTGAATAAAAAGGCCTAGCCTAAATGAATAAAGAGTAAGGCAAAACAAATAGCCTAGTAGCCTAATGAAACATACGGATTGATGCAGTATCTTTGCAACATTGTTAAATTAATCTGTCACCATAGCCTATGCCTATGTTTGCAAAGAGGAGCACATTTTAATTTGATTCACAATGAGACATTACATTTAATTTACATGTTGAGAATGAGTAGTTTTGGTTGTTGGTGGTGTTATTGCATCCCAGTTATGCCTACAATGCAAAATTGTTCCCTCGCGATTGGAAGCTCCTGTAGCCGCATAGGATTTCAAAACATCGCGACGCGAAATGCCACAAAAAGCTGTTTGTGAATAGGTCTTAGGGAGTTAGGAGTCCTCTCGACTTCTTTTAAGCTGTCCCAGACTTAGGTGCTACTTTTAGGTCTAAAATGCTTTGTGAATTACTTTTAGTGAGAAAAATTAGGAGTCCTAAAGTTAGGAGTGACACGCCCATTATTTTTAGGAGTTGCTCCTAAATTCGCCAGTTAGGAGCTACTTTTAGCCTTAAAATTCTTTGTGAATACGGCCCCAGATTAAAAAATGCTCCTTTCTTTAGAATTTTTACTTTCTCTCTCTTGTGATGTCTCATTGTGAATCAAATTAAAATGTTCCCCTCTTTGCAAACGTAGGCATAGGCTATGGTGACAGATTTGGGGCCAATCTCAATTCTCTGTTTTACCCCTTCCCCTATCCCTTCATCTTACCCCTAGCCCTTGTCCCTCGAAACCGAGTGGCAAGACATAGGGGTGAAGAATATTCCCCTTGGAAATGAGATAGCCTACCACTAGCCAACCATAGGGAGAGCTAAATGACTGAAACACTTGAATGAACGTAATTTACAGAGATCGTACCACACTGAAAGCTAATATTTTGTCACTAGCAACCTGTCTTCTGTCAAATAGGCTATCATTGCATTTTCAGTTCAGGAATTATTTCAACAACAGCAGAACGTGCCTATGTTTGTTCGCAGCCTATAGGCTACCTTCTGGTCCGGGTGAATGAAACAGGGATGGGGGACAAAATAAACATGCAGGTTGCTATGTAAACATCCCACAACTCCTTCGATATTTTACAATAATATCCAAATGGTCGTTACTTGACATCAGAAGCAATCGCTACCTGTAATCGCCACCTGCCTATGCGAGGAGTCGGCAGCAGTAGGCCTATGCAGCATTCATATCAGACGAGCGGTAAAAAAGTTCAGCAAATTTAGCTGCTGTTGGACTTTACATTTCTGACATGGTATGCTGCCAATTCGAGGGGTAGACATGGAAATATGTAAAATGCGAGACATTCGCGCAAATAATGATGTGCTGTTAACATTCACAAAACAGCGATTTTTGAAAACTTCCTCGTGAAGAACAGGACCTTCAATATATGGTCACAAGATTGAATGCAACATAAAACAATTAGCTACCATTTTAATTTTATAATCCTTATATGCCAACATTTCATGTCAATGAATCTCTCGGTGTGCTTATTTTTCCGGTGTGAGCGTCGTATGTTGGGTATTTCTCTTACCCCTCGGTTTCAAGTGAGCTCCCGATCTTACTTGGTTTTAAGGGGTATCTACCCCTTGCCCCTATCCCTACCCCTCGATCGAAATGAGAATTGAGATAGCCCTTCGTCTCACGTGCACGCGCAAAACTAAAGGGAAGGGGGAAGGGGAAGGGGTAAAATAGATAATTGAGATTGGCCCTAAGTGTGTGTGTGTGTGTGTGTGTGTGTGTGTGTGTGTGTAAAATACAGCCCCATGCAGCAGAAGAAATCGCACTCTCCTGTACCGAGCTGTGTGTCCATGAAGAGTGAGCAGTCCATGAATCATCCACCAGGGCAGTTTGCTGGAGGAGGTGTTCCTGCTGGTCAGAGGTGAGTATCAGTTAGTGCTCCTCGGTTATGGCAAAAATCATAATTTGGTCAAAATTGTAATCATGATTATCGATTAATGATTATTCATGCGGGGCGGGGGGGGGGGGGGGGGGATTCTTTCCACAACCCCAGAAAAATATCACTAATAGGCTATAATAAGGAAAAGTTAAATAACTTGTATAACTTAAATAAGTCTTTCATGACAGCACCTATTGCATTACATTGTGATTGCATGCTGTGGTGTGTGGCATATTCAGGCATTTTGAATTAAATCCAGTGACATGTTTGCTGATGATCAGATAAAAAATGCCCCTTTCTTTAGAATTTCACTTCTCTCATGTTTGTAGGCTTTTTTCTGCACTGGTTGGCTCTCCACAGCAGCATATTAGCAGCTTTTCTCTCTCTCCTCTCCTACATCTTTTCATTAGTTATCTTTTCTCTCTCTCCTCTCCTACATCTTTTCATTAGTCATCTTTTCTCTCTCTCTCCTCTCCTACATCTTTTCATCAGTTATCTTTTCTCCTCCTCCTCTCCTACATCTTTTCATTAGCAGTGTTGGGAACGTTATTTAAAAAAAGTAATTAGTTATAGTTACTCACTACTTGTTCCAAAAAGTAACTGAGTTAGTAACTGAATTACTCTATGATAAGAGTAACTCGTTACCAGGGAAAGTAACTATTTGCGTTACTGATACAAAAAAAAGTTGCTATATGTCAAAGATTTTGGATTCTTTAAGCAGTTTTAAGCAGCCAGTTAGAACAGACAGGTGTTTGTAGGCTACATAACTTTCAATATTTATTAGATAGATAGATAGATAGATACTTTATTGATCCCCAAGGGGAAATTCAAGATATTGTACATCGACAGACCTACGGTTGACTTCAGCCTGTGTCATAGGTTTTTGTTGTGAGGCAGAAAGATCTCGCTTTTGATGCTTGGAGGACTTTGCTCCTAGTCCTTCTTTGCTAGTGGATGGCGAGCTATCATCTGTGGTGGAGGTATCAGTGTTTTTTGGCCACTAGCTTTAGATGCGTGTGTGAGATGCTTCATTAAATTACAGATTACAACGGATGTCGACAAAGTCTTCGCTTCGACATAATGTACACATTACATGGACGTTCTTGCCTTTGACCACAATGAATTTTAAGTAGTGCTTATATCTCCACCTTGAAAATGCCAACTTTTAATCGTCGGATTGCTCCTGACCTCTGCTGTTGCGTGTGTGTGTGGCGCGTGTGCTGGCAAGTGTGTAAAAACACTGGCTCTGATTGGCAATCATGAAACATGACTCTGCCTTAGCCAATTATAATCGCCTACGTCGTTATTAACCCACCTCCTCACTAGCTGTGAGCCAGGGGTGCGTTCGGATTACACAGTTTATTCAATCAATGAATAGTAACGCACCGCATTTAACGTCCAGTAACGTTAACGGCGTTGTAACAACGGGAAAAATCATTAGTTAGATTACCCCGTTACTGAAAAAATAACGTTGTTACCTAACGCCAATCTTTTAAACGGCGTTATTCCAAACACTGTTCATTAGTTATCTTTTCTCTCTCTCCTCTCCTACATCTTTTCATTAGTTATCTTTTCTCTCTCTCCTCTCCTACATCTTTTCATTAGTTATCTTTTCTCTCTCTCCTCTCCTCTCCTACATCTTTTCATTAGTTATCTTTTCTCTCTCTCCTCTCCTACATCTTTTAATTAATTCTCTTTTCTCTCTCTCCTCTCCTACATCTTTTCATTAGTTATCTTTTCTCTCTCTCCTCTCCTATATCTTTTAATTAATTCTCTTTTCTCTCTCCTCTCCTACATCTTTTCATTAGTTATCTTTTCTCCTCCTCCTCTCATCTCCTACATCTTTTCATTAGTTATCTTTTCTCTCTCTCCTCTCCTACATCTTTTAATTAATTCTCTTTTCTCTCTCTCCTCTCCTACATCTTTTCATTAGTTATCTTTTCTCTTTCTCCTCCTACATCTTTTCATTAGTTATCTTTTCTCTTTCTCCTCCCCTACATCTTTTCATTAGTTATCTTTTCTTGGCTCTCTGCTTCAGCTGCCAAAGCAACGCTGGTTGAAACCACTGGTTGATAGCTGGATAGCTAATATATAAGTAAATCACGCTGGTCGGAGTGATTAGTTGCCCCACATGTTTTCTAAGTTTGCATCTTTAAATGTAGACGTCTCTCCTGGGCCTTTCCCCTTTGAAAACACGTGTCATAATCCATTGGCACTGAAGGAGCAAGTAATCAGTGTTAGTGATGTCATGCACAGCTGCCAACCCTCACGCATTCCATTGGTGTAGGAGCGCGTGGAGCCAATCAAATGAATGAATCTCACTCTCCATGTGTGAGAGATGCCAGCTCTGCTCATGGTAGTGTTTGCGTTTGCCTAATGTTATCCTTGTGTACTTGTAGAAGCTCATAGACTACACTGCAAAAAATGAAATCTAACCAAGTGTTATTAATCTTATATTAAGATTAAAAAATCTATTTGGTATTGTTTTTAGTATGAAAAGACTTACCTAGCACCCTCTCAAAAGAACATTTTGACTTAATTTAAGAAGATTTTGACTTATTTTAAGGAGTCTTATCAAGACAGATTTGCTTAACGCACTGGCAGCCAAATTTGCTTGTTTTTAGGACACATTTGCTTAACGCACTGGCAGCCAAATTTGCTTGTTTTCAGGATGAGATGTCTTAAAATAAGTCAAACTTTTTTTAAATTAAGTCAAATGTTTTCACAAGGAAGCGCTAGGTAAGTCTCTTTATACTAAAAACAATACCAACTAGTTTTTTTTATCTTGATATGAGATTAATAACACTTGATGAGATTTTGTTAGATAAGCAGTTTTTGCAGTGTAGCTATAATGCGCTGATTTCAAAAACGAGGCGTGTTCTAACAATCTTGCCACAAGTTCTCTGAGTAATTTGGTCGCCTCAATTGACCGTGATAATAACAAACTTAGCAGAGAATGCGCTAGTTACAATTGCGGCGGTTCATGATGCTACCGACTGCATGAGCACACAAACACGTAGTGATGGGGACGAGACCGCCTATGCCGAGTCCGAGACAATACCGAGTCTTTGAAGGGTCAAGACCGAGTCAAGACCGAGTCCGTTGGTTTTCAAATACAGTCGAGTCCGAGTCAAGACCGAGTCTTTGAGGAAGCAAGTCCGAGTCGAGACCGAGTCCTTTAGGAGTCGAGACCGAGTCGAGACCAAGACCATAAAAACATGTCAGTTTTCATATTCATGATTTAAAATCACCCCAATTAATAATCAACAGTTAGGCCCAGGCTTGGAATTTCACCATTTTAGGGGCAAGGCCACTTGGCCTTCAGTTGGGCATATTTGGTGGGGGGCACAAAGGCCACATGTCAGGGCACCAAGGCCAAAGTTAACTATATAGTAGTAGGCTATAAAAATAATCAAAGTTGTATTTAGCCTATTCACAGCAGTAGACCTGCATCACTGTATGAAAAATTACAAAAACATGAAACATGACATATTACATAGAACTGTAAATCATCTGATCATCTAATATTTAGATGTCTAGGCTATATTTAATATTTAGATTTATTTTATATTTGGCCTGTTATGGAATCATGTATTGAACAATTTAAGCACAGCTCAGCTTTAAGAAACTCAAATAGCCTAGATGCATGCTTAGCATTTTTTGACCATTAAGACTCCTTTCACAAACTTTTACTCAGCTGTATATCCTCTGATTTTAATATTTACCTATATCTAGGCAATATTTGTAACATTTATTTTGTATTTGGCCTGTTATGAAATCATGAAGAACGATTTAAACACATTTTGAAACCAAAAGACCAAAGTTGGAGACATGAATGTAGACCTTGCTGCAGATTACATTTTTAATTTAACCAGAATACTCTGGAACGGCTTACTGTACAGGGGACTGCTTTACACCTTTGTGTTCGGTAAGGTCTGCTGTTTATTCTGATATGGTTTGTCATGTGTTGAACGAAGGGTTCGTGAAGTATTCCACCGCGATGAATGGGTAGGGGAGATGGGTGTAGCACCTTATGTAGACGTTATGATTAAATTTAATTATATTATTTACTTTTCTCGCGAACCGTTCACCACAGCAGTTAGCGGCTTACATTGTTTAAAAGCTGAGAAAAAGCTCTTTCATGTGATGTGATACATGTGTCTGTGTGATGAGTAGGCTTAGCCATTGCGAGTATTTCAACTGAGAAGAATGGGTGAATTTGGATGCACTTTCTGTCTTGCCATGCGCTGTCATTTTCTCCACTGTGTAAGACTGAATTAGTTTGCGCTGTGATGCTAAGATTATTTTGACAGGCTATAGGCTAAATAAAAATCGCTATTAAACGGATGCATAGCAGAATATTGAAAGAAGGGGGCACCAAAGCCAACGCAAGGGGCAAAGACGTGGCCGCCGTGAAATTTCATTTTCAATTTTTTTTTATATATGAACATAAAAAAAATGCGTTGGTCTCGAGGACTCGGTCTGAAATTACGAGTCCTTCTCCTCCCACTGTGGTCCGAGACCGAGTCAAGACCGAGTCTTTGAAGGAACAAGTCCGAGTCGAGTCCGAGAAAGCAGAAATCGGTCTCGAGACTCGAGTACTACATCACTGCAAACACGCAACCCAAAACTGCTTGAGTCGTCTGTGCACAGAGGGGAGGGGGGTGTTGAGTGTGGGGCTTAAAGGGATATTCCACCATTTGGGGAATTACGCTCATCCACCTCCCCTCGAGTTAAACAATTTATTTTTACCTTTCTCCAGTTCATCCAGCCATTCTCTGAGTCTGGCCATACCACTTTTAGCTCCAGCCTAGCATAGATCATTGAATCAGATTAGAGCATTAGCATCTCGCCTGCTAGCATCACACTTAAAAGCGACTAAGGTGCTCGGTAATTTTCTTATTTGAAACTTGTCTCTTCTCAAATTAGAAAGTGTTATAAGATGGAAAATGAAATGTGGCGGTTTTCTAGGCTGATTTGACATGGAACTATACTCTCATTCACAACAATCATTCTCATTCATTCTCATTCATCCCCGCATCTGATGTTGCTGAGGTGTTCACTAATCCGTGTCCGTAGGGGTCTACGTGTGTTCGTAGTAAAACTACATTACCACACCTATAGTTGTTGTCTGGGATGTTAATGACATAAGTGGTATGTCTACTCACAGTATGATGGGAGCAAAGTGTAATTTCATTGCGGTGCGAGAGAGTCTTCATTCGCCCTGTAATGAGTTGGCGCCGTGCTAATGGCAGCCTGTTGCAGCAGCTCTTGCTCTGTGTGGAGTTTTTAAGTGTTTAGTTGCGTTCTTTTATGTTGCGTCTTATGTAGTGGCGTCTGGCTAGCTGTCAGTATACTATGGTTTGTGCGACTTTTATACTGTTTTATTGTTTTTATAACGTACACGGGAGATCATGTCAACGCGGGCAGTATAGTATACCTTCGGGACCAGCTGATAGCGCTCTCCAAACCACCACTACTGCTGGGATCAAAACATCAAATCCCCAAGGAGTTGAGAAGGAGAAGCCGGGGGTGCAGGGCCGGTGTGTTACGAAGAGCCAGGAGAAGGAGATTTAAACCTTTTATTCCATCCATCGTCATGGGGAATGTGAGGTCGTTGCCAAACAAGACGGATGAACTTGCGGCATTGACAAGGACACATCGGGAGTACCGGGAATGTAGCCTCATGTGCTTTACCGAGACGTGGCTGCAGGAGCATATCCCGGACTCCAACATCTCCATCCATGGCTTCTCCACGGTGCGAGCTGACCGGGATCGCAGGCTGAGCGGTAAGAAGAAAGGAGGGGGAGTCGCGGTGTTTGTGAACAACAGATGGTGTAATCCTGGGCATGTCACGGTGAAGGAGCAGGTTTGCAATCCGAACATCGAACTGTTAGCAGTGAGCCTGCGTCCATTCTATCTACCTCGTGAGTTCACCTGTGTCATGGCAGTCGCTGTTTACATTCCGCCTTCAGCTGATGCCGACGTTGCATGTGACGTCATCAACTCTGTCACTGCTAGACTACTCACTCAACATCCAAATGCATTCAATTTCTGGGGATTTTAATCACGCTTCTCTCTCTGCAGCCAACATTTCAACAATATGTGGACTGTCATACCAGGGAAAATAAAATATTGGACTTATTGTATGCAAATGTGAAGGATGCCTACAGCTCTACTGCCTTACCCCCCTTGGGCAGATCGGATCACAACCTGGTCTTGCTCACCCCCACCTACACACCCATTGTGCAGCGGCAATCAGTGACCACAAAGGCTGTGAGGCACTGGACATCGGAAGCAACACAACTTCTGCAGGGGTGCTTTGAGGTCACAGATTGGGATGTGCTCTGTGAACCCCATGGAGATGACATCGACTCCATGTCTGACTGTATTACAGAGTACATCACCTTCTGTGTCGACAACATAGTACCTACAAGAATGGTGAGGTGCTTTGCCAACAACAAGCCTTGGGTCACAAGTGAACTGAAAGGACTATTAGACAAAAAGAAAAGAGCTTTCAGGGAGGGTGACCGAGAGACACTCAGGAGGGTGCAGAGGGAACTAAAGGTGAGGCTGAAGGAGAGCAAGGAGGCATACAGGCGTAAGCTGGAAAACAAGCTCCAGCAGAACAACATGAGGGATGTGTGGAGCGGGATGAAGACCATCACTGGATTTAAGGTGAAGGGGAGTCAGGCGGAGGGTGGCCTTGGCAGGGCCAATGAGCTGAACACGTTTTTCAACCGCTTCAGCATGGGGCCTCCATCTACCTCCACCGTCCCTCCCAGCTCCACAAACCCCACTGTCTCCACCTCCACACATGTCCCCTCCCCACATGTCCCCTCCTCCTCCTCCCTCTCCTCCAGCCCTCCCACCTGTTTGTCCGTCACCAGTAACCAGGTGAAAAGGCAGCTGGTAAAACTCCACCTGAATAAGGCTGCAGGCCCAGATGGCATCAGTCCCAGGGTACTGAAGTCCTGCGCCGACCAGCTGTGCGGGGTTCTGCAGCACCTATTCAACCTTAGCCTTGGGCAGGGGAAGGTACCTGTGCTGTGGAAAACATCCTGCCTGGTCCCGGTCCCAAAGAAGCCCTCTCCATCGGCCCTCAACGATTATAGACCAGTTGCCTTGACATCACATGTCATGAAGGTGCTGGAGAGACTGGTTTTTGCCCATCTGAGACCACTGGTGACCCCCTCCCTGGACCCCCTACAGTTTGCCTACCGGCCCAAGGTGGGAGTGGAGGATGCCATCATCTACCTGTTCCAGAGAGTCCACTCTCACCTGGATAGAGCAGGCGACACTGTGAGAATCATGTTTTTTGATATCTCCAGTGCATTTAACACCATCCAGCCTAGGCTGCTGGGGGAGAAGATGCAGAGGATGCAGCTGGCCACCACCATCACTTCCTGGATTATGGACTACCTCTCAGATAGGCCACAGTTTGTTCGGCTGGGGGGCTGTGTGTCTGAGTGGGTGGTCAGCAGTACAGGAGCACCTCAGGGGACTGTGCTATCCCCTTTCCTTTTCACACTATACACCTCTGACTTCCAATACAACTCTGGGTCTTGCCATCTGCAGAAGTTCTCAGATGACTCTGCATTGGTGGGGTGTGTTAAGGGGGGGGGGGGGGTAGAAACAGAGTACTGGCAGACGGTGGATCGCTTTGTGGAGTGGTGTGGCAGCAACCACCTGCTCTTGAATGTGGCCAAGACCAAAGAGATGGTGGTGGACTTTAGCAGGAACAGGACAAAGCCAAACACCCTCACTGTCCTGGGGGAAGAAGTGGAGGTGGTGGAGAACTATAAATATCTGGGGGTTCACATAGACAATAAACTGGACTGGAAGCATAACACTGAGGCTGTCTACAAGAAGGGTCAAAGCACGCTCTATTTCTTGAGGAAGCTTAAGTCTTTTAATGTGTGCAATAAGATGTTGCGAATGTTTTATCAGTCTGTGGTAGCAAGTGCAATTTTCTTTGCTGTCATCTGCTGGGGTAGCAGTATCAGGGCCAGTGACTCTAACAGACTGAACAAGCTGATTAGGAAAGCAGGGTCTGTGCTGGGGACTACTCTAGAGCCTCTAGAGTTGGTAGTGGAAAGAAGGATGTTGCAGAAATTGTTACACATCATGGACAATGCATCACATCCCCTACACAGTACACTGGCAAAACAACAAAGTGTTTTTAGTTGGCGGTTTCGCCAACTCAGTTGCAGCAAGGACAGATATAAGAAAACCTTCTTACCCACAGCAATAGCACTTTACAACGACTCTCCTTTGAGTAGAGAGAGACAACTCATCTTTTAATCTTTTATATCTAATATGGAGGCAATTGTCTTGATTTATGTCTTATTAGGCAGTTACACTTTGGTACTTGGATGTGTATGGTACCTTGACAGCTATCATATGCTTGGTCTTGTGGGTGAAAGTAATTTCTTGTTTATGTATGTGGACTATATGTGTGTGTGTGTGTGTGTGCTTGATGTATGTTCTTAAGGCTGCTGAAACAACTGAATTTCCCTGTGGGATAATTAAAGTATATCTATCTATCTATCTATCTATCTATCTATCTATTTGATCTTTAATATTTGGAGTTAGCCAAATATTAACCAAACCAATGTGGGATGTCTTTGCATAGGTCTGCAGAGTCTCTACACCCCACTGTGTGGGATATCTGTGTATAGGCTGGTGGTGCCTCTATACCCACTATGTGGGATATCTGTGTATAGACCTCTATACTCCACTATGTGGGATATCTGTGTATAGGCTGGAGGTGCCTCTATACCCCACTATGTGGGATATCTGTGTATAGACCTCTATACTCTACTATGTGGGATATCTGTGTATAGACCTCTATACTCCACTGTGTGGGATATCTGTGTATAGGCTGGTGGTGCCTCTATACTCCACTATGTGGGATATCTGTGTATAGACCTCTATACTCCACTGTATGGGATATCTGTGTATAGGCTGGTGGTGCCTCTATACTCCGCTATGTGGGATATCTGTGTATAGGCTGGTGGTGCCTCTATACTCCACTATGTGGGATATCTGTGTATAGGCTGGAGGTGCCTCTATACTCCACTATGTGGGATATCTTTGTATAGACTTGCAACATCCAAAGTGACTAGAAGACACTCGGTAGCTGGAAAATTTAATAGTCTGAAGTTTGTTAATAAAGTCAATAGAATCTCTGATGTAAGATGTAAGAGAAGTGTGTGTGTGTGTGTTTGTTTTGCTGCAGCCCAAGGAAGAAGAGGAGGTCCCACTCACCTACACTCAGCGATGATTGGTCTAAAGATTTGCCAGTCAACTGTACAGGAGGAGACTCCTCTATTGGAGTGTAAGATCATGACTATACTCTTCATGGTGTGTGTGTGTGTGTGTGTGTGTGTGTGTGTGTGTACGTTCGTGTGTACAGTGCTAAGCATAAGTGGATACACCCATGCTAAAGTTGACTAAAAAGATGAATAACATTGCCTCAATAAAAAAAATGATGAAAAGTCCAATCTTTTAAGGACACCAATTTTCTTTGTGAATGAATAATGTATTGTAAACTAGATGTACCGCAGAGCGGTACAAAATATGACCGCCGCCCAGTCCAGCACATGTTTTCCACAAAAATAAGTCACGCTGAAAGGCATATATGTGTGCGTGTACATGTTTATGTTTATGTGTGTGTGGGTGGGTATGTGTGCGTGCATGTGTGTGTTTGCCTGTTTATGTGCCTGTGTGTGTGCATGTGCATGCATGCGTATATATGTCTACTGTGTGAGTATGTGTCATACGTAGGATTACTGTGAATGTATGTGTGTGCGTGTGTATCTGTTTATGCACATGTGTGCATATGGAATGGGTTTACATGACCCCTGGAGGCAAACATACAAAAAAATTGGTCATCCTAGGCCCTACGGTTCTCAAGATATTCACAGAAAACTGTGTCTGCCCTACCCTCCTTTCTGTGGGTCCAGTCCAGCGGGGGGGCTACAGATCAAAACGAAAAGCGATGGTTCCATGCTATCCATGTGGGGTTACATGCCCACCAAGTTTTGTGTACCCCGGCCTTTCAGTGTCCCGGGAATCCTTGTTGGTGTACGGTCACTAAATGTACACATAAATTATTTTATTGTAAGGCCCCCCATGAACGAAAGTCCACGAAACTTGGCATGCATTCGGAGGGTGTCATAATGATCCTACACTTTCAATTTCGTGCAGTTTTGACCATGTCAGCCAGAGATATTGTGATGAAAACACCTAATGTTTTGCTTTTTAATTTTTAACTAGGTGGCACTATACATGAAATAAGTGGTAATGGGATAGGTTGACATGCCCCCTTAAGACCAACATACAAAAAAAAGGTGGACCTCCTAGGCCCTACGGTTCTCGAGATATTCACAGAAAACTGTCTCCGGCCACCTACAGGCCAGTTGGTGTATAGTAACATAAATTAATTTATTGTGTGGCCCCCCATGAACGGAATTCCACGAAACTTGGCGTGCATTCAGAGGGTGTCATAATGATCCTACACTTCCAATTTCGTGCAGTTTTGACTATGTAAGGTCACAGATACCTGCGATTACAACACCTCATTTTTACTTTTTTGTGTTTAACTAGGTGGCACTATACATGAAATGAGTGGTTATGGAATGGGTTGACATGGCCCTTTGAGATCAACATACAAAAAAATAATGGTCCTCCTAAACCCTACGGTTCTCGAGATATTCACAGAAAACTGTGTCTGCCCAACCCTCCTTTCGGGGGGTCCAGTCCAGCGGGGGGGCTACAGATCAAAACGAAAACAGGAGGTTCCATGCTATCCATGTGGGGTTACATGCCCACCAAGTTTCGTGTACCCCGGTCTTACAGTGTCCCGGGAATCCTTGACGGAAATTTGGACATGCGAAAAAAAAAAATCTGACTAAACCTATATGACCGCCGCTTCGCTGCGCGGCGGTCATAATAAATAAATGTTCTTTCTTAAAATACAGGGGGCATAAGTAAGTACACCCCTATGTTAAATTCCCATAGAGGCAGGCAGCTTTTTAGGGACAGTACGATATTTAGCGGGGGGGGAGGGCCGGTCGCCAGACGATCGGGTTAAAAATGTTCTGCCTGGCCCTCCCCCCTGGTCAAATTTGTTTTTCCAGGGGCCTCCCCCCGGCTCAAAGAAATTCTCCTAGGCCCTCCCCCTACGTGAATAAAATAAAACTGGTCGTTTACAAGGTTAAAACGGCCAGCAATGTCATAAGCACACATATACACACACGGGTACACACGCAGCGCTGATCCATGGGCGTCGGAGGCATTCTGATAGTGGGTGGGACATTTCCCCCCCCCCCCAGAATTTTTTTTTTGACTAAATGCAATTTCCTGAATTCTGGTACATTTTCACAGGTTATTTAGATACTTCTATATAACAAAATAAAGCTATTAATTCAATGACTAATTCGGAACCAGCTTTATTAATCTCATGGTATAGTTAACCATGCAGTTGCAATATCTGTTAAATTAAGTTATTTAATGCTTTGAATGCAATGAGTGGCTATCGGGAGCTTCGGGAGGATTCCAGGTGGGCCGTTAACTTTTTGTGCCAGTCTGAATGTCGTGAGCTTAAATATATTGTTTCTGAAGTTCATTTGCTGCGCCCTCGCGGCACTTCAGCAGCCTACATGTAGAACGGTCGCAGCCCCTTACTCGCAGTTTCCCCAAATATTATCAAAGTAGCACTCACAAAAACTGTTCGGAAGTCGCAACTATATCTAGTCTATATTTGCAACAATTAAGGGGAGTTTATGAGCGGTCCTTCCTCCAGTGGTACGGCCCTAACGAACGCCAGGTTGACACACAGTTACAGTAATTGAGAGTTAAAAAAATATCGTTATTCTTCCACCGTCCAGTCCAGCAGCTGTCAACATACAACGGAAAACAGGCGATTTTGGACGGTGTGTAGCCTATCTGCTTTAACTTTTTTAATCTAGGCGGTATTCCACCCAGTCCACCCAGAGTCAGAGGCCTACCCTCTGTGATATGAATGAATGTTCTGCCTCCATATGCTCAAGCAGGCCTTTATGTCCATGTCGCAAATGTAGAGTCCGACTTGCTGCAGCCACAATCATCTTGAAAGTAGCCTAGCCTAGGCCTGATAGGAGATAACATTCTACAATTTACACGGAATTTTTCTCCTCTGTTGATCTCGCGACGTTGTTGGTGAATTTGTATATGCTTATAAAAACAAAATACCACTTAATTTCGGGTTAAAATGCATTTTTTGTAATGCCTTACATTAGCCTACCACGTTACAGCAAATTAGGGCCATAGGCCTACATTATGCCACTTTTATAACGCGTTACTCCCAGCACTGTATAGGCACAGCAAAACACTAAGAGGGGAATTAACCCAAGTGCGTGCGTAAAGTAAAAAAAACGCGTATTACGCATATTTCACCCTGCCAGAATTCTCCCCTGTGTCATTTACGCGCGATAGAGGGAGAGTTACGCGTTTTGGCACCCCCAAACTCTGGGTGTTTCTTATGTATACAACTCTTCTGTGCATTCGGCCACTGACTTTCCAGCTGGTTCTCCAACATTTCGCTCTCAAGCTCAGTCGCTTGCCGCCTTCCCAGAGCTCGCCAGAGACTTAAACACGCTACTACATTTAAACACAATTGTTGCCGCGACTCGAGGCATTCCAGCCTACGAAATTAATAAAAAGTAAATCATGCATAATTTAAAAATAACTCAATAGGCTACTTGGCTACGCAATAAGGTTTCCATTACAGCACCGCGGACATTCAATGAATGCATGAAAGCGGATGGTTTGTTTGAAATCCCGACACTCTTTCAACATGGAATAGTGATCATCAAATACCTCCCCAGATTTCAGTGCCCATCAGTCCCAACATTTAACAATATAATCAAACAGTCCAAAAGTAAATTAAATATCAAACTAAACCGAAAATGTCATGCTTTTGAAGGCCTACCAGTATGCCGCAAGAAACGCATGTCTCAAAATAAAACTCGCATAAGAAATAAAGGGCTGTCTCGAATACAATTCTGCCCCTAAAGGCCTGTACTTTGTCTTAAGATCCCGACCATAATTTGAGGATTTACAGTATCTAAGTAGACAAACTGGCTTCAGATATCCAACAGAGTGAATACGAGATTGTGCAGTCTTAGCTGTGGTTAGTGACGTGATGCTGTTAATGGGGAGTTTTACGTAGCATAAACCTATAGGTTATTATTTATTTGGCGTACCTATAAGGCTTTTTTCATTATCAAAAGTGAGGGGGACGACTGATCTCTTCAACACTGCGGGGGATTTGGCGCTTGGCGCTGCGTGTGTGACGGAAGCGGAATGGGAGAATGAGTGTAAAAAAAAAAAAACGCACAAATGGGAGAATCCAATTATGACAATGAAGCACTAAACATATGCTGAAAACAGCACTGGTATTTCGCACGGCAAAGGTGTGTGTGTGTGTGTGTGTGTGTGGGGGGGGGGTGTCCAAACTAACACGCCATGTTTAAAAACCTGCAAGTTTATGAGGGGGGTTGTGGGAGATGCAGGTAGGGTTGCGACTTTTTGGACTCGCCCACTCTGTCAAAGAGACGTGAATCATGTTTTGGCCTACAAACCTTTTAAAATATCCAAAACGGATCATTGATCAGGGGAAAAAAATATCATGGATCAGGAAAAAATTATTTTCCTTGGCCCTCCCCCCAGGCCAAATAATTTCTCCTGGGCCTTCCCCTAAGGCTTAAAAAATTCTCTTAGGCCCTCCCCCCCCTGAATGCTGCGCAGCGAAGCGGCGGTCATATAGATTTAGTCAGATTTTTTTTTTTTTTTTTCGCATGGCCAATTTTCCGTCAAGGATTCCCAGGACACTGAAAGACCGGGGTACACGAAACTTGGTGGGCATGTAGCCCCACATGGATAGCATGGAACCATCGTTTTTCATTTTGATCTGTAGCCCCCCAGCTGGACTGGACCCCCCGAAAGGAGGGTAGGGCAGACACAGTTTTCTGTGAATATCTCGAGAACCGTAGGGTTTAGGAGGACCACCTTTTTTATGTCTATTGATCTTAAGGGGCCATGTCAACCCATTCCATAACCACTCATTTCATGTATAGCGCCACCTAGTTAAAAACAAAAAAGTAAAAATGAGGTGTTGTAATCGCAGGTATCTGTGACCTAACATGGTTAAAACTGCACCAAATTGGAAGTGTAGGATCATTATGACACCCTCTGAATGCACGCCAAGTTTTGTGGAATTCCGTTCATGGGGGGCCAGACAATAAATTAATTTATGTTACTGTACACCAACTGGCCTGTACTGTAGGTGGCCAGACACAGTTTTCTGTGAATATAATATGTCAACCCATCCCATTACCACTTATTTTATGTATAGCGCCACCTAGTTAAAAATTAAAAAGCAAATAAGTAGGTGTTGTAATCACAATATCTCTGGCTGACATGGTCGAAACTGCACGGAATTGAAAGTGTAGGATCATTATGACACCCTCCAAATGCATGCCAAGTTTCGTGGACTTTCGTTCATGGGGGGCCATACAATAAATTAATTTATGTGTACATTTAGTGACCGTACACCACATTCCATATGCACACATGTGCATAAACAGATATTCACACACACACACACACACATACATTCACAGTAATCATACGCATGACACATACACACACAGTAGACATATGTACGCATGCATGCACATGCACACACACCAGCACACACACAGGCACACCCACAAGCACATGCACGCACACACACACACACACACACACACACACACACACACACAAACATAAACACGTACACGTACACGCACACATGCACACAATTCAAGAATTTCTCAGAATTATGAACAGGCAATAAAGGGTGGGGTTGTATAAAATGTATTTTACATGTGAAATCTATGAACTAATCATGTTTTTGGTACTTGTTGTCTTGCAGATACCAGTGAGAATTGAGTGTGCATAATGCAATTCAGTGAGACAGTTAGAATCCTATATGCCTTTCACCTTTTGTTTTTTTAGCCAGCAGCCAACCTTCCTCCTTGGAAGAGTAGGTTCCTGCTGGAAGCGGTGTTGGTGGCTGGCCAGTAGGTGGCACTCTTCCCTGTGGCCAAAAGCCACCAAACAAATATCAATACCAATGTCCTATTGCAGTGACAGGGACACTGTACTGCAGGAGATGTTTTCCTTTGCATGAATGTTAAATTGAGGTCCTGACTCACCGTGGTTGTTAAAGATCCCATGGCAGTTATCGCAAAGAGTAGGTGGTTCCCTGATTTGCGTTATTTATGTACACATACATAAAGACACATACACATGCGCACACACACACACACACACACACACATACACACACAAAAACACACACACACACACACTACACATGCACACACACATACATGCACACACACGACACGCACACAAACACATAAACACACATACACACACATACACACATGCTCCCACAAATACAAACACACCTACATACACAAACACATGCACACACACACATACTCACACACAAAAAAAACACACACAAAACACATATACACAAAAACAACCACACACTCAATTACAAACACACAAAAAAGGAACAAAGTAGGAAATGAATACAAGTTGACAAGCCTGACTTATTTTTCTGGAAAAAATGTGCTGGACTGGGCGGCGGTGCGGTACATCTAGTTTCAGTTTCAATTAGCCTAATAGCTGGTTTGATTTGCATTGAGAGATGATCTTATGGAAAGTACCCTATGCCAATCTCTAGGTATGGTATTCACTTATGCTTAGTACTGTATATGTGTGTGTGTATGTGTGTGTGTGCGTGTGTGAGAGAGAGTGTGTGTGCGGGTAAATCCAGCTCTCCAGCATCAGAAGGTGAAAGGTGGTGAAATTGGAAGAGTTTATAGAAAATATGACGTATGTCAGCTTGAAATATTTCATGTTAAACTCCTCTGTTTATTAAATGGTCTTCTGGTCTGAAAGATTAATAGTTGTGGGTGGGATCACATCATAATCACACTGGCTCATCAAAGTACATTTGTGTGTCTCTGCATGTGTGTTTTTGAGTGCTTTTATTTAGTCCACGTCTGAGGAAGGGCTCACACCCAAAACATCACCAGAAAAAAAGATAATTGGGAGCAAATACTGGTGTGGCTGACTTTATTTACTCATTTCATTTAGTCTTTAATCATGTGTTTTTGTGTACACACACAGATATCAGCAGATCCACAAATCCCACCTGCAGAAGAAGTTTCAGTGCATGATTGAGGGAATCACGCAGAAGGAAGAGACCAGACTCCTCCAGGAGATCTACACAGAGCTCTACATCACAGAGGGGGGAGGAGGAGAGGTCAATGACGAACATGAGGTCAGACAGATAGAGAGAGCATCCTGGAGAGAAGCAGCACAAGGCACACCAATCAAATGCAGTGATATCTTTAAACCCTTATCTGGACAAGACAAACACATCAGGACAGTGCTGACAAAGGGAGTGGCTGGCATTGGAAAAACAGTCTCTGTACAGAAGTTCATTTTGGACTGGGCTGAAGGAAAAGCCAATCAAGATGTCCACTTCATATTTCCTCTTCCTTTCCGGGAGCTGAACCTGATGAAGGAGAAGAAACTCAGTCTGGTGGAGCTTATTCAGCACTTCTTCCCTGAAATCAAAGATCCCAGATTCTTGAACAGTTCGGATCACAGAGTCATGTTCATCTTTGATGGTCTGGATGAGTGTCGCCTTTCTCTAGATTTCCACTTCAAACCAGAGTGTAACGATGTGACAGAGCCAGCCTCAGTGGACGTGCTGCTGACAAACCTCATCAAGGGTAATCTACTTCCATCTGCTCTCCTCTGGATCACTACCCGACCAGCAGCAGCCAATCAGATCCCTCTTCAGTGTGTGGACCAGATGACAGAGATAAAGGGATTTAATGACCCACACAAAGAGATGTACTTCAGGAAGAGAATCAGTGATGAGAACCTGGCCAGCAGAACCATCAAACACCTGATGTCATCCCGGAGCCTCTACATCATGTGCCACATTCCAGTCTTCTGCTGGATTTCAGCCACTGTTGTAGAGAGAACATCAGAAGAATCAGAAAGTGTAGAAATACCAAGGACTTTGACTCAAATGTATGCACGCTTCCTGATTATTCAGACAAGCATAAAAAAGGACAAGTATCTAGAGAGAAAAGAGACAGATGAAGAGGTGATTTTTAAATTGGGGAAACTGGCTTTCCAACAGCTGGAGAAGGACAATCTGATCTTCTATGAGGAAGACCTGAGAGAATGTGGCATTGACGTCACAGAAGCATCAGTGTATTCAGGAGTGTGTACTCAGATCTTCAGAGAGGAGTCTGGGCTGTACCAGGGGAAGGTGTTCAGCTTTGTGCATCTGAGCATCCAGGAGTTTCTTGCAGCTCTGTATGTGTTCATCTGTTTCAGCAACAGACAGAGAAACATGTCTGACCAACAGCAAACCTCTCAGCTCTCTGCTCTATTCAGGACTGCAACACTTCATGACCTACACAAGACTGCAGTGGACCTGGCCTTACAGAGTAAGAATGGACATCGGGACCTTTTCCTCCGCTTCCTTCTGGGTCTCTCATTGGAGTCCAATCAGAATCTCTTAGGCCACTTACTGCCACTGAGTAGTAGCCAATCAGATAGCTCAGAGCAAATAGTGCAGTATGTCAAACAGAAGATCAGAGATCAGAATAGTTCAGACAGCAGGATCAACCTGTTCTACTGTCTGAATGAACTGAATCACCATGCTGTAGTGGAGGTTATTGACAGGAGTTCAGGAACTCTGTGTGTAGAGATGCTCTTACCAGGAGAGTGGAAGACTGAGAAATTTGAGTTTAAGATACCAGAAGAACAGATGGCTGAGTTTGACCTGCAGAAGTACATAAAGACACCAGAAAAAGATCCGACTAAACCTAAACTCCTCAGTCCAGATGATGTTCTCCAGAAGTTGGTGACAGTGGTCACAACATCCACATCAGCTCTGTAAGTAACACTATTTGTGTGTGCCTGTGTTTGTACAGTATCTTTCTGAGGAGTGCGTGTGTGACCATGTGTGTGTGTGTGAGAGAGAGAGATAGAGAGAGAGAGATAGAGAGAGATAGACAGAGAGAGAGAGAGAGAGAAAGAGAGTAATGTATGATGATTTTCCTCCCAGCCAAATCCAGCCATCCAGCCTTTAACTGCTGTGAGTGACAGAGTTGTACTAGACCAGCTGAACCTGAAGGGGGCAATTAGCTGCTCGTCAGGAATGGACTCAGGAGTGGAACTTTTATGTTCTGCTTTGTCATCAAAACTGCAAACTGAAGGAACTACAGTGAGCATAATTGCATGTAGTGAGTTTGTGTGTGTGTGTGTATTAGAGAGACAGAGGCTATAGAGTGGCTCTTTGTGAGTCACTCAGTATTTGCATGACTAGGGGTGGGCGATATATATCGTTTGCGATAATATCATGATTATTGTTTTAACATTGTGCAAATTGACATTATCGAGTATTTAAATTACTTATGAAAAACACTCGAAATCACACATCGAAACCCCATACATTCACCAAATCCACAAGGTGAATAAAATAGTAAAGTTGGTGAAATTGAACACTGTGCATTTGCTTTACACTTGATGGGCTAGTTTTTATCTGCCTGGTTTTATCTTCAAATTCATTTTGATATCATGCGCATCACATGTAAACACATAGCATCCAGGATGTGCCCTACAGTTCTGTGTTCTGGGGCGTAAGTCCCCGTGAAAATGAAAGAAAAGTTTACACATCAGGCCATTGTCAGCTGTATCTCCAAAGATGCGGAGAAGCCCCTGGCTGCAGCAGAGCCAGTGTCACGTGATCGCTAGTGGGTCACAACGTTGTCACACGCACGTCTGATGTTTATTTTGTGCAGGGAGAGGTAGGCTACTTGGGATTTTGTGCAGCTACTTCTGTTCAAGTAACACTGATGAGACAGTCACGTTTTTTCCTACACGGTATTATATGGAGAGAAAACATTAGCCTTTGAGTATTTTAATAGTCAGTTGTAAACTAAGAACTCTTCTCATGTAACCCTTTTGTAAATGGACTGAAGTTCGCTCTAAATATCTACGTTTATCAATTTTGCTAACCGTTAGCATCTCTATGGGAT
Organism: Alosa pseudoharengus; assembly: GCF_046254945.1. Taxonomy (NCBI): domain Eukaryota; kingdom Metazoa; phylum Chordata; class Actinopteri; order Clupeiformes; family Clupeidae; genus Alosa; species Alosa pseudoharengus. Next base: position 5,795,115 of record NW_027468564.1, on the reverse strand, counting down.
TTCTCATATACATTAGCCATAAGCTAACACATTAGTTTCTGTTCTGTGACTTCGAATGCTAGCCTACAGTATATGATTGTTCTTAAACAAAACATTGAATGAAATAACTGAGATGTACCGGTATTCAGTTGGTCTGCTTAGTTTTACAGTGAATCCTAAGTAAAGGTTTTTTAAAGAAACTTCAGCTTCAGACTTTCTCTTGGGAAACTGTTAGGCCTATTCATCTTCTCTAATGTAGCTGGCTAGACAAGTGGGGGCAGAATTGGAAATGTGTCATAGAGTGACAATGCATTGGTTGATTGGTTAAAAAGTCACAGGTTAGGTTATTGGTTATTATTGTATTGATGTTATTCATAAATAATGAGCTGTAAAGTAACTCAGACTTTTACAAAATATGTTTTAAAGGATATCAACTAATTATCGTTATCGTCAAAATAACAAAAAATATCGAGATATTATTTTTTGTCCATACGAAAATGAATGTAGTAAGTAATGTCAACTATTTAAGAAACTAGTTAGCAAGACGCTGGTGAGCCTTCTTGATCATTGTAGAGGTGTTGAGGTGTCCAAGAGAGGTCCTCAGAGATGTGGACACCCAGAAACCTGAAGCTGGTGACACACTCCACCTCAGTCCTGTTGATGAGAATGTGTGTGTGTGTGCCAGGTTTAGACTTCCTGTAGTCCACAATAAGCTCTTTGGTCTTCTTAGTGTTGAGAGACAGGTTGTTGTCAGTCGGTGCATCACGTCGTTATGTGCTGGACCTCCTCCCTGTAGGCCATCTCATCATTGTTGCTTATGAGACCAATCACTGTAGTGTCGTCTGCAAACTTGACAATGGTGTTAGAGCCATGTAAAGGTGGAAAGTCGTATGTGAAGAGGGAGTAAAGGAGAGGGCTCAGCTCACAGTCCTGTGCTATGCTGGGTTACATGCTGCTATTCTGACATGTTGCCAGTTCGACACATTTTAGTACTAAAAAAAAAAACCTGTTCTATGCAGCCCATAGAGGTTGAGCTAAACAATCTCAGACATTGTAGGCAGGCCTCTTATTTGAAAAAAAAAAGAAACACTAGAGAATTATGGACTGCCTTTGAATGAAGTTTGATCAGACTTTAAGTTGATAGAAGAAAGTTTTAAGACGCTATCACTGTTAAGAAATACACACATTGTTGCCCTGTGGAAGTAGCCTAATTTAAAAACGGCAAAATATCATTTTTTGAAAATATCTACAAAATGTAGGGTAACATATGGTTGTTTGTGTATTCGTATTTGTCTTTTTTGTCAAGCAGCGAAGCTGCGAAGGCACCCATTGTGTTTCTACGTTTTCCTATTATTTTTATTCCGCCATTGAAGTCTATGACAGACCATAGAACCGTATAGTAAAAAGTTGTAAAATTTGGCACACTGATTGGGGACAGTCCCATGATTAATTTCAGCAAGTTTCATGTCGGCACCTCTAGCGCTCTAGTGCCACCAACAGGCCAAATTTAGACGTGCGTTCGCGCATGTAACTTTTGACCCGTTGACCGTTGAAATGAGGTATCGTTGGAATCCTTGGCCTAAGCCGAGTTCAACGCACCCTATGACGTCAATTTCCGCCATGATGGCTTTTCCGCCATATTGGATTTTAGCGAAAGTGAAACTCATTTTTCACAGGTCACATATTTTGTCCGATCGTCACCAAACTTGATACACATTATCTTCAGACCATGTCTCACAAAAGATACTCTATTGCGACAACCAATCGAAACAAGAAGTGAGCTCATATCTCAGTAACCCTTTCATCTATCATAACCAAACTTAGTACATGGACTCCTGATGACCCCATCAGGAGGACACTCAAAATTTGGTGACCTTTGACCTCTAGGGGGCGCTGCAATTAGCAAAAAGGCATTTTGGCCTGTAGCTGTTGATGTGTTTGGAATTAAAATGTACTAATGGTGTCTGGTAGTACTGTTGGATGTCCTTAGGCCGACTCAGGCTAATTTGTGATGTCATCGTAATTGATTCGAAGTTTTCACAGGTCACAAATTTCATCTGATCTTCACCAGAATTGGCACAGACCATCTTCTGACTATGCCTAACAAAAGTTGTGCTCTTTGTAGCCATATCTAAAACCGTTTGCTAGTAACGGCCAATCGAAATTGATGGAAAAGCAGCCAAACAGGAAGTGAGCTCATATCTCAGCAACCCTTTCATCTATCAAAACCAAACTTAGTACATGGACTCATCAGGCATCAGACACTCAAAATTTGGTGACCTCTAGGGGACGCTGCAATTACCAGAAATGCATTTTCGCTTGTACCTGTTGGCGTCTTTGGAATTAAAACTTACTAGTAGTGTCTTTTAATACTGTTCAGACTGAGCCCTAGATATGTATTGATTTTTGAAGCCATATTGACAAGCGTTCGCCCAACACAGCCAATTGAAATCCGCTGTGATGCCGCCAAACAGAAAGCAACCTTATATCTCAGGCAATCTTTGGTTGCTAGACATGAAACTTAACTCCGACAGCTTATGGCCATGTGTCTGATGTGACAACATTGAGTTGCCATGGCAACTTCAGCCTATCTGCTTGGCCCCCTCATTGCTGCTTGCAGCTATATTTCCGTTTATGTTTTGTATAATATATATAGCCTATTGTTGTAATGGATACACTGACTGGTTGGCACTCAATTTCGTTGTACTTGTTGTCAGATCTCCCTGCATCTGATCTGCAAGAGAGTCGCTCAAGGAAAATTAAAAGCTATGTGCGTGATCTTCCATTATTTTGCCTTTTAGTGGTTGGCAACACTTATTGATAGCAATTGTTTTTGTGTACAGATCTCAGAGCCTAGGCTGCCTACAGAGACATGGTTTTGATAGCTTGCTTATGGGACAGGCAGCTAGAAAGATCAGATGAATGGGATCATTTATGTTTGGGCCTTTTTTGGGCCTGAAATCGCTGATACAACTTTTAAGGTAGTCCTATCTTTTGCCTTTATGTAATTTTGTTTTTTTTACTCCTTTTTTGTCCTAATCCAGGGCTATCGCATTTCATACACAAAGGCAATACAATGCACTTTACAAAGGAGAAAGGCGAGATTATAGCTTAGACCCACCCCTTTCCACACAAATTTTTGAAGGGGAGCAATACAAATAAACCAACAGTTTTTGCCCATAGAAGGCAAATCCGTTTGACTGTTAAACAATAGACATATTGTTACATAATAAACATAGACTGTTAAACAATATCCCCTGACTTTGAAGATGATCAGACCAGCTGGTCAGGTGAAATTGATTGAGCCACAGAACAACAACAGTCTTATTTTTGGTTGCAGCCGTGGCTTACTAGTTAGCGCTTCGGTCTTGTGCCGGTTCGAACCCCGACCAGTAGGAACGGCTGAAGTGCCCTTGAGCAAGGCACCTAACCCCTCACTGCTCCCCGAGCGCCACTGTAGCCGGCAGCTCACTGCGTCGGGATTAGTGTGCTTCACCTCACTGTGTGTTCACTGTATGCTGAGTGTGTTTCACTAATTCACGGATTGGGATAAATGCAAAGACCAAATTTCCCTCACGGGATCAAAAGAGTAGATATACTTATACTTACTGATATTTTTACATGCCATAGGCCATCGAGGCTGTTCCCAATTATGTGCAGCTGTGGACCCGAGCTGATGGGATGACGGATGGAGAGACGTGGAGAAGGAGTGGCGGTGGATTTGAGAGGTCTCCGAGTGTGTGTTAGGCTACTGTTAAACACCTGGTAATGAGCTTGTTTACCATGATAAGTATGCCATATGAATCTGGAAAAAATGAATATAAAAGGAAGTTCAGAATCCAGTTACAGAGGGAGGTATTGATGCACTGAGTTTGGTGATCAGTTGATCAGTTAATGAACAGTGTTCTCACATAGGTGTTGCTGTTGTCAATGTGAAACCAGCCTCTCGAAGCACTTCATGATGATGTGGGTGAAGGCAATTGGACGGAAGCCATTACGACTCATTGCAGTGGAGTGTTTTGGCACCGGCAAAATGGAGGTGGTTTTGAAGCATGCGGGGACAACTGCCTGGGCTAGCGACAGGTTGAATATGTTGACAGGTTATGTATGACAGGTTAAGTTCAGTGCCACACACACGGTGGTGGAGAGTGTGAGGGACTGGTGTTCTGCAGAGACCACAGCCTTGATGGCCACCTCCTTGTTGTCCTTGTCAAAGCACCCATAGTGGTTCAGCTCATCAGGCAAGGAGGCATCTGTGATGGTGGACGGGGGGTGTTAGTAGGTTTGTAGTCTGTGATGGCCTGGATGCCATGCCACATGCTCTGGGAGTCATAGTTGTTCTTAAAGTGACCCTTGATCCTTAGCTTGTGGTTGTGCTTGGTCTTTTTGATGCCCCTCTTCAAGTTAGCTCTGGATGAGCTCAAAGCCTGAGCATCACCTTATCTGAAGGCAATGCCGCGTGCCTTCAGTAATGTCCATGTGGGAATCATGGGTGGCCTAAGTGGCAAACACTCTCCAGTCAGTATTTTCAAGCCAAACTCAGACTGTCCTCACTGTGTGTTTCACATGTATGATGAGTGATGAGTACTTGGGCAATAGAACCAATTAGAGGTAGACATGGTCGAATGTGTGTCTGTGTGTGTGTCTGTGTGTGAGTAGAAGATAGGTGCTTAATATTCCGATCCCTCATTCTGTTTCAGCCTGGATAACAGTAATCTGACTGAGAAGAGCTGTTCCTATTTGGCCTCTGCCCTGACTGCACACTCCTCAAGTCTCAGACTGCTGGGCCTGAGTGGCAATGCGCTGCTGGACTCAGGAGTGGAACTTTTATGTTCTGCACTTTGTCATCAAAACTGCAAACTAGAGGAACTACAGTAAGTATCACTTGGTTTAGTCAGTTTGTGTGAGGTGTGTGTGTGTGTGTGTGTGTGTGTGTGTGTGTGTGTGTGTGTGTGTGTGTGTGTGTGTGTGTGTGTGCAGAGTTTGTGTGTGAGAGTGCAACCCTTACTAAGTATAATTGTTTTTTAATTTAGGTAGTAAGTCTATTAGTGATGGCCCGATACCGATACTGGCATCAGGGATCGGGCCGATACTGGGCCCATATACTCGTACTCGTACACATAAAATGTCCCTGATACCACCCACCAATACTTAATTTCCCTTAAATTATTGTAGCCTCTACACATTCATGAAGCCTACTCGTGACACGTAGCAGCTAGATTCATGTATCTGCGTTGAATGCAGCTAATACCCTCGCACGTATGGTTTTCTGTTAGCTCACCTAAACTATGCTTGAGTGTAGCCTAGTTATTGTTGTGCGTCGCTGGTGTGGTGTAGCCAACAATCTTTGGTGTAGCTCTGTACTTCGCGCTAGTTGGGAATAAGTAGCATACAAAACAAACTCCGTGGGGTTTCCATTTCAGTAGATAAATGTGATTTGTTTGCATAGTGTTTTGTTATCACACATTTTTATACTGAGAAATGTTACCTTCCCTGCATGTATTTCATTCCAGATCGTCATGTTAGTTGGATCATTTATAATTATAGGCCCTATGCTCCAAGACCAAAGTCAGCGCCCAATTCACGTCTACAGTATCCGAAGTCATGAGCAACTGGCAGATGCAAGACATGTGCGAAAAATCACAACTTTATTCAATGGCCAATAGTTTAGACCAGGGATGCCATGGTGAAATTGGACAGGGGGCCAGATTTTTTTCAAGTGAGACCTCAGGGGGCCAGATTACACTGAACTGACTGAAAATGCCAAATACTGAAAGTGCCAAACACATGGATAGGTAGGCTATTTGAAATTATTCATGAAGGCCATTGGCACCAAAATAGCCTCACAATGAGCCCTACAATTACATAACCTAAAGCAGGAGACAGTTTCCCTCTAAAAACGTTTTCCTATCCATGCAAGTAGCCTACATTTATAAATTAGAAATGCAACAAAATAAACTAGGTGCCAACAAAACACATTTCCTATAAATAACACAAGTGTTACTTTTATTATATTTATTGAAGGCTTGCACATGAAAACACGTCAATGCGTAATTAGGCCAATTAAAAGAAACGAGTCACAGAAAGTAAGCGCCAGAATAAAGTAGTCCAACAATGGGCCATGTGATTGAATATCCAGTAGGAATTATTCAAAACAAAAAGACACCTTTTAACTTTCACCAGCTTGTCCATACAGTATCGGGGGACAGTTTCAGTGGCTATTTAGCCTACATAACATCATTCAGATGTCCGTGCGTCAGGCGATTTCGCACTTTTGATTTATTCATATTCATCACAGAAATGGCCTGCTCACATAAATATGTTGTCCTAAACATACATCGAGTATTTTACCTGCAAAGGCTGTGAGCATTGGGTACTGTTGTGGCAAGGATTGATCAAATGATTCGATTGCAACAGATACATAGTAGGCTAATCCTTCGACGGTGCACAACACTGCAGTTTTATCAGTTCCATTTGGATCGCCTCTGGGACCTCGGAAGCGTCAATCGTGAATGGAGAGCAAAAAAGCGCAAAGTCCTTTTCCAGTTCAGCAAAAAACGTGAATCAATTGTCAAACTCATGCCTGAGTCCGGAAAGCAAGTTTGCGTAGCCTACTTGCCCATACTCGATTAACAGGCTGAGATTTTAGACAGGGGAAGTGGGCTGCATTGCGCTTGGAGAGCTGCGTCCTCCATAACGCCAGTTTACTTTGAAAAGCACGAACACCATCATAATACTTTGTAACGAGTTTGATAACATTTCGATAGCGACTAGTCTTCCGTCAGCACGCTGCTGCAGCTGAGGCGAGCAGCAGCAACAGACCAACTGCCGAATTTCACCGAAAATTAAATACAAATAAAATAAAAATATATTCTCCCCTTATCACTCTGCAGGCCGGATGTGACATACAGTCGGGCCGGGTCCGGCCCGCGGGCCGTAACCCTGGCATCACTGGTTTAGACAATGCATAAGTTACAGTCCATAATCAATCTGTTTGTGGTGATCCGCAGCTGCAGTTGTTCGCCAGGGAACAAACATTGGCAAGGTAAAGAAAGTCAATGTGGAGTGAGCTTTAGCCTAGCTCTCAGTCCACCCTGTCTACCCTGACTACCCCGGCTATGTGGTTACTTCCGGTCGGTATAACGGAGCTGGCGGAGTTTTGGCAATCTCTGAGATTACACTGATAAAGATGTCAGCACTGCAGGAACGATGTCTGAAATTTCCTGTCGGCTGTACGATATGTACACTGAACTCTATTTTGTGTGTGTGTGTGTGTGTGTGTGTGTTTGTGTGTGTGTGAAGAGAGAGAAAGGGAGGGGAGCTGTATGTAAGGGAGTGATTGTGTGTGTGTGAAAGTAGAGAGTTGGTGATTAATATTAATTTATCATTATGTTTCAGGCTCTGGAGATGTAATCTGACAGATAAGAGCAGTTCCTATCTGGCCTCTGCTCTGACATCAGACTCCTCAAGTCTCAGACTGCTGGACCTGAGTTACAATGAGCTGCTTGACACAGGAGTGGAACTTTTATGTTCTGCACTTTGTCATCAAAACTGCAAACTGGAGGAACTAAAGTAAGTATGAATTCATGCAGCAAGTTTGATTCCCACATGAAGTGATGTATATTATGTGGAATGATGACGTTTTCACTGGGAAAAAGGTTTTTTCCGAAGCCCATGAATGCACGATTAGAACCATATAGCCCCTGAAATGAGACACAGCTACAGTCAAGACAAAAATGCACCTCATGTTTATGAGCTAATTGAGGAAAATATAAACTACTTATGGGTATTATGGATATTGAATTGTTTAAATATATTTTCATAATTTGATGTAGCCTACCTATTGTTTGAGGCATATTGAAACAATAATAGGCTTGTTTGACTCAAGCTATGACTTGACTTCACTTGCTTGATTGTCACCAAAAATGACTTGGACTTGATTGAGACTTGAAGGTTAAGACTTGAGACTTGCTTGTGACTTGCATGTGTGACTTACTCCTACCTCTGAGTGTGTGTGTGTGTGTGTGTGTGTGTGTGTTTATTTTTTATTTGTTTGTTTAATTACAAAAGCACATCTACAAAACTGACAATAAAATAAGCTTTATTTGTATAGCTCATTTCATACACAGAATGCAGCTCAAAGTGCTTTACATTTGGAGTATGTAACACAATAATAGAGAAGAGTCAGTCATTATCAGTCACGATAGTCCTTGCTTTTGATTGATATTATGGAGCATTTGGTAAACTAAACACGGCAGATAGTGGAGAGAATGTATATGTGTGAGAGTGTGTATTTATTAGATAGAGAGTGTGTGTGTGTGTGTGTGTGTGATTTGAGTAGTGGGGGAGAGAGAATGTGTGTGAGGAAGTGTATGCTGGAGGAGAATGTGTGTGTGAGAGAGAGGAAGAGAGAAAGAGGAAAGGTATGCAAAAGTGGGTAATGGAGTGTGTGTATGTGTGTGTTTGTGTGTGCGCATTTGTGTGAGAGATAATGTGTGTGAGTGTGTTGGAGAGTGTGAAACTGTGGGAGTTTGGGTTAACATTAAAATCTATCATTCATTTTGTTTCAGGCTTTGGAGTTGTAAGCTGACTGAGAAGAGCTGTTCTTATCTGGCCTCTGCCCTGACCGCACACTCCTCAAGTCTCAGACAGCTGAAGCTGAGTGAGAATAAGCTGCTGGACTCAGGAGTGGAACTTTTATGTTCTGCACTTTGTCATCAAAACTGCAAACTGGAGGAACTACAGTAAGTAATTGTCATTTTTCTACTACTACTTTCAACCACTAAAAATGGGTCTAAGCAGTTTTGTCAAGAGGTTAGGTTATGAATAGGATGTCAACAGGTTTGCACCAGTTTTTATTAACTTTTTCTATAGAGCTCTGGATTGTGTCGTAAAAAAACGCTAAGAATTGTAGGAATCACGGTAATGGCGGCTACTGTACAGATAGAAATCCAATGGGGTAGGCATGACATACGTCAAATAGACCTCTTTTTTTGCTACCGACATGTTCAACATGTAATCACAAATGTTGGCCAAAATGGAAAGGATCTCTATGGATATATAACTATGTCTGTTTTACCCAGTGGATGTAAAACAACTTAATACGAGTGTTTGCATGGGCAGTAGTAAGTTACAGCTTCTTATTATACGGCTCTTCACAATGCTAGTATAATGCTCCATTGACTTGAATGGGATTTCCCAACGTTCTACGGTAAAATATTTTCATGTAATTACCGCTGCAAACATATGATTACCGCTGTCAATGGCAATGGGTTTTGTGCTGCTGATTTAAGTTTTTCATATCACTCCGCAAGTAGACCGTTCACTTCTTGCATTGGAACTTCATTCAAAAGTGAAAGCAGACAGTTGATCAGCTGTGTCGGGGTCCGGTTCGCCCTTTCGGGACTTTTTTTCCCAATAATGACCGGCGTTCTATACATTATCCCTTACGTAACATCAGGTAGGCAAACTCATGTTAACTCGGTGTTACTTTCTCATTAGTAATCTCTGTATCTTCTTATAGCTTATCGCTAAAATAGCTATTTCTACACTAACGTGACATAGTCGCCTGAACTTTACAGTATATGCCCTCTGCAAACTGCCACACAGCTTCTGCCAGATGCGTTCACACTCTAGTTTCTTTTCAGGGCTTAAAATGAATTTTTCAAAAAAGGGGGGAACTGCTCCTTCACATAGGGGGCATTAATACAGTTTTTTTTTTTTTTTTGGGGGGGGGGCATTTTCCTTATTACAGGCGTCAATGAGAAAACAACCTTTAACATAGCCTTTACTAACATGTTTTTCTAATAGGATTTAAGTGTTTGTGACAACACATGAAAAAATGTGTTTGAGGCATATTGAAACAATAATAGGCTATTTTATAATAGGTCTACTTGAATAATGAATGCACATTCTAGAAAGTGAAATTTTAGCATGCGCTCCGTCTCTGTAGCTGTCTGTGCACGTCCGCAATCGATTACATTCCTCAAATGGAGAACACATCCATGTTCCCTCGCGTCTCAGGACCACTCTACAGTATGTTTTGTGTTTGCAAAATTCCTGACAGTTCCTGATTGTTAAACTTTTTTTTCCTTTCCTGTCGTTTAGCAGTTGATGTAGAAACACCTAGCATAATTTGACTTGGTGAGAAGTCATGCTGCGAGAGAGAGAGCGCACCTGCAAAGTGGTTCTGTGTGCGTGTATGTGTCTCTGGGTTACGTTTGATTCAAGTCAGAAGTTGGTCTGTCCCGTCCCACATTCACGCGGCTAGATTAACGTTATGTTTGCAGTACTTATGCATTATGATGGCTGTGTGTGCATCCATGGCAAGCCATTTTAACATTTAATGGCTAAACATCATGGGCCCTATCATGACCGTCTAAAACGCATCTTCACTCGTCAAAAGCTTATTCAAATTTAGTAGGATGTCCAGTCCACATTGGGAGTGTTTTCGTTATCAAACGCCGAGCGCATGGCGCAACAAGGTGTTTCTAGGTTGCGTGTTAGCTTGTGTGTGCACTCCTGAAGTCCTGAATGCCACCGTTGTGCCCTTGAGCATTTAACTCCCAAGTTGTGCTGGGGAGACGTATATGACATGTAAGTTGCTTTGAATAAAATGCATAAGTATACAGTATGTTTAAATGCAAGTCTTTACATCCTCAGCGAACATGGTGGTGTGGTTTATTGCAGTTAATTTCAGTTCAGGTTTGTGAGTGTTCTTTTTTGAAAGTTTAGTGTGTATTGCGCTGAATTCTTAATCCAATTCCTCTTTGAATTTGAACTTGGCCTTGATTCAATTTATGATTTTGAGTGAAGTTCAGTCCTGTGTTTGAAAGGCTTCCTGTTTTTGCCTTATTCTGAGGTTGAGGTGTTAGGGTTTTGTGTGTGTGTGTGTGTGTGTGTGTGAGTATGACAAGAGGATTGATGATCAATATTCAGATCTGTCATTCTGTTTCAGGCTGATGCGCTGTAATCTGACTGACAAGAGCTGTTCTTCTCTGGCCTCTGCTCTGACCTCACACTCCTCAAGTCTCAGACAGCTGGACCTGAGTGGCAATGACCTGCTGGACTCAGGAGTTGAACATTTATGTTCTGCACTTGGTCATAAAAACTGCAAACTGGAGGACCTACAGTAAGTGTGTGGGGGGGGGGGGGCATGTTTGTGTGTGTGTGTGTGTGTGGGGGGGGGGGGGGGGGGGGTGGCATGTTTGTGTGTGTGTGTGGGGGGGGGGGGGGGTCTGTTTGAGTCACAGTAGGAGTGACTTAATTGTATGGGCTTATATGTGTTTTAGGTAACCATGTGTGCGTGTGAGTGTGTGTAATGCCGGGCTCACATTACAGGGAAATAGGTGTGTGTGAAAGAGTGTGTGTGTGTGTGTGAGAGTGAGAGAATCTGTAATTATGATTCAAATCAATTTTGTTTCAGGCTGACCAACTGTAAGCTGACAGAGAAGAGCTGTTCCTATCTGGCGTCTGCTCTGACCTCACGCTCCTCAAGTCTCAGACAGCTAAATCTGAGGGCCAATAACCTGAGTAAATCAACTTTAGAGCAGCTCTCTGCTCTAGTGGAGGACCCACACTGTAAACTAGAGAAACTAGAGTGAGTAAATATCTAAACATGTCACTCAGGTCTTTAGAGCATGGGTTCCCAAACTCCATCAATGTGGGCCTCCCCTCTGAAAACAGTGACACTTCCGCGCCCCTCCCCCCCTCTCCCCGACAATCATTTTCAAATAATGATTCACTTCAAAGAATGATCACTTCAGTTAAGCCACTTAAATCGGTGCTATACTATGTTATGCAATGCAATGAGTTTATCATATTTTCGACGTTTGGCTTTGTTGCCCATCTCAAGCTGGAGCTGTGCAGCGATAAAATGTGACAAATCTGTCCATTTTAAGTTAGCTATCGGAACGTCACATATTACCGTGACGTATATCCAACTTTTTACGTGTATCTGTCACTTAATATTCATTTCTATACAAACCAAGGCAGCGGATTCCTAAAGAAACGCAAGCACCCACACCATAAGTTTATCTAAATTAGTATGTACCAAAAAATACATTTTACCGTGACTCGAAGAGCTGTAAACAGTGTTGTAAGGCTGCGTGTACAAATCCGCTTGGAGCTCACTGGTAACTTGCAGCTAGTTCGGCTGCACTGCTAAATTACGTTATGAAGTTTGGCACAATATATTCTCATAGGGATCAATAATACTTTCCACTATCCCAAAGATTTAGTATACATCTCTTCTATGATTTATTTCGATTTTATAATGTTGACAATTACATAATCATTGAAAAAAAACATAGATAGTTCTAACATGAAATAAACGTTTTTCCTTCTTTTTTGAATCAACCTTCCGCGCCTCCCCTCAAATGATTTGGCGCCCCCCAGGGGAGGCGCGCCTCACAGTTTGGGAACCTCTGCTTTAGAGCATGAGAGTCTTTTATTTTCTATCCTCCAGATTATCTCTCTTCTGTCTGTTTCCTCTGTGTTCCTCTGCTTTTATTGATCCATTGATCTTTCATCCCTCTCTCTCTCCTTTTGTCATGTGTAGCCTATCTCTATAGCAGCAGTTCCATTACAGCTTTGTGCAAAATAAAAGTATTTGTCGAAATCTGACAAAGCACAATCTGTGTTTCCATCACAAGTGATGCAATGCGATTAAATATGAGTTATCTTCTCGCAGTAGTCATTTTGGTACAAATGTAACATCTGTACAAATGTAACATTGTTTTATTCTCCAGATATGGTGTAGCTACGGAAACGTAAATAGACAGATATCATACAATTATCTACAATCTTACAGCCATCCAAATATGAAATGGTCTACGATAAATACAACCAGAGACATTAAAGTTGCAGTTGGCAAGTCTGACAGATTGAGGGGAATTAGCCAACATTTTGAATGTTTACAACTCTCATGCCCCTCCCCCACTACCACAGAGCACCCTCTCATCGAGTTTGTGCTCGTCAGTGCGCACCAGACCATAGATATTAGAAAGCTAGATACCGCATTGGGCTCCAGAACGTACGTAAATAGTGACGCCATCTTGGTGGGGGCAACAATCACTGGAGGCCAATGAAGGAACATGTGACTCTGACTGGAAATCAGACAGGTGTCTCTGATTGCGGGCAAGTGTTGCCCATAGACAGTAAAGGGGTTGCCCCCAGCAATATGGCGGCCACGTTTATGATGGCACCTAATAGAACTCGACGGACAATGCGGTATCTAGCTTTCTAATATCTATGCACCAGACTGTGATTGACAGTCAGATCTCACACAGTCCTGCTCTGATTGGACCAAAAGAACCGGGAGATGTGAATTTTTGCTAAACAAATAACAGGCTCTAGGTGGAGGTAGGTTTTTCTAAAACCGGCTGATTTATGTTGTTCTGTCGTAGCATAGTGTCAGTTTCAGTGAAAACATCTTGCCAACTGCAGCTTTAAGCAAAAAAGGGCAAAATTTAAGCATTGCAAAATGTTCTTGTTTATAAACCGTAACTGTTTGTTTAAGTTTGCTTCATGAAATTTGTGCTTGTAGACTTCAATCACATGTCATACATATCTTCAGTCCCTCTGTTTCGAGTCAACATGAGTGCCATTTGATTTATATAGTCACAGCAAATGCAAGGAAATGAAAATAAAAACATGACTTGTGCGGGTTAGTTGTAACACCCGTCTCTATGGCAAAATTAACTGATTTTATCACGCATGCGTGAACACTTCTGATTGCAAGTTATGGATTATGGATTACTGTTGGACCAAATGCTTCAGGCAAATAAACAGTTTATCTACTATGTTTACTGGTTTTATCAAGTCAATATGACCAAAATAAGCACATTAATTATGAAATTATAATTGCTGTCAACAGTAAAAACGAATAACATATCTAACATATCTACTCTCTTGCCATCAACCCCTCCACACACAATAATGTGTAACATTGTAGTTTTTAAATAGTTATGCCAACATATACTTGCTGCCTTGCACACTATTCATTAGAAAATATTTACAGATTAAACTGTCATATTGTGCATTGGTATTTTGATAGTCAACGGTACATTTGAAGGAATCTGCTTGCACACGAGACCGTATGGAACAGTTGTTCCACTAAACCATGCTTTACTAAAACCTATAGCAGAGTATAGCCTACATGCATTTGCACTCGTCTATTATTTGAACTCATTGGCAAAGTGAAACTAACTTCACTGTGGTCTCATAGTCAACGCCAAAACAGTTATACACAGTTACTTTCACTATTGATTGAAAATAGGTTACCATCGAAAACACTTACCCAAATAATGTTCGAATGACTGAATAAAAAATTAAGGACATTTATCCTGCAGAGGATTTGCTGCTTACATCTCGTAACAGTGCTCCATATTTGCCTCTGCCTCACCTAAACTCTTTTATCTGTCATTGCCGATTTGCAAATGATGGTGCATAAGTACTCATTGTGAGATGTATTTCGTAATAATATCTTTATTCTAATTATGTTGTTTCCCATTGTAATCATGTTTTGCACAAATTTTGTGTAATTTGGATGTGCGCTGGTGCACTGTGAAGATAATACATTATGTGGTACATTTTGTACAAATTGTTTTGAAAAATGCATTAACTGTTACTGTTGCTGTTATTAACTGCAACTGTTGCTGTTACTGATTTCACAATAGAGCCCTCCATAGATATATATATACATAGATGAATGGAGATATATGATGAGCTGAAGGAGTTTTAGGCTATAAAGTCCTCAAACTCATACATATTTCAAGTGATGGGCATGAATTATATTTTATAGTTAAAGGTAGATAAACTGCATAAAGAAAACAAAAGAATGACACTATTTACGTGGAGAAAAATAAATATTTTTTGAGAACAATTTAAAAAAAACACCCAATTGATCATTCATTGAAATATGTTTTCTGCTTTATTCAATATTTGACACATACCAGTTTTATCAGTCATTGACACTGATTGATTATCATCTTCTCCCTCTCATCCTGCAGATGGCGTTACTGAGCATCAGTGTGTTCTGCTCTGACCCTGAACTGGGTGGGATCTAACACACACACACACACACACACACACACACACACATACACACTGCCTCTCATACTCCCCCAGTCATACACTCCACCCCCCCCCCCACACACACACACACATGCCTCTACACAGACTATTTTTCTCTCTCTCTCTCACACATGCACACACTCCTCCATCTACACATACAGGGATCCAACACACACACACACACACTGATTCTCCTCTAACATAAACTCACACCCTCACACACTCTCTGTCCCCCACTCCCCCAGCCCCAACTCTCTCCAATACCCCCCCCCCCACACACACACACACACACACACACACTCTTCCATCTAAACATACATGGATCCAACACAAACACACACATACACACCCTCACATACAATCTGTGCTGCAGAATGCCTGGGGAGGATCATGAACACGTCCCCAGCTTGCAGCAGCACACAGGAAACAGCCTTTTCCTGAGGAGAGCACAGCAGTGAGGTGTCATTATCTGTTGTATCTATTGTTGTTATGTATGAAGCCATCACTAGCTGACTCCAATCCAATCAAAGATACACTAGCGTGGGCTTGTTGCCACGGCTGCATTAGATTTCGTGAGGGGAGAATGGAGATAGATGGTGCGGTAAAAACTGAGGACTGAAGAATTCAAAATGACATTCGTTGTGCTTTCTGTAATAACAGGTTTCTTCTCCAGTGGCATGTTTATTTCTTCATTCAGTGATAATGACAGTCAGCCTTTGCATACAAAAATTGGCCTAAATGGAAAATAAACCATAAATTCACCAGCAGTCAATCCTCAAAGCCACTACATGCCTAGATGTGCAGCAATGAATGTATTCGTAGCTCTTTTTAAAAGCCTGATAAGTAGGTGTTCTCTGTCAGTGCTGGGCCCTTACTGCCCCACCACCTGGGAGACGGAAGAGGGGCTTGCTCCGTCCGCTCCACGCATCGACCCGGTATTGCAGTGACTCCAGGAACGGTGCACATCGGGGCAGGTTAGCGCTTCGGACATGTAACCGGAGGGTTGCCGGTTCGAACACCGACCAGTAGGCACGGCTGAAGTGCCCTTGAGCAAGGAACCTAACCCCTCACTGCTCCCTGAGCGCCGCTGTTGTTGCAGGATTGGGATAAATGCAGAGACCACATTTCCCTCACAGGATTAAAAGACTATATATACTTATACTTATACTTACTTATACTTATACCTCCCAATACACTCTTAACAGAGCCACTGCATATAGCAAATTTAACTTACCAGAGTCACTTAATGCATTAACACTAAATTGTGTCTAGAAACACTGAGATATGCATTTTAAAAGAAATCTGTTTGTAACGTCTTGTGATATTTAAAGAATATATTTTATAGATTTTTAAGAGGCACTAACCTAAAGCTAAAACTCTTTGCACTTTGTACAAAATGTAGTTAAGGGTAGCCTAAAACACAGGAGTGGGCTGTGATAATGGTAGTCTATAGGCTTAAGTAAGCTTGTTTGACCAACAGGGGAACCCAATAATAAATAGCCCAGTAAAATAATGCTGACATTGTTTCCAATGTATTTCATAATCCACAACATACATACAGGCCCCAGGGGCGCCACTAGAAATGTTGGGCCCTGTGAAAGAAAATAATTTTGGGTTTCCCCAAATGCTATGGGGTCTTGGTCCATAACTAATTGATAAATTCACTCTGATATATTACAAAAAATATATTACATACATTGATTATTATGTTCAACACAATATTTTATTATTTTTCTAACACAATTTTAAGCAAATCTATTGGGAGTTTAATCTCATTACATAGACTACATTACTGAGCAATTCAAATCTTTGAATAATGTAAAGGTGACACCTATTAATCTCACCACAGCATTACATTTACTGAGGGTATAGAAAAAATAAAATTGTATAAACCTTATCTTAAAACTAATAAACACTGTCATTATGTTTTACCTTTAGTCTCTTTATTTTAGGTCACTTATCGGTTGATATCATGTTATATTCTTGTTTTTTATTTAATATTTTAATTGTATCATTTTAAGACTGAAGAGCCCTTGTCTTTATGTGGAAAGGGGGTGACTTTTAATTTGAAAAGGGGCTATTCTGAAATTGTTTATGTCAGCCAATGTTTCATAGCAGAATCCAGAAAGGCTACAGCTCTTATAAAGAAAGTTTGGTGTTCTGTCAATGATTTATGAAGTTGTGTCTTTGTTGAATGGAAGAATGGTATGAATGGAATCAGTTAATCCTCAAAGCCACTACATGCCTATGTGCAATGGACTTGTAGCTGTTTTTAAAAACATGATGATAATATATAAATCTGTTTTTTCTTTTTTTGGAGTGATGTAGTTTTGTTAAAGAATAAAGAATATTTTAAAGAATATGTTTAGACTTTTAAGCAGCACTACTAAGCCAAATCTCTATGCACTTTGTACACTGTTTCCGCTGTGAAATGCTGTGAATAAATACATAATTCCAGCTTGTCTTTTTATTATTATTCATTTATACAGATATTGAAATGTGTCATACATGAATCCATTGAGTCATTATATTTTTATTGTGGGCAAAGTATTGTGAAAGTATCAATTTGTGAGTTACTCTGTTATTCCCACCCCAAATGTAACCATATAGATATTGTTGTTTAAATTGCATCAAGTGTGTGGGTGTGTGTGAGAGTGAGTGAGTGATGGAGGATGGCAGGAAAAAGTCCGCTGTGGTGTAAGAAATTGAGTGAGTGAGTGAGCAAGCGAGGTGGCTACAGGTGAACAGGGAAGCCCAAGAAGCCTTAACCCTCTATGGTACGGTGTTGCCTGTAGGCAACATAGCCTATTTTGCCTTGTTGAAATAAAATGAGATATCCCTTAAAGAAGTAACATCTTTAAGAACTGGACAACTCAATACTAACCAATGAAAATGCAAAATAGTGGTCACATGCCCCACAAGCGGCTATTTTGACCCTTCTCTCAGCACATGGACATGTTTGGCTGGGTATCATATTTTCTCCCTAGAAAAGTGTCAATTTCACTAATTTCCCTCAAGTTTAGGGGATCATTTTAAGAGCGATTTTCAGAACGATAAAAAGTTAATAGCCAATCAGAACCCATCAAATTTTAACCGTCACATTCAGAGAATTTGTTTATTGTTGTTCAGTGTGAACGCTTTTATCGTTATGGTTATAGTTATTGTTATCGTTCTTGGTGTGAATAGGCCTTCAGACAGTATTTTTTACTAGGAGAAATATTCCCCAAGATTTAAAACTGAAGATATCTGGTACAGATCTAGAAAGAGTTGATTGTTTCAAATATTTAGGCCTATGGTTTGACAAGAGGCTAACCTGGTCTGTGCATATAGAAGATGATAGAGAAATGTAATAAAGTGTTAAATGTGATGCGATGCTTGCGTGGAGTGGATTGGGGTGCAAATAGGCCAGCCTTGAGAACTATTTACATCAGCCTCATTAGGTCTGTATTCGACTATGGGTGTGTAGCTTACAGATCTGCAGCCAAGTCCCACTTAATGAAGCTAGATGTAATTCAACATAAAGCTTTGAGGTTATGCTGTGATGCTATATAAAGACTACACCAGTTAATGCAATTCAGGTTGAGATGGGTGAAATGCCTCTGCATATTAGGAGGGATCAGTTAACACTGGTTTTTTGGGCTAATCTTAGATGGCTTTCAGGGGTCGGCAAATAGTGGCCCGCGGGCCAATTTTGGCCCGCCATCTATTCTATCTGGCCCGCGAGATGACGTTAATTTGCTGTTGAATGAATTTTTTTTTTAACCCCATGTTTTTAAAAAGAAAAAAAGGCCTACAGCAATCCCATCAATTTCAAAACATTTATTGAGGTATAGATGATAGTCCTACTAAAGTGACAAAACAGGTGGAACATCCTTGCAGTTATCCATGACGCACAGGTCGGAACGGTATTGGCACGCGAGTGCGCGTAATCTTGTGCAAAAAAATAACAACAGTGTCCTGTCTCCCTCTTCCAGTGGGCAAGGTCAAAAATAGCCTATGTTACGTTAAATTAATAGGCTTGGCATTAAGAAATGCAGGCAGGCTCAACACATACCTCTGCTTCCATTCTTCTTTGTAGGTCCTGCATTCTGAATCAATTTTTCTTTTCAAGGCTTTTGACAACGACATTTTGCATCGATAACTAGCATATAGCAATGTTCAGCTAATCATTTACACGTCATCCAAAAGAATAATATTTGTAGCCTACACATTAGTTACGGCAAGTTGCTAGGCAAGTCGCCTGTTTCATGAGAGACGACAGGAGATGCAGCAGGCGGCATAAAAACAGCGCACATAAGCAAATAAACGTTTTTAATGGAATTAAATTAAATGCATTTTAAAAGTTAGATGATGTTTATTTTAATATAATATAATAATTAATAATTTAAATAGTAGGCCTATAACCCCCCCCCCCCCCCCCCCCCATTACAAAAGCTATGGCCCGCGATGCCATTGTCTGAAAAAAAATTGGCCCGGGTCCAAACGTAATTGCCGACCCCTGGCTTAGATCATATAAGTCAAGCCTCTTTAATCCACTGTCAAGAGAGAGATATGTCTCAATATTGAAGCTTTGGGTGGATTATATCTCAGAAGACAAGTGAAATGGGTCTTTAGCTGCTTAATGTGTGTCCATCAGTGTCTTATCCAGCAGTTCCATTGTGGATACTGAGAAACCCTGTAATTGACTTAGACCTTTTAAAATTAAAATTGAGTGAATAAATTAACAGCGGTATAGTAGAATACCACATTAGAGATGTATTTAGAGACAAAGTAGTGGTATTTAAAGATGCATCAAAGTCAATAGAAGGTAAAGTTGGTGTTGCATTTGTAATTCCTAGTCTCAATATCTGTAAAAAAGAAAGACTGAGTAATGATCTTGCAGTTTACTGAGCTAGTAGCTATTCGTATCGCTCTGTCCTGGGTTGAGAGTAATAGACCTAGAAATGGGGTGTTAGTTGCTTCAGATTCTGTATCTGCATTGATGAGCATCCAAAGCGCTATGTCTCAGTCCAGGCAGGACTTGTTTTAGAAATTGTACAGATAAGTAGATTATTAAATTCTGATATAAATGTAAGTTTTCTATAGGTCCCAGCGCATTTAGGAGTGCAGGGAAATGAATTAGCTGATAAGAACGATAAGAAGGCATACAAATCTCTTGAGATCACCATGGATATAAGTCATAGTAAATCTGAGATTAAAACCATAGTCAAATCAAAGTCTAAGGGAAGATGACGAAGTGACTGGGATAATGCTAGCACTGGTAGGAAATACTACAGTATCCAGAGGTTTGTGGGCAGTGCAAGACCAACTGCTAGATCTACTCAAGAAGAAACATTATCTCAAGAATGAGGTTTGGGCATACTGGTTTGGCTAGTACTTTATTTCTTTTAAAAGCATGCTGATGGAAAGTGTAGCGTATGTGACGCCGCTGAGACTGTAGAACATGTTACAGAACACTGTGTTAGGTTGTAAAGTAGTAATAAGGTAGTAGGTATGCAAAGTAACTGTAAGTAATTTGTAAGTAAATAAGTACGCAGTACAGCAGTAACGTTTCATTCATTCTCCATGTATTCTTCTCTCTTATCATTCAGAACACGTACATATCAATAACGCGTAATACGTTCTCGCCACCTACTGGCGAATGTACAGTAGAACACAACATTCCCCCTTACTTTAGCACTTAAAATATAAGTAGAAATCCGTACTGTACCGGAAATATCAAGAGCTATGTGTAGGCTACTATAGAATCTTATTTGTAATAGAAATATGTCATGTTTCATGTGTCATGTTTAAGTAGAAATGAGGATAGTAATAACAAAGCAAAAACTCAACAATCGTAAGTATCAGTAGAAATATGTAAAACGATTAATATTCAATAGCCAAGCAATAATAAACATTTTTAACCGGCTACCTTAACTCAGTTTTTTTTATATAGCATTTATGGTAGAATTAAGTTTCAGCGTGTGTGTGTGTGTGTGTAATGTGAGTGTAACTAAATGTGATTAAGTCACATATTCCTGAAGCCAGCTTGGAGGCCGTCTGACACGAGCAGGGGTTGTCTGAGTGTTCATGGTGTCAGGGCAGTCAGGCTCAGGAACTGGGATGTCACTCAGTTGATCCTGTGGCAAGCTCACGGATGTTGCAGGTGAAGCAGGTGCATGGTATCTGGCCAAACGTGACACGTGCCATTTCTTTCCATCAGCCAGCAGATAAGTGGTCGGGCCCACTTGCTTTCTTACTGTCAGTGGCGGGGAATAGCGTGGATGAGCCTTAGGAACATGAGTAGGCTTCCGGACGCGCACCCTGTCCCCTTCTTTGAAAACTTGTATGCGTGCGCCACGGCTGGAGTCAGCGTATGACTTCATGTACGCTTGCTTAGAGGACACTCTCTGACGAAGTGATTCAGTGTCAATGCTTGCTTGTGGTGGGGTAAGGACGTGAAGACGTGTTCGCATTTTCCTCCCATGTAGTAACTCGAATGGGGAAAGTCCAGTAGTGGCATGTGGAGTTGCTCTGTACACCTGGAGGGATTCTGTAACGGTGGCTTTCCAGGGCTTCTGTTGCAGAATAGCAGACTGTACTGATGCTCGCAGGACGCGGTGAAAGCGTTCAACCGCTCCGTTAGCTGCAGGGTGGTAAACTGCAGTACGTATGTGCTTTATGTCAAGATCGTTTAGGAATGCAGCAAATTCTGTAGAAACAAATTGAGGCCCATTGTCTGACACAATGGTTCGTGGATTACCTAATCTGCTGAATACTGATGTGAGAAAAGCAATAATGTTCGCTGATGTAGTGGAGGGTGTGAAAGCTACGTCAGGCCACTTACTGTGATAGTCTACCAGTGTGAATGCATAGCGGCAGTCCGGGGAAGCACTTTCAAATGGACCAACCACATCGATTCCCAGCTTCTCCCAGGGCTCTGATGGGAACTGGACAGGTTGCAGGGGTGCAGCAGAGGGAACAGCAGTCTTGTCTGAAGACTGGCAGAGGCAGCAGCTATTAATCTGTGTGTTCACAAAGTCATCCACACCTGGAGCAGAAGCAGCAGAAAACTCAGCAGGAGAGCCAGCAGACAGGTGATCAGCAGACAGCATGGCAACAAACTCAGGTTCAATTGCAGTGTCATCAGAGGCAACAGTGGTCATCACAGGAGCGCAGACAGGAGAAGACAGCGGAGCAATGGAGCAGAGCAGAGCAGGAGCAGATGTCATTGAAGTGGCGGGCTGGACAGTAGAGCCTTTGAAGCACAGGCTCAGGCCATTTATCAAATCAATGCCCAGCAGAGCAGTACCAGATTCCACAATGAAGAAGGATGTCTGACATGTAGCATTATTCCAGGACACAATAGCATGTAAGCAGCCAATAACTGGAATGGGAGCACGGGAGTAGGTCACTAACTTAACTGTAGGAGACAGTAGCTGTTCTCTCTGGAAGTGTCTCTCATACAGGCATTTAGGCAGAATGGACACTGCGGAGCCTGAATCCACAGTTAGCTCAACAGGCACTGAAGCAGTCGCAGTCTGAATGTTAACTGTGCATCGGATCTTCTTGGCAGATGCTGTGTGTTCATGCAAGTACAGTATTTGAACTTCAGGCAAGTAAATTTCACGCACAGAGCGTGGTGGTGACGAACGACACACTCTGGCAAAGTGTCCAGTCTTATTGCAATTTCTACACTTAACTAATGCAGCAGGGCAGGAGGAGTCATTTGCAAGATGTCGGTCCGATCCGCAGCGGTAGCAGGTTCGGCTGGATGCATGACGAGACGGAGCAGAGGCAGAAAAACAAACGAAGCTGAAGTTGGCCGCACATTCAGAATGTGGTTTAGTCAAGTTTCCGTTCCACCTTAAATATTGCAATTTTCTACCGACAGGGGGCAGTGCTGACTGCAAATACGCGATGACACTGGCATTTGCCTAGTAGCAGACGAACATGTAGGCTACTCCTCACAGACGAATAAAAGCCTTTTTTTCTGGTGACTCCATTGTCGACCAATCTTTAAGTAAATGATACAACATGCTTTCTGTCAAATAAATCGGTTCATATTGCACTTGTTTTGGGGGGGCTTTTCTGTTTCTTCTTTACATGAGCTATATTTAATATTTTACAATGTATGCACTAGATTTGATACCCATTGCTCACACATGATTTGCCGTGAGATATTACACCACATCCCGATACTACAGTCTCTGAGCTTTCATTTGACACCATGTATGGCCAATTTCGTCGTGAAAATTCACCCTTTTATTACAATTGAAATTCCATGAGCTGTTTTTCATATTCCACAATGTATGCACTAGACTTGATACCTATTGCCCACACAACATTTGCCGTGAAATATTACACCACATCCCGATACTACCGTCTCACAGCGTTCATATGACACCCAGCATGCCAAACTTCGTCGTGGAAAATGGTCATTTTTCTTACATTTAAATTACATGAACTATATTTCATATTCCACAGTATATGCACTAGATTTGATACCTATGGTCCATACATAATTTGCCGTGAAATATTACACCACATCCCGAGACTACAGTCTCTGTGCTTTCATATGACACCTTGCATGCCAAATTCCATCGTGGAAAATGACCCTTTTTCTTACATTTAAATTACATGAACTATATTTCATATTCCACAGTATATGCACTAGATTTGATACCTATGGTCCATACATAATTTGCCGTGAAATATTACACCACATCCCGAGACTACAGTCTCTGTGCTTTCATATGACACCTTGCATGCCAAATTCCATCGTGGAAAATGACCCTTTTTCATAGATTTAATTTACATGAGCTATATTTCATATTCCACAATTTATGCACTAGATTTGATACCTATGGCCCATACATCATTTGCCGTGAAATATTACACCACATCCTGAAACTACAGTCTCTGAGCTTTCATATGACACCTTGCATGCCAAATTCCATCGTGGAAAATGGCCATTTTCCTTACATTTAAGTTACATGAGCTATATTTCATATTTTACAATTTATGCACTAGATTTGATACCTATTGCCCACACATCATTTGCCGTGAGATATTACACCACATCCCGATACTACAGTCTCTGAGCTTTCATTTGACACCATGTATGGCCAATTTCGTGGTGGAAATTCACCCTTTTATTACAATTGAAATTACATGAGCTGTTTTTCATATTCCACAAATGTATGCACTAGATTTGATGCCTATTGCCCAAACATCATTTGCCGTAAAATATTACACCACATCCCGATACTACCGTCTCACAGCGTTCATATGACACCAAGCATGCCAAACTTCGTCGTGGAAAATGGCCATTTTTCTTACATTTAAATTACATGAACTATATTTCATATTCCACAGTATATGCACTAGATTTGATACCTATGGTCCATACATCATTTGCCGTGAAATATTACACCACATCCCGAAACTACAGTCTCTGTGCTTTCATATGACACCTTGCATGCCAAATTCCATCGTGGAAAATGACCATATTTTATAGATTTACTTTACATGAGCTATATTTCATATTTTACAATTTATGCACTAGATTTGATACCTATGGTCCATACATCATTTGCCGTGAAATATTACACCACATCCCGAGACTACAGTCTCTGTGCTTTCATATGACACCTTGCATGCCAAATTCCATCGTGGAAAATGGCCATTTTCCTTACATTTAAGTTACTTGAGCTATATTTCATATTTTACAATTTATGCACTAGATTTGATACCTATTGCCCACACATCATTTGCCGTGAAATATTACACCACATCCCGATACTACAGTCTCTGAGCTTTCATTTGACACCATGCATGGCCAATTTTGTCGTGGAAATTTACCCTTTTATTACAATTGAAATTACATGAGCTGTTTTTCATATTCCACAATGTATGCACTGGACTTGATACCTATTGCCCACACAACATTTGCCGTAAAATATTACACCACATCCCGATACTACCGTCTCACAGCGTTCATATGACACCCTGCATGCCAAACTTCGTCGTGGAAAATGGCCATTTTTCTTAAATTTTAATTACATGAACTATATTTCATATTCCACAGTATATGCACTAGATTTGATACCTA
Organism: Alosa pseudoharengus; assembly: GCF_046254945.1. NCBI lineage: Eukaryota > Metazoa > Chordata > Actinopteri > Clupeiformes > Clupeidae > Alosa > Alosa pseudoharengus. Next base: position 5,769,968 of record NW_027468564.1, on the reverse strand, counting down.
TGGTCCATACATCATTTGCCGTGAAATATTACACAACATCCCGAAACTACAGTCTCTGTGCTTTCATATGACACCTTGCATGCCAAATTCCATCGTGGAAAATGGCCCTTTTTCATAGATTTAATTTACATGAGCTATATTTCATATTTTACAATTTATGCACTAGATTTGATACCTATGGCCCATACATCATTTGCCGTGAAATATTACACCACATCCCGATACTACAGTCTCTGAGCTTTCATTTGACACCATGCATGGCCAATTTCGTCGTGGAAAATGGGCATATTTCATAGATTTAATTTACATGAGCTATATTTCATATTCCACAGTTTATGCACTAGATTTGATACCTATTGCCCACACATCATTTGCCGTGAAATATTACACCACATCCCGATACTACAGTCTCTGAGCTTTCATATGACACCCTGCATGCCAACTTTCGTTGTGGAAAATGGCCATATTTTATAGATTTACTTATTTCATATTTTACCATTTGTGCACTTGATTTGATGCCTATTGCCCAAACATCATTTGCCGTAAAATATTACGCCACATCCCGAAACTACAGTCTCTGAGCTTTCATATGACACCTTGCATGCCAAATTCCATCGTGGAAAATGGCCATTTTCCTTACATTTAAGTTACATGAGCTATATTTCAGAAAAAAAGAATAACTGCACAATGGATGTAATTACACGCTCCTCGTGATCATTGTCAGATTTCAACAGTTATGACTGACAGTAGAAGTGTGAAATAAGAGAGCAATTCTCATTTATGCTATACATGAGCACACATAGAATTTGTGAGATTTTTTAAGTAGTGCAAAGTCTGTTGTATCTGGATGTGCTGTATGTCACGCCAAATAGGGATCAAATCTGCATAAATCGTAAAACATGAAATATAGCTCATAGCATTTCAATTGTAATGAAATGGGGATTTTCCATGACAAAATTGGCCATGCATGGTGGCAAATGAAAGCTGAGAGACTGTAGTATCGGGATATGGTGTAATTGATGTATGGGCAATAGGTATCAAATCTAGTGAATAAATTGTAAAATATGAAATATAGCTCATATAAATTACATGTATGAAAAATGGCCATTTTCCACGATAGAATTTGGCATGCAGGGTGTCATATGAAAGCTCAAAGACTGTATCGGGATGAGGTGTAATATTTCAGGGCAAATGATGTGTGGGCAATAGGTATTAAGTATGGTAAAATATGAAATATAGCTCATGTAAATTAAATCTATGAAATATGTCCATTTTCCACAACGAAATTGGCCATGCATGGTGTCATATAAAAGCTCAGAGACTGCAGTATCGGGATGTGGTGTAATATTTCACGGCAAATTATGTTTGGGCCATAGGTATCAAATCTAGTGCATAAATTGTGGAATATGAAATATAGCTCATGTAAATTAAATCTACGAAAAAGGGCCATTTTCCACGATGGAATTTGGCATGCAGGGTGTCATAGGAACGCTGTGAGACATTTGTATCGGGATAGGGTGTAATGTTGCACGGCAAATGATGTGTGGGCAATAGGCATCAAATCTAGTGCATCATTTGTCAAATATGAAATATAGCTCATGTAACTTAAATGTTAGGAAAATGGCCATTTTCCACGATGGAATTTGGCATGCAAGGTGTCATATGAAAGCTCAGAGACTGTAGTTTCGGGATAGGGTGTAATATTTCACGGCAAATGATGTGTGGGCAATAGGCATCAAATCTAGTGCATAATTTGTCAAATATGAAATATAGCTCATGTAACTTAAATGTAAGGAAAATGGCCATTTTCCACGACGAAATTTGGCATGCAGGGTGTCATAGGAACGATGTGAGATGGTAGTATCGGGATGTGGTGTAATATTTTACGGCAAATGATGTTTGGGCAATAGGCATCAAATCTAGTGCATACATTTGTGGAATATGAAAAACAGCTCGTGTAATTTCAATTGTAATAAAAGGGTGAATTTCCACGACGAAATTGGCCACGCATGGTGTCAAATGAAAGCTCAGAGACTGTAGTTTCGGGATGTGGTGTAATATTTCACGGCAAATGATGTGTGGGCAATAGGTATCAAATCTAGTGCATAAATTGTAAAATATGAAATATAGCTCATTTAACTTAAATGTAAGGAAAATGGCCATTTTCCACGATGGAATTTGGCATGCAAGGTGTCATATGAAAGCTCAGAGACTGTAGTTTCGGGATGTGGTGTAATATTTCACGGCAAATGATGTATGGGCCATAGGTATCAAATCTAGTGCATATACTGTGGAATGTGAAATATAGTTCATGTAATTAAAATGTAAGGAAAATGGCCATTTTCCACGACGAAATTTGGCATGCAGGGTGTCATATGAACGCTGTGAGACGGTAGTATCGGGATGTGGTGTAATATTTTACGGCAAATGTTGTGTGGGCAATAGGTATCAAGTCCAGTGCATACATTGTGGAATATGAAAAACAGCTCATGTAATTTCAATTGTAATAAAAGGGTGAATTTCCACGACGAAATTGGCCATGCATTGTGTCAAATGAAAGCTCAGAGACTGTAGTTTCGGGATGTGGTGTAATATTTCACGGCAAATGATGTGTGGGCAATAGGCATAAAATCAAGTGCACAAATGGTAATATATGAAATATAGCTCATGTAAAGTAAATCTATAAAATATGGCCATTTTCCACAACGAAATTTGGCATGCAGGGTGTCATATGAAAGCTCAGAGACTGCAGTATCGAGATGTGGTGTAATATTTCACGGCAAATGATGTATGGGCTATAGGTATCAAATCTAGTGCATAAATTGTGGAATATGAAATATAGCTCATGTAAATTAAATCTATGAAATATGCCCATTTTCCACGACGAAATTGGCCATGCATGGTGTCAAATGAAAGCACAGAGACTGTAGTTTCGGGATGTGGTGTAATATTTCACGGCAAATGATGTATGGACCATAGGTATCATATCTAGTGCATATACTGTGGAATATGAAATATAGTAATTTAAATGTAAAAAAATGGGCATTTTCCACGACGAAATTTGGCATGCTGGGTGTCATATGAACGCTGTGAGACGGTAGTATCGGGATGTGGTGTAATATCTCACGGCAAATCATGTGTGAGCAATGGGTATCAAATCTAGTGCATAAATTGTAAAATATGAAATATAGCTCATGTAAAGAAAGAACAAAAAAGCCCCCCCAAAACAAGTGCAATATGAACCGATTTATTTGACAGAAAGCATGTTGTATCATTTACTTAAAGATTGGTCGACAATGGAGTCACCAGAAAAAAGGCTTTTATTCGTCTGTGAGGAGTAGCCTACATGTTCGTCTGCTACTAGGCAAATGCCAGTGTCATCGCGTATTTGCAGTCAGCGCTGCCCCCTGTCGGTAGAAAATTGCAATATTTAAGGTGGAATCGAAACTTAACTACACCGCATTCTGAATGTGCGGCCAACTTCAGCTTCGTGAAAAACAAGAAGGCGTACTAGATGGCTTTGGAGGAGGTGGTGGTGGTCGGCGGTGGCGGCGTGCAGTAGAGGTTGCAGACACATCTTGCACAGGAGCTGAGCGATCGCCAGCAATTCGCTTAGCTTGTTCACCAACGGCTTCTATCTGTGTGGCAAGGGTAATGGCTCTCTAAAAAGTTAAGTCAGGTTCGAGAATCAGTCGTTCGCGTATGCGAGGATTGTTTACGTTTTCCACCAACTGATCACGTAGCATTTCATCTAAGTTGGACTCAAACTCACACGTACTTGCTGTCCCGCAACGCTGCAACATACTGTAGCACTGATTCGTGGGAAGCTTGTGCACGTTTTCTGAATACATGACGCTCAGCCACTATGTTCCGACGTGGAGTAAAGTAAGCTTTTAAAGTATTAACAGCATCCTCCATGGTCTCACCTTGATCAGGCAGTGTGTAGAAAAGTCTCTGACCTTCGGTTCCCAGGCAGTGTAGAAGAAGTGCACGTTTTCGTGCATCTGGCCATCCATTTGTATTTGTAGCTACCACTTCCAAATAGTTATGGAACATTTTCAGCCACGTGTGGAATGGCAGAGCAGGTTCGCCAGGGCATTGTAAAAACGGTGTAGAAAAAGGAGGTGAAACAGCCATCATTGAAAGTAGTGGGTAGAAAAACTCGTCGCCAATTTGTTAGGTTGTAAAGTAGTAATAAGGTAGTAGGTATGCAAAGTAACTGTAAGTAATTTGTAAGTAAATAAGTACGCAGTACAGCAGTAACGTTTCATTCATTCTCCATGTATTCTTCTCTCTTATCATTCAGAACACGTACATATCAATAACGCGTAATACGTTCTCGCCACCTACTGGCGAATGTACAGTAGAACACAACACACTGTAATAAGTTTAACCAGGAGAGACAGCAACTCATTCAAGAGTTGGAGATAGAGAGTGAGCCTTTAAGAATAGAGACAATTCTTCAGAAACATTTAGGTGAAGTTTGTTTTAGAGCTTTGTTTTACTTCTTGGAAGAAACTGGTCTGATTAGAAGAATATAGAGTAATACCTTTTCTTTCTTTATTTGTTTCTTTTTTCTTTCATATTTTTTTTATTATTATTTATTATTATTATTAGCTATTATTAGGATTTAAATATATTATATCCAGACTCACACTCCAATTCGGTAGGTGGCGGTAATGCGTCCAAAAGTTGTTTGCCAACCGCCATTTTAAGGAAAGAAGAAGAAGTAGAAGAAGACAAGTTCAACATTTTCTCCAATGAACCATCTAGTAAATACAATTGGAAATCAGCATGGGATAATGTGGTTTAATCGTTGTTTCAACACAATGAGTTTGATAAAATTATTTTTACGGGGATTCAAAAGTGGAATGCAGACATATAGCCTCTCGGCAGTGGTTAAATTGGCTTTTGTAAGGAGGGGGAGCCCTTATTTACGGTGAATGGTCATCATTCAAAATCGCGTCGTAAAATGACAATGTGTTTTTACACCAAATGGGCTCTTTTTCCAGTATTAATGTAAGGTAGGGCTACTATTGTCTCATATGTGGGAGGGGGGGTTTGGGGGTCCTCCCCCAGAACATTTTTAATTTCTTTGATGTGATTTCCTGTAATCTGGTGCATTTTGGGGTTGGCCAATACTAAATTTAATCAGATTCATAGCCTACATCCTGATTTGTTGATATTGAGGCAATGATTCCATGCAAAGGCTTAGGCTTCAGGGCCCCCTGACCCCTTGGGGCCTGGGCCCAGTAGGCCCGTGCAGTAATCCATCCCTGGCCTACTTTATTGTTATTTTTACCTTTAATGTTTTGCCTCTCTTTAGGGTTTTTCTACTAAATGCATAGTTCTATAGCCTACTTCAAAATGACCGATTCTGCACACTTCTGGGTTTACATCTTCAATCTCTACCGCCCCTCAAAACATCTTCCAGGGTCCATTTCATCGTTTCATCGTTATAGATCAGGGGTGTCACTAGGCATAAACTGCACTGGGACACAAGCCCCCCTAGGGGGGTCCGGGGGCATGCTCCCCCGTAAGAAATTTTTGTATATTTTAACGTTTAAATGCATCAATCTAGTGCACTTTCAAAAGAAATTCAGAGGTTAGACTTAATAATTACATAATATTATATAAAATTATTATAAAATATAGGCCTATGGATGGAAATATTTGTGCTGTAGTAGTATTTTGCGGTTCAGAGTTTTAACCGTGTACACACAGATTAGTTATGATACTGCAATAAGTTCACAACCACAAAGCATATTTTCTGAGTTTCTTTTTAGAAATGGTCAAAAATAGTGTACATTTCAGCACTCCATGAAATTATGCAGTAGCCTGTAGCAGAACAACCTGTGTTGGCTTAAGCTATTCATATTGGTCATTGAGTTATATTGGTCATTGTAATGGTCATCTATACATGCTATATCTGGGCTACCCATATCTGGGAAAGTAGATGTGATAATTCTTAATGTGTTATGACAGCCTTTATATCAAGAACAAAAACATTTGCGTCTCATGATTTTTTCCCTCATATTTTTGCATTCATGGCATTAGGAAACATTATATTATATTAGTATATTATATTATATTATATTATATTAGGCTATATTATAGCATCTGGCAATATAACAACCATGATGGTGGGATACTCTGGCTAAGCAATTTACAGAAATGTTTCTACTGACATACTGTAGGCTAAATAGTTTAGATGAGAATACATTATAATTTTGGCCCAAAGTTGGAGACCATGTAGAAATGTGTTGCAATTTAAAATAGGCTACTCGGGAACCGCGTTGTAGCCTACAGATGTATGCGTTATCGTATTCGGCAAGGTCTGCTGTTTATTGTGATATACGGTTCGCCTTGTGTTGAGTTTAGAGTTTGTGCAGACGTGTGCAGAATGCAAATATGATTAGGTCTACATTTTATACAAGTTCAATGTTAAGTTTCTCGCGAACCATTTATCACAGCCACTTGGCGTTAATATCATTGGACAGCTTAGATTCCGCTCGTTCACGTGATATCTGTATGATATCTGTGTGACGAGTACACTGCGAGAAATTAAACCTGAACTTGAGATTTTACTGGGCCACGGAAGTTCAATATTAGGCTAGTCTTGCTAATTATTCAGTCTCATATGCCATGTATTTGGCAGGAGATGAAAAATAATTCTAGTGGAATAACAAGGTTGGTGCTGAAGGAGACGGAGCTGAGCTCCGGCAGGGTGTGTTGTGGACCTGAGGAGGCGGAGCTGCGCTCCGGTGCGCTCCGGCCCAATTTAACCTCTGCCTCTCGGCATCGACACGACGGCAATGATAACATTATCGTTAATATACAGTTATTGTAGCCTATGTTGATATTCATGATAAAAACGTAGGCCTAGGCTACATAAATAGTTAACGCTACAAAATCCTCGTGTCTCAATTTAGTCAACGGTCGAGTAGCCAATAACGGGCCGCCTAGGGTAGTCTACTATTATGACTTAGACTACAGCGAGAAAAGGGAACATAACATTTTAATTACTGATTGCAACTGAGCTTGAAGAAACATAACTTCATATTATGCAAAACTGAATTAGAATTGTTTTGAATGTAGTCTCCAGATGAAGTTCTTCAGAGGCTGGTTCCAGTGGTCACATCAGCACTGTAAGTAACACGCTGTATGTGTCTGTAATAGGCCTGTATGAAATGTGTGTGTGCTTGTATAGTAGGCCTACTGTATGAAATGTGTGTGTGTTTGTAGGCCTACTGTATGAAATGTGTGTGTGTGTGTTTGTATAGTAGGCCTACTGTATGAAATGTGTGTGTGTGTGTTTGTATAGGCCTGTATAAAATGTGTGTGTGTGTGTGTTTGTAGGCCAACTGTATGAAATGTGTGTGTGTGTTTGTGTAGCAGGACTACTGTATGAAATGTGTGTGTGTGTGTGTGTGTTAGTGTATTTGTGTTTGTATAGTAGGCCTACTGTATGAAATGTGTGTGTGTGTGTAGTAGGCCTACTGTATGAAATGTGTGTGTGTTTGTAGGCCTACTGTATGAAATGTGTGTGTGTGTGTTTGTATAGTAGGCCTACTGTATGAAATGTGTGTGTGTGTGTTTGTATAGGCCTGTATAAAATGTGTGTGTGTGTGTGTTTGTAGGCCAACTGTATGAAATGTGTGTGTGTGTTTGTGTAGCAGGACTACTGTATGAAATGTGTGTGTGTGTGTGTGTGTTAGTGTATTTGTGTTTGTATAGTAGGCCTACTGTATGAAATGTGTGTGTGTGTGTAGTAGGCCTACTGTATGAAATGTGTGTGTGTGTGTGTTTGTATACTAGGCCTACTGCATGACATGTGAGTGTGTGTTTGTAGGCCTACTGTATGAAATGTGTGTGTGTGTGTGTGTGTTTGTATAGTAGACCTACTGTATGAAATGTGTGTGTGTGTGTATAGTAGGCCTAGACTGGGTAAACCCAGCCTGATCTGCCGGCGATTTTTGTACACATTGTTCTGCCAAACTTATGCTAACCTGTGTGTGTGTGTGTGTTTGTGTTTGTGTGCGTGCGTTTGTGTGTGTCAGGTGTGTGATTATCAGACAGGAACAAAGAGTGTAAATGTTCTCCTGATGGAAGTTGTGTGTGTGTTTGTGACTAGAGACAGGAATATTTTCTTGATGGAAGTTCTCCTCTTCCTCTCTAGGATGAGGGGCGCTAGCTCTAACAGGAGGCCACCCTCCCCTACACCCACCCGAGTCTCTAGAGGAGACTCTTCAACTGGACAGTAAGTCCTATCAGAAAGACGCAGGGAGGTACAATGAAAGTTAACACATGTTTTAATCCATCAAAGGATATACAAAAGACATAAGCAACAATAAGAGTCTTTGGCGTACAGTAGGTCCCGTCCTCGGTCCAGGTCACAGAGTGTGCAGACTCTTGCAGATCCTGCAGCAATGAGACGGCAGGGGGCGGAGCCTACCCCCAAAGAATAAAAAAATAAAGATACCCACCAGAAATGTTTAGATGGACATCCTTTCTGAAATAGAGCATAACAATATTAAACAGTGCATGTTGTACCAGTGCATGGGAGATGAATCAGAGAAAGCAAGACAGAGTATCCGATGACATATGAATAAATATACTATTAATAAGATAACTCATGATTTGATGATAATTATTCCACCACCCGTAACTCAAACATTTATGATTGATTTGATGCCATGCAAGGGAATCAAGCTTGCAGATGTTGTTAACTAACAGTGGCAGATGCAGGGGCAGTGCAGCGGGACAGAGCTTGCCATTGCAAATGCTCAGGGTCAGTGCAGAAGGAATAGAGCTTGCAGTTGCAGAATTTCATGACACATGATTTGATGCATGATGGTGGCCCGAGTTGGCTTGATTCCCTTCACACCAGCTCAGTCCCCTTCATGTCACCCAACTTTCACATGTCTGCATTGCAAGCCTATTGGCCTGTATCTCATGGTGACAGACATAGGCCCCAACTTTCACATGTCTGCATTGCAACCCTATTGGCCTGTATCTCATGGTGACAGACATAGGCCCCAACTTTCACATGTCTGCATTGCAGGCCTATTGGCCTGTATCTCATGGTAACAGACATAGGCCCCAACTTTCACATGTCTGCATTGCAGGCCTATTGGCCTGTATCTCATGGTAACAGACATAGGCCCCAACTTTCACATGTCTGCATTGTAGGCCTATTGGCCTGTATCTCATGGTGACAGACATAGGCCTGTCTGCATGCCGTTGTCGGCAAGAAAGAGGCATAATCATTCTTGTGATGAAAGAGCTAGTCTTATCATTAGTTCACATTTTCAGCAAAGAAGAAGATAGTTATTTGTTGAGTGATTTATTATTAGTTTATTTCATATACATTTTATAATGGGGGGGGGGGTATATTGACTCAGCCAAGTTACAGTGGCAAGAAAAAATATGTGAGCCCATGCTAAAGTTGACTAAAAAGAGGAATAAAAAATCATCTTTTGAAAATTGAACTTAATGCCTTAATTAAAAAAATTAGGAAAAATCCAACCTTTAAGGACACCAATTTTCTTTGTGAATGAATAGTGTATATAAATAAATAAATGTTCTTAAAATACAGGAGGCATAAGTATATGAACCCCTATGTTAAATTCCTATAGAGACAGGCAGATTTTCCCATAGAGGCAGGCAGATTTTTATTTTTAATATGCAATTTGCCACCACTGTAAAGTGCTGAAAAGAGCTTGAACATTTCCCTTGAAAGTGCTTAACAAGTGTTTGATCTTGGAATCCTGTGTTTGTGTTGAAGTGTTTGATCTTGGAATCCTGTGTTTGTGTTGATGTGTTTGGGTTCTGCTGCAGCCCAAAGAAGAATATTAGGTCCCACTCGCCTACACTCAACAATGATTGGTCCAAAGATTTGCCAATCAACCCTAAAGGAGGAGAATCATCTATCGCAGAGTAAGTTCATGGCTATGCCCTAAATGGTGTGTATGTGTGTGTGTGTGTGTATGTGTGCACACAGTGCTAAGCATAAGTGAATACACCCATGCTAAAGTTGACTAAAAAGATTAATTAAAATATCTTTTGGAAATTGATTTTAATGCCTTAATAAAAAATGAGGGAAAGTCCAACCTTTTAAGGACACCAATTTTTTTTGTGAATGAATAATGTTGTTCCTTAAAATACAGGGGACATAAGTAAGTACACCCCTATGTTACATTCCCATAGAGGCAGGCAGATTTTTATTTGTAAATGCCAGTTATTTCATGGATCCAGGATACTATGCATCCTGATAAAGTTCCCTTGGCCTTTGGAATTAAGATAGCCCCACATCATACCCTTCACCTAGTGATTGCCATGGTTTTATCTCAGTTAGCCTAATAGCTGGTTTGATTTGCATTGAGAGATGATCTTATGGAAAGTACCCTATACCAATCTCTAGGTATGGTATTCACTTATGCTTAGCACTGTATATATGTGTGTGTGTGTGTGTGTGTGTGTGTGTGTGTGTGTGTGTGTGTGTGTGTGTGTGTGTGTGTGTGTGTGTGTGTGTGTATGTGTGAGTGTGTACGTGCGTGAGAGAGGGAGAGAAAGAGAGTTTTATTAAATGGTCTTCTGGTCTGAATGATTGATAGTTGTGCCATGTGGGTGGGATCACATCATGATCACACGGGCCCATCAAAGTACATTTGTGTGTCTATGCATGTGTGTTTTTGAGTGCTTTTATTTAGTCCACGTCTGAGGAAGGGCTCACACTCAAAACATCACCAGTAAAAAAGATATTTGGGAGCAAATACTGGTGTGATGGACTTTATCTACTTATTTTATTTAGTGTTTATTCATGTGTTTTGGTTTTCACATATAGATATCAGCAGATTCACAAATCCCACCTGCGGAAGAAGTTTCAGTGTCTGATTGAGGGAATCCCACAGCAGGGAGACACCAGACTCCTCCAGGAGATCTACACAGAGCTCTACATCACAGAGGGGGGAGGAGGAGAGGTCAATGATGAACATGAGGTCAGACAGATAGAGAGGGCATCCTGGAGTGAAGCAGCACAAGGCAGACCAATCAAATACAGTGACATCTTTAAACCCTTATCTGCACAAGACATCAGAACAGTGCTGACAAAGGGAGTGGCTGGCATTGGAAAAACAGTCTCTGTGCAGAACTTCATTCTGGACTGGGTTGAAGGAACAGCCAATCAGGATATTCACTTCATATTTCCTCTTTCTTTCCGGGAGCTGAACCAGATGAAGAAGAGCAAACTCAGTCTGATGGATCTTATTCAATGCTTCTTCCCTGAAATCAAAGATCCAAGAATCTTCACCAGTTCAGCACACAGAGTCTTGTTCATCTTTGATGGTCTGGATGAGTGTCGCCTTTCTCTAGATTTCCACTTCAAAACAGAGTGTAATGATGTGACAGAGCCAGCCTCAGTGGACGTGCTGCTGACAAACCTCATCAAGGGGAATCTGCTTCCCTCTGCTCTCCTCTGGATCACTACCCGACCAGCAGCAGCCAATCAGATGCCTCGTACGTATGTGGACAAGGTGACAGAAATAAGGGGATTCAATGACCCACAGAAAGATGAGTACTTCAGGAAGAGAATCAGCGATGAGAACCTGGCCAGCAGAACCATCACACACCTGAAGTCATCCAGGAGCCTCTACATCATGTGCCACATTCCAGTCTTCTGCTGGATTTCAGCCACTGTCGTAGAGAAAACATCAAAAGAATCAGACAAAGTTCAAATGCCAAGGACTCTGACTCAAATGTACACACAATTCCTGATCCTCCAGACAAGCATGAAAAATGTCAAGTACACAGAGAGAAAAGAGACAGATGAAGAGATGATTTTCAAACTGGGGAAACTGGCTTTCCAACAACTGGAGAAAGTCAATCTCATCTTCTATGAGGAAGACATGAGAGAGTGTGGAATTGACATCACAGAAGCATCAGTGTACTCAGGAGTGTGTACTCAGATCTTCAGAGAGGAGTCTGGGCTGTACCAGGGGAAGGTGTTCAGCTTTGTGCATCTGAGCATCCAGGAGTTTCTTGCAGCTATGTATGTGTTCATCTGTTTCAGCAACAGAGAGAGAAACATGTCTGACCAACAGCAAACCTCTCAGCTCTCTGCTCTGTTCAGGGCTGCAACACTTCATGACCTACACAAGACTGCAGTGGATCTCGCCTTACAGAGTGAAAATGGACACCTGGACCTTTTCCTCCGCTTCCTCCTGGGCCTCTCACTCGAGGCCAATCAGATTATCTTAAGACACCCACTGCCACTGAGCAGTAGCCAATCAGATAGCTCAGAGCAAACAGTGCAGTATATCAAACAGAAGATCAGAGATCAGAGTAGCTCAGACAGAAGTATCAACCTGTTCTACTGTCTGAATGAGCTGAATCACCATGCTGTAGTGGAGCACAAACAGAGCGGAGTGGAGGAGAAGAGGGGTTCAGGAACTCTGTATGTAGACATGCTCTTACCAGGAGAGTGGGAGACTGAGAGATTTACGTTTGAGATGTCAGAAGAGCAGCTGGCTGAGCTTGACCTGCAGAAGTACATAAAGACTCCAGAGAAAGATCAGACGGAACTCCTCAGTCGAGATGATGTTCTTCAGAAGCTGGTGCCAGTGATCGCAACATGTACATCAGCTGAATAAGTAACACTAAATGAGACTAGTGATGATGAATATTCCTATGGCATTTCCCCCAGGCTAGTAAAGCCCCTGCTATGGTCTAAATTGCATGTGGGGAACATGGGCATCTCCAGTGTGTACCAGCTGGTGTTTAGCAGAGACGTCTCTCAGTGCACAGGAGACTGCTATTTATGTGGTGTAGATTATTCTTCCACCTACATGTAAATGGTTAACGGAGAAATCTGGCAATTTTTGACATACAGTAGATCTCTGATTCTCGAGGCCAACGTGTAGTGTCAGAAACGATCAGTTTTATGTAGCGTATGTTATGTAAGACACAACATATAAGACACATATACAGTTAGTTAAGGTGGGAGGGTGGAAGGTGGTAGGGGTTGGGGGGGTTGTTTGTGTGATAGACTAGAGACTGTACTACATTTAATAGGGCTATAACAATACACAAGAATCTGTGTGTGTGTGTGTGTTAAAGATAGGTGCTTAATATTCTGATCTCTCATTCTGTTTCAGGCTGGAGAAGTGTAATCTGACGGTGAAGAGCTGCTCCTATCTGGCCTCTGCCCTGACCACACACTCCTCAAGTCTCAAACTGCTGAACCTGAATAAGAATGAGCTGCTGGACTCAGGAGTGGAACTTTTATGTTCTGCACTTTGTCATCAAAACTGCAAACTGGAGGATCTCAAGTAAGTATCACTTGATACGGTGTGTGTGTGTGTGTGTGTGTGTGTGTTAACCCTAACCCTAGGAACAAAAGTAGAACATGGAAGGATATTTGTCAGGAATGCTTTCACAGCTGACGTCTGACTACCCATAACCTCAACACTGGTTTTTAACAATGAAAAGTGTGTTTTTATCAGTGCAAAAGACATTGTGAAGGGTGACAAGACGTTTGACCGTGTCAGTTTGACATTGTGAAGGGTGACAAGACGTTTGACCGTGTCAGTTTGACATTGTGAAGGGTGACAAGACGTTTGACCGTGTCAGTTTGACATTGTGAAGGGTGACAAGACGTTTGACCGTGTCAGTTTGACGGTATTGCACTTCTTGCAGCGATATGTTGTGTTGAATTTGGGGAAACCAATTGAGGTTTCAGTTGTGTTGAGCTATTGAAATTGTCCTGAATTGTTTCCTCAAAAAAACCCTCCAAAAGTGTGTGTATTAGGCTTAAAAACCAAAATTTCTAAAGGGGTGACAAGAAATTTGTCAGGGACTGTAGAGTACAATGGGAGGAGGGGTGTGCATGGGGAGAGGGAAAGTGTGTATGTGACAGTGTGTGTGTGTGTGTGTGTGTATGTATGTGCAGTGTTTCCGCTAGATTTTTTTTTTAACAGTGGCTGGGTGTCACAAAGCTGGGTGTCAATCTCCTTTACTTTATAGTCCGCGATTCACATTAGGTCTACTAGGCCATCACCGCGAGTGCATACAAAATGTTTTTGGCAAAGTTTTGCTTTACAGTAATCCAATTTACCTTCGTTACTACCAGTCGTTGCTTTTTTTACTGCGTCGATTCGCGATTGAGTGCGCATCTAATGTAACAGCGGTGTCTTCGCAGAGACATCCACTCTCCAGTTTTGTTTTTGCTGTTGTTGCGAGCGAGCTAATTGGCTACGAAATGGGAAATACTTTCAATACGATCAGCTTCAGAAATGAATGTGTTTTCCTTAGTCTGTGATGGGCTAGACCTTTCCACCAAGTTGTGCGAAAATTGTGTTTTGACAGTGCATGGCACTAACGTCTTTAAAAACAATATATTTATGGAATAAAACTAGACTGGTACCTCGAATTAGCATTGCTGTTTATTGTTAAACTGCAATTTTTAGCAGCCAGCGGAGAGCATTTAGCCTACTATGCTTCCAGACAATATTTTGCATCAGTGGCACCGCTAAATGTGTGTGTGTGTGTGTGTGTGTGTGTGTGTGTGTGTGTGTGTGTGTGTGTGTGTGTGTGTGTGTGTGTGTGTGTGTGTGTGTGTGTGCGCATGTGTGTGTCTTTATATGTAAATAAATAAAGCAAATCGGGGAACCACCTACTCTTTGCGATAAGTGCCATGGGATCTTTAACAACCATGGTGAGTCAGGACCTCAATTTAACATTCATGCAAAGGAAAACATCTCAATAATTCAGCAAAGTCAGGGTATCTGCTGGTCTGGCTGCTGGCTAAAAACAAAAGGTGAAAGGCATATATGATTCTAACTGTCTCACTGAATTGCATTATGCACACTCAATTCTCACTGGTATCTGCTAGACAACAAGTACCAAAACATGATTAGTTCATAGATTTCACATGTAAAATACATTTTATACAACCCCACCCCCATCTTGCCTGTTCATAATTCTGAGAAATTCTTAAAGTGTGTGTGTGTGTGCGTGTGCGTGCGTGCGTGCGTGCATGTGCTTGTGGGTGTGCCTGTGTGTGTGCATGTGCATGCATGCGTACATATGTCACTGTGTGTATGTGTCATACGTATGATTACTGTGAATGTATGTGTGTGTGTAACTATCTCTTTATGCACAAATGTGCATATGGAATGGGTTAACATGACCCCTGGAGGCAAACATACGCAAAAAATTGGTCATCCTAGGCCCTACGGTTCTCAAGATATTCACAGAAAACTCTGTTGGTGTACAGTCACTAAATGTACACATAAATTAATTTATTGTATGGCCCCCCATGAATGAAGTCCACGAAACTTGGCATGCATTCAGAGGGTGTCGTAATGATCCTACACTTTCAATTTTGCTTTTGCTTTTTAATTTTTAACTAGGTGGCGCTATACATGAATTGAGTGATAATGGGATGGGTTGACATGACCCCTTAAGACCAACATACAAAAAAAAGGTGGTCCTCCTAAACCCTACGGTTTTCGAGATATTCACAGAACACTATGTCTGCCCTACCCTCCTTTCGGGGGGTCCAGTCCAGCGAGGATCTACAGATCAAAACGAAAAATGATGGTTCTATGCTATCCTTGTGGGGTTACATGCCTACCAAGTTTTGTGCACCCTGGTCTTTCAGTGTCCCGGGAATCCTCGATGGAAATTTGGCCATGCGACGGTCATAATAAAACCGTGGCGGGCCGCCATGCCGAAATAAACATAAAGGAAACACTGATGTGTGTGGGTGTGTGTGTGTTTGTGTATAGAGTAGAGTGGGAGGAGGGGCATTTGTGGGTGTGCATGGGGAAAGGGAAAGTGGGTATATGACAGGGTGTGTGTGTGAATGTGACTGGGTGTGTGTGTGTGTGTGTCTATGTGACAGGGTGTGTGTGTATGTGACAGGGTGTGTGTGTATGTGTTTGTGTGTGTTTTTGATAGAGTAGAGTGGGAGGAGGGGTGTGCATGGGGAGAGGGAAAGTGTGTATGTGACAGGATGAGTGTGTGTGTGTGTGTGTGTGTGTGCGTGCGTGTGTGTTAGTATAGAGTAGAGTGGGAGGAGGGGCAGTGTGTATGTCACAGGGTGTGTGTGTGTGTATATGTAATTGACAGGGAGTAGATTGTTTTTGAGGGAGGGAGGGAGTTTGTGTGTGTGTGTGTGTGTGTGTGTGTGTGTGTGTGTGTGTGTGTGTGTGTGTGTGTGTGTGTGTGTGTGTGTGTGTGTGTTTGAGTAGAACATAGGTGCTTAATATTATGATCTCTAATTCTGTTTCAGTCTGGATAAGTGTAATCTGACTGAGAAGAGCTGTTCCTATCTGGCCTCTGCCCTGACCACACACTCCTCAAGTCTCAGACTGCTGAACCTGACTGACAATGAGCTGCTGGACTCAGGAGTGGAAATTTTATGTTCTGCACTTTGTCATCAAAACTGCAAACTGGAGAAACTAGAGTAAGTATGACTTGATACAGTGTGTGCGTGTTTGTGTGTGTGTGTGTGTGTGTGTGTGTGTGTGTGTGTGTGTGTGTGTGTGTGTGTGTGTATGAGAGCGTATAGTGTAAAGTGGGAGGAGGAGCAGTGTGTTTATGTGACAGGATGTGTGTGTGTGTGTGTGTGTGTACAGTGGGCATCGCTTTCAAATGGCCACTTCAGTCGCGCATTACGAGGCGTGAAGCTTTAGTACCACTTTCAGCCACTGTGCGTCGCTCTGCCACTGTACATCGCTCTGTCAGTAGCCTGACTGCCGCCCCTTCTGAAAAAGCAGGAGGCTAGGCTACCTTTAAACGTAATTGTCACCAAGAGTAATCTCAGCCTACGAATTCAATAACAAAATAAATCGTAATTAAACATTACCTCGACTAAGGCTACTTGGTTATGGCTTAAGGTTTGACTACACGGTGGTAGCCAACATCGAAATCTGCTTTTGATAGCCTACCAGTGCCGCTCCACAAAACGAAAAAATATCTTATTTTGCTGTCTATGTTATTGTCAGTGTTGGGGATAACGCAACTACGCAAATCAAAACACTGTCTTAATTTGCCCTACTTCTTGACTGCAATGTAGTCAATTGACTGCTTGACATGTCATTTTTATTTTTTCTGTACAATAAACAAATACATCTGCTTTATGCCGCACAATTACATTCATATTTGGCTGACTGCAGACGCGCCACTTCCCTCCCCATATTCCAAGATTAAGATAGTAGCCTATACAAAAAGCACTTCATACCATATCATAAAAATTTGTTAAAATGAATAGCTATTTGCAATTTGACAAAACACTGGTCCTCATTTTACGAATGCGAGGACGATATGAGCCTGTTGCATTTAGTTAGATGTTCGAGTCACGTATAATGTTTGAAAACCACTGGCTCATAATCACAATAATTTAACACACGACAGTTGGATAGCCTACTTCATCATGTCCCCATGCCTACATTTTTGTGAGTAGCATAGAGATCGTTAAAAACAATAAAGTATGGCTCTCCGTTTGGGACATCGAAAACTTATATTTTTAATAGACTAACGTCAAAGATGCTGACTTGCAAAAGCCTCGGGATAACACGTTATCTCCACTATCATCAGTCATGCCCCTTGATCAAAGTGGGGAATGAAATAAAAGTTTGAGAACCACTGGCTTAACAAGTTACCTGCAGTCCAGAACACACAGAATCTGTTGCAATATTCTGATGATCGGCGATGATATCGGCAAATGTTTGTTTTCCAAAGTAAGAATTTCACTTCACCATGCACCTTCGACAATGAATAGCTCATTACACTTGTTACTGTTAAACGTAGGCCTACCTAGTATCATTACAAACATTATTCTGTGTCCTAAAACTGGCATATTTTATGGCATTGTGTCATGTAAGTTTGTTGCAAAATCTAGAGAAATGTGTGAGGTGATCAGCGGGGGACAATTGAGACACACATTGGATTGTGTTATTACTTGAACATTCCACACTATCCACAGCTGTGGTAGGCCTATCAGGGGCAGGAGGATTACTGTTAGCGCAGGCTTTATATAAAATTCTTCAACAGAAGGCCTCGAATGTTGTGTTGTTTGTGGAGCGCTTTGCTTCGCTTCTGTAATCTCGGCTTCATTGAAAATGAGGGCTTCCCTCAATGACCCTCCGAGAATAATTAAAGGTTGAATGAATGAATGAATGAAAGAATGCAGGCTTGCCCAAAATAAAGGCCTGTGGTTTGCGCAGCCTACAGTAAATAACAGACCCGGCAGAATGTGCGTTATGATGCTTTTTGTGATTTGTTGGGGGCAGGGCCGGATTAACTGGGCACAAATGTCTGATGGCCCCCCTTCCCCCCAGCCAACGTGAATCGGGTGGTTAGTTAATAGGCCTATCGTGAAGATTTTTCCTGCCATTTAAGGCACGAGCGCATATGTGAGGCCAAGCCTCACCAAGTAGCTTGTTTGTTTACAACTAACATTCCATTTAATTAAACTGCTTTATAGGCTATGCCAAAATAGTTTTCAACATTTTGAATATTAGTGTCGGGTGAATTGAAATGTTCTCAAAGTAGCCTTATGGCTGAAAGCTGCTTGGGATCCCCCCCGTCAAGCAATATAACCATACAAACGCACTTCCTGCACTCATTGTTTCAAAAGGAGTTTTGGCTTTGTCAGAACTGAAGAGCTGTGGACGGCACGGCACGGCATGCCCAATGAAAATAAATTAACGCAACGCAACACAACATAGACCCCGCTTCTCTCGCGTCAGTCACTGACATGAACGAAACACAGAACCCGCTTCTCTCACGGCAGTCACTGACAGTAACCTAGAATAAATGCATGGGGGAAAACACTTCCCCATGACAAAGACATCGTAAAACACTGAAAGTTAATATTTTGTCACTAGCAACATACATCTGTCCTTTGTCAAATGTATTATGTTCCAAGTAGCCTATGCGTAATTCTGCTTCATAAAGTTGAACAAATACATTTGCTTATTTCACAGAAAAATATAAATAGCCAGTTAGGGTCTACAGTGCAGAGTTGGTAAGTTATGGTAGGCCAACTTGGAGTGAACATACAAACAGGGGAAATTCTTTCTCTTGTAGCTGAGTAGCCTCAGGTGCGCACGTAGACATAAGGCCGAACATGCAAGCGCCAATGAATCGTGCTCTCACGACAATCACGCTGTTAAACTTAAATAGGTTAGCATCACTCTAAGTTCGCCTTCAAGCAAGGAAAACGATGATTTGAAGACATCTGTTTCGTTGGAAGGGCAAGGGGTAGCAACAGGGCAACACAGAGACAGGCCCGATGGCAGGGCTGTTATGAGAGTATTAAAATATGGGATATTCTACGGGAAAACATTAAAACGGCAAGACAGCGGGGGAAAGTTAAAAAAAAACACAGAAAAAGTTGGCATGCATTGTTTCGGTCCCCATGCACAGGGATTATTTGTCATATTATTAATCACATATGATTATTTGTGAAATTGTGCAAACAGGCGCAACACATTTGAAAAGGAAGGACTGGTAGCATGCAAGCTCACGGGAAAGATTGATTTAAGAACGTTATCACAGTGTGTGGCTGTGGCGCGGGCGGAAGACAGCGACAATTCTGAATTTTAACAATTCTGTCGGAGGGTCATTGAACAATTTCTAGCAGGCAAGAGAGGGTCATGCAACTTTTGACTGAAGCACTCAAAATTCCTCCGGTCAATAAATAACGAACAGTCCCTAGATTGCTGCTGGGCTATATGTCTTGGTTCATGTCGAACAACTCATTGCCGTCAAACGCATAGCCTATCTCGCGGTTGCATCCATTACAAACAAACATGCAATGTGAACGTCTGGGATTGGGGAGAGCACTAAATGCTCTACTGAATAAGCACGAAGTCAAACCTTTAAATGAAAAACACTCTTTAATAATCAAAAAAATAAAAATAAACCACTAATGAAGTAAACTTGTGACCATCAAAAATCATTTATCGCCTGTAACTCCGTGATAACAGGACGTAACAGGAAGGCATTTGGCTGAGCAACGGAGGTTAATATGCTCTATATTTTGTCCAAATTATGTCTGTCTATCATCGTTGCACTCGGAGAAAACCAGAATGTTTAATTTGTCCTGCGTTTCTTCTACGGCTACAAACGGGATTCACTCGCAGTTAACCAAATATTTCTTTATTAGGGCCGGGCAGGCATATTTCTGGCTATTAAATTATTTCTAAACCAGTCTGCTAAAGTCTGTAGTGAAGTCTGTGTAGGGTTTTCCAGGCTCCATTTCTTTTTACGAGACACCCTTCTCACTTGAGCCATCTGCCGGTTGTTTGGGTTGTTGCAGCGTCTCACTGGAAAAATACAAATTTTTGTGTGTGTGTGTGTGTGTGTGTGTGAATGTTAGTATTGGGTAGAGTGGGAGGAGGGGCAGTGTGTATGTCACAGGGTGAGTGTGTGTGTACAGTATATGTAATTGACAGGGAGTAGATTGTTTATGAGGGAAAGAGGGAGGGAGTGTTTTTGTGTCTGTGTGTGTGTGTGTGTGTGTCTGTGTGTTTGTGTGTTTGAGTAGAAGACAGGTGCTTAATATTCTGATCTTTCTGTTTCAGGCTATGGCACTGTAATCTGACAGAGAAGAGCTGTTCCTATCTGGCCTCTGCCCTGACCTCACACTCCTCAAGTCTCAGACTGCTGGACCTGACTGAGAACGAGCCGCTGGACTCAGGAGTGGAACTTTTATGTTCTGCACTTTGTCATCAAAACTGCAAACTGGAGGAACTAAAGTAAGCTTAATTTAATGTACAGTAGTAAGTGTGTGTGTGTGTGTGTGTGTGTGTGTGTGTGTGTGTGTGTGTGTGTGTTTATGTTTATGTGACAGGGTGAGTATGTGTGTCTGTGTGTGTCTGTGTGAGTGTGTGGAACATGTCTGTGTGTGTGTGTGTTTATATGACAGGGTGAGTGTGTGGAATATGTTTGTGTGTGTGTGTGTGTATGTGGGAGTGAGGATTGGTGATTAATATTCAGATGTTTAACTCTGTTTCAGTCTAGCATACTGTAAGGAGGGGCATTGATGGGTGTGCATGGGGAGAGGGAAAGTGTATGTGACAGGGTGTGTGTGTGTGTGTGTGTGTGTGAGAGAGAGATGAGTGTGTGTGGGTTGGGGAGCATGTATGGCAGTTTTTAGGTGTGGAAGATGTGTATCCAGTGTGTGTGTGTGTGTATAGGGTTTCAAATCTTGTTAAACTATATGTGTCACATAGATTTGTGGGTTAAACAGACCACTTTGTCTAAAATGTTAACCTGTTTAAACCACGCTGAGAGGAATGCATTACCCACAACAGCACCTCTCTCACCTGAAAAGTAAGCAGATGGAATTATTTATCGAAATCTAGCGAGAAAATAAACTGTGTGTGTGAGAGAGAGAGAGAGAGAGAGAGAGAGAGAGAGAGAGAGAGAAAGAGAGAAAGAGAGAAAGAGAGAGAACCTGTGATTAATATTCAAATAATTCTGTTTCAGTCTACAGTTCTGTTGGCTAACAAAGGGGGGGGGGGGGTAAAGGAGAGTTAATGTTGGAGAAAGTGTGTGTGGAGGTGAGTATTGGTGATTAATATTCAGATGTTTAACTCTGTTTCAGCCTAGTGTACTGTAATCTGACCGATAAGGGCTGTTCCTATCTGGCCTCTGCTCTGTCCACACACTCCTCAAGTCTCAGAGTGCTGCACCTGAGTCGTAATAAGCGGATTAGTGAATCAGCTGAAGAGCAGCTCTCTGCTCTAGTGGAGGACCCACACTGTAAACTGGAGAAACTAGAGTGAGTAAATATCTATGTCACTCAGGTCTTTAGGACATGAGACCCAACATGCCTGTCTTTTAGTTTCTGTCCTCTCTCTCTTCTGTTTGTTTCCTCTGTGTTCCTCTGCTTTTATTCATCCATCCATTTTCACCCCCCCCCCTCTCTCTCTCTCTGGACTCACATATCTTCTCATCTTTCACACTGGAATAGTCAGGTTCATTTTTTCTCTTTTTGTTTTTCATTTGGGACATTAGAGTTACATGTTATTACAGTTGGTGTTTTAAATGTGAATATTTTAAATACATTAAAATACTGGCAAAATCTTTTAAAAACATCTATTATTGCCTGATAACTCTGAACCAGAATTCTCCACTTCAATTGTACTTACAAACACTTTAGTTTCCAGTTATATTCCTACATGCTGGAGGATTTCATAGAGGAGGTTGTTCATATTGATCTGTAACCTATAGTATGGAAAGTACATTGAAGTTCTGGAACATGGGGTTTCAGCAAATTACAGCACCAAAAGAAATTTCAGGAATAACATTTCATTCTAACATGTCACCAAAATGAGAAACAAAAAGAAGAATTTTGAACCTGACTTTATCCAATGTTAAGATTTCTGTACTGTATGCCAATTATTGGCTATTTCATTTTCATATAATGGCTCATTAACCCAACCCAACACTGCAGCTGATTGGTTTAGGTGGTACAGTAACAACCCAACATTGCAGCTGATTGGTTTAGGTGGTACAGTAACAACCCAACACTGCAGCTGATTGGTTTAGGTGGTACAGTAACAACCCAACACTGCAACTGATTGGTTTAGGTGGTACAGTAACAACCCAACACTGCAACTGATTGGTTTAGGTGGTACAGTATACCTTGTTAAAAATCACTGAGACTTCTTCCCCTAAGGTAGTACCCACCAACACCTCTGGCTCAAGGACTATATGGCTGCTGGTACAGAATAGAGGCCTCTCTCTCTCATGCAGCCTGGCTCACTGGTAGAGGCTTGTCATTGATGCCACTGATTGATGATCATCTCCTTTATCCTGCAGGTGGAATGGGGGAACAGTAGAATATTGCTTCTGATTGGACTGATCTGATCAGTGGTGTTGGACTATTTAGCTCCACCCTTACTGTGTTTGTCTGTTGTCATGGACACTGATTGATGATCATCTCCTTTATCCTGCAGGTGGGAGGAAGATCATGGTATTGAATGGTGGGGATGGGAGGAAGATGATGAGGAGGAGGAAGATGATGATTGAGGAGGTCATTAAGTATATTAAGATTATACACACACACACACACTGATCAGCCAGAGATGATTGACAGCATGCAGATGGACATGTGGACTGGAGTGGACATTGTGTGGATGTCCATACGTGTTGAACCTGTTCACTATTGTTTTGTCCATATGTGTTAAACCTGTTTACTATTGTTTTTTCATGTATGAAATCATATGGACATGTGGACTAGACACTGTACACATTGTGTGAATGTCCATATGTGTTGAACCTGTTCACTATTGTTTTGTCCATATGTGTTGAACCTGTTCACTATTGTTTTGTCATGTATGAAATCATATGGACATGTGGACTGAGGTGGACAATGTATTAACATCTATCACCATCTATTGTAAAATATGTATATTATAATGTATTGTGTGTGCGTATGTGTGTACGTGGGTGTGTGGGTGTGTGTGTGTGTGTGTGTGTGTGTGTGTGTGTGTGTGCGTACGTACGTGTGTGTGTTTGTGTAAATGGGGGGATGGCAGGAGAGTCAGTTGTTGTGGTGTAGGGGCCAAATGGAGTTCTGAGTTGACTTCCTTCTTGATTTCATTGTTTGGTGTTTTTACAATGTAATTTAATTTGTACTTCAGTGAATAAATGTTTTTATTTGCACATTGTTGTTTGTGAAGATCATGTATCCATCTGAGCATCTGATCCAGAGGACCGAGACAGGAAATGCAACGTGGAACCAGTTTGCGCTCATCTCCCTGTCCAGACATCTCCGAGTCCATTAATTCCGTATAACAGGACACCTCGACGGCCGTTATCTCGTTTATCACCCAGTTGACACTATAGGCAATAGTCATGCCTTACTAGCACACAAACTGTGTCTTTCATTATTTATTACAGTCTTAAGATTCAGGCACAGCACATTTTGTTCATTTTGCATTTTCATGTACAATGACAAAAACTGTTCTATTCTTTTTAAACCATCTCCCTGCGCTCATAACCAAAGATTCTAGAGTGTAGCGCTCTAGAATCTTTGCTCATAACCATCTCCCTGTCCATTCTACTCTATTCCATTTTAGTCTACTCTATTGTATTCCATTCTATAACCTTCTCTCCATCCAGCGCATGCTCCAGGTCATAATAGGTCTGTGGATGAGCCATCTGAGTGTGAATGGACACACTGATTGGCTGGGGAGAGAGTGCAGATTGGCTGGGGAGAGAGTGCTGATTGGCTGGAGAGAGTGCAGGTTGGCTGGGGAGAGAATGCTGATTGGCTGGAGTGAGAGTGCTGATTGGCTGGGGAGAGAGTGCTGATTGGCTGGAGAGAGAGTGCTGATTGGCTGGAGAGACTGCTGATTGTGGGCCAGCTCCATTTGAAGTGCAGAGGACATTTGTGCATAACTGCCTGTTCAAGCCCTTAATATCATTGGCCAGAGCCTACAGTTGCTTTTGAGACATAAACCAAACATTTTGAGCAAGATACTGTATGTGCTTTTGCAGGTTATCCAGTATGCACTGCTGTTTGCACTAATTGTTTTGAGAAATGCATGAACTGTTGCATTCAAGTGCAAATATTAATTATGATTTGAGAAATGCACCAAAGCAACTAATAAAAGCTGTATATGTGCTCATTAAGGCTTCATCAGCACCCTCTGTTTCATGGATATGCTTCTTCATGAAGACAGCTGTGGGTGTGGTCATGATGATGATATCAATGTATGTGGCCGATGTGGTTTTATAAAAATATTTATTTCTTTATGAGAATAAAGAAAGAATCTGTAACCCTAACTTTTAGAGTACTACCTGATTAACTATCCAGTCTTGTTGAGGCGTGGAAGGAAGACGGGTTACAGGTGTGAAGAAACTTTTATTTACGGGACAGGAACAACCAGCCAGCACACTCCTAACTCTGCTCTGACTTGAACTTAATGTTCCCCCTAATTATC
>NW_027468564.1:5732500-5740000 GCF_046254945.1 Alosa pseudoharengus | reverse complement strand
TGGTTCTACAACACTTTCTGGGTCGTTTGGTGGGTGCTTCGTCTCCCCCTATCACTTCTCTATGGAAAAAATGAATATGCAACTTTCTAGATAAATAGATAGATAGATAGATACCACAGCCCGTCTACGGAGAGCCTGGCCACTCCGTATTAATTCCCATTGTACCGAATTTTGGTTGCAGTTCCACCAGAGTTCCACTGGGGGCGATCGCCATGAGTGCAGAATGAATGGGAGTCAATGGAGCTAGACGGCTAAATTTGTCTCTTTCACCTGATTGTCGTTGACAAATCTCAGATTTGATTGTAGTTTGTGTAACTTCAACATGGGTTATAGGTCAAAAGTTGAATGAACGAGTACTTATGTCCTTTTGATTTCTTACAGGTTGGGTCGTTGTTGCCCATAACACGCTAGCATTGTTCTAATGAATGATGTCATTCTAATGACTAACCCTAGTGGCGCAAGCAGGTTGGTGTCAGGTTATCATGCAAGCAGTTTAATTTAGTAGTGGTTCGAGACCCACGTGGAGTTTATTTAGTTTTATTTATTTGGTGGCATATTCATGGTCCAGCACATGTAGCCTAGCCTACTACAGACAACCTGACTCTTCCAACGCCGACACATCGTGTTGTAAAGCTTTATTAAACAACAAAGTGGAGCATCACAAACATTGCTATTTGAACTTCAGTTAAACAGACGAATCTGCAGCTGAACACATCTGCAAAAGAAGGGGGCGGTTACGTTAACTCCAGAGGCAAAGTGAACAGTCCAGCCAGTTAACATGAAAGCCAGTTACTGTATAACTCCCTGCACTATGTCAATGGGGATCTTATGCATGTTGGTAGCCAACATGGTGTGAACGAACGATGTGACCACATCGGAACCAATCACATAGCGGGATAGCTCAGAACATTCGATTGTTGGCCAAACTCATAGCGGGATAGCTCAGAACATTCGATTGTTGGCCAATCACATAGCGGGATAGCTCAGAACATTCGATTGTTGGCCAATCACATAGCGGGATAGCTCAGAACATTCGATTGTTGGCCAAACTCTCTATACGGCTCTGCACTCTTCTAATTATTATACTTGTGCATTTTACAAATATACAGTATACAGTAAATATGATAACACCCTCTCTTTCTGTGTGTGTGTGTGTGTGTGTGTGTGTGTGTGTGTGTGTGTGTGTGTATGTGTGTGTGTGTACGTGTGTGTGTGAAATACAGCCCCATTGAGCAGAAGAGATCACTGTCTCCTGTACCGAGCTGTATATCCATGAAGAGTGACTGGTCCATGGATCATCCACTCCACTTTGCTGGAGGAAGAGGTGTTCCTGCTGGTCAGAGGTGAGTATCAGTCAGAGATTTACACAGGAAATACAATCATCAGTACAGTCACTTGGACCCCTCAAGTCAGTGTGTATCAAAGGAACTTTACTCTTTTTAAATGCTATTGTAAGGAATGAGGTAGTGGATATTGTAGTACCACCATGCTGCCAGTAAGTGGCAGTATAAGGCACTCAAAAGTGTGTGTGTGAGTGTGTGCGTGCACGTGCGTGCGTGCGTATCTGTATTACCGCAATTTCCACAATAATCCCATTGACCTGCATACTTGTACACATAGTGTGTAATGTCAGGATGTGGTCCACTTTACCGGTGACCAAGTCGTGGGCACAGAATTTAAAGTTCACTTAGCTTTTTGTTTACCACTACACCTCTGGCTGCAGTGTTTTCAGGTCATGCTAAACAAGCAGCAGGTAACAACCCGTGACTTCACAAAGAACAAGCCCACAGTCGCTTATAATATGGCAACACTGCTTTGTTGTGTACACGCTGATGTGTGTGTGTGTGTGTGCGTGTGTGTGTGTTGTGTGTGTGTATGTGTGTGTTGTGTGTGTGTATGTGTGTGTTTTGTGTGTGTGTGTGTGTGTGTGTGTGTGTGTGTGTGTGTGCGTGTGTGTGTGTGTTGTGTGTGTATGTTTTTTCTGCAGCTCAGAGAACAACTCGTCTACACCCAGCAATGATTGGTCCAACGATTTGCCAATCAACCATAAAGGAGGAGACTCATTTACTGGAGTGTAAGATCATGGCTATGCTCTTCATGGTGTGTGTGTGTGTGTGTTGTGTGTGTGTGTGTGTGTGTGTGTGTGCGTGCATGTGCGTGTGTTTTGTGTGTGTCTGTGTGTGTGTTGTGTGTGTGCGCATGCATGTGTGTTTTTGAATTATTGAATGATGAATGATTTAGTCTTTAATTGTGTGGGGTTTTTTTTCAACACAGATATCAGCAGATCCACAAATCCCACCTGCAGAATAAGTTTCAGTGTCTGATTGATGGAATCACACAGCAGGGAGACACCAAACTCCTCCAGGAGATCTACACAGAGCTCTACATCACAGAGGGGGGAGGAGGAGAGGTCAATGATGAACATGAGGTCAGACAGATAGAGAGGGCATCCTGGAGAGAAGCAGCACAAGGCACACCAATCAGATGCAGTGACATCTTTAAACCCTTATCTGCACAAGACAAACCCATCAGAACAGTGCTGACAAAGGGAGTGGCTGGCATTGGAAAAACAGTCTCAGTGCAGAAGTTCATTCTGGACTGGGCTGAAGGAACAGCTAATCAGGATGTTCACTTCATATTTCCTCTTCCTTTCCGGGAGCTGAACCTGATGAAGGAGAAGAAACTCAGTCTGGTGGATCTTATTCAGCACTTCTTCTCTGAACTCAAAGATCCAAGAATCTTCACCAGTTCAGCACACAGAGTCATGTTCATCTTTGATGGTCTGGATGAGTGTCGACTTCCTCTAGATTTCCACTCCAACCCGATGTGTTGTGATGTGACACAGCCAGCCTCAGTGGATGTGCTGCTGACAAACCTCATCAAGGGAAATTTACCCTCTGCTCTCCTCTGGATCACCACCCGACCAGCAGCAGCCAATCAGATACCTCGTAAGTGTGTGGACCAAGTGACAGAAATAAGGGGATTCAATGACCCACAGAAAGAAGAGTACTTCAGGAAGAGAATCAGTGATGAGAACCTGGCCAGCAGAACCATCACACACCTGAAGTCTTCCAGGAGCCTCTACATCATGTGCCACATTCCAGTCTTCTGCTGGATTTCAGCCACTGTTGTAGAGAAAACATCAGAAGAATCAGAGAGTGTAGAAATGCCAAGGACTCTGACTCAAATGTACACACACTTCCTGATTATCCAGACAAACATAAAAAATGTCAAGTACACAGAGAGAAATGAGACAGATGAAGAGGTGATTTTCAAACTGGGGAAATTGGCTTTCCAACAGCTTGAGAAAGGTAATCTGATCTTCTATGAGGAAGACCTGAGGGAGTGTGGCATCGATGTCACAGAAGCATCGGTGTACTCAGGAGTGTGTACTCAGATCTTCAGAGAGGACTCTGGGAAGGTGTTTAGCTTTGTGCATCTGAGCATCCAGGAGTTTCTTGCAGCTCTCTATGTATTCATCTGTTTCAGCAACAGACAGAGAAACATGTCTGACCAACAGCAAACCTCTCAGCTCTCTGCTCTGTTCAGAGATGCAACACTTTATGACCTACACAAGACTGCAGTGGATCTTGCCTTACAGAGTGAGAATGGACATCTGGACCTTTTCCTCCGCTTCCTTCTGGGCCTCTCACTGGAGTCCAATCAGATTCTCTTAAAGAACATGCTGCCACTGAGTAGTAGCCAATCAGATAGCTCAGAGCCAACAGTCCAGTATATCAAACAGAAGATCAGAGATCAGAGTGAATCAGACAGAAGAATCAACCTATTTTACTGTCTAAATGAGCTGAATCACCATGCTGTATTGGAGGACATTGGCAGGAGATCAGGAACTCTGTGTGTAGACATGCTCTTACCAGGAGAGTGGGAGACTAGGAGATTTGAGTTTAAGATGTCAATAGAGCAGCTGGCTGAGTTTTACCTGCAGAAGTACATAAAGACACCAGAGAAAGATCAGACGGAACTCCTCAGTCCAGATGATATTCTTCAGAAGCTGGTGCCAGTGGTCACAAAATCTACATCAGCTATGTAAGTAAAGTATATTTTTTTAGAAAATAGCAATAATAACAAATAAACCAAAAGTAAAACAACAACCCCCCCTTACACCCCAAGAAAAACAGCTATCCAGATCCCACAAAGTACATTACGGCAATTCTTGCTCAGATCTTCTATTCATCCCATCCTTCCGCCTCTTTCATTTGAACCCATCTTCCAGTGTATTGTTTTCTTTCCATGTCATATGCCATAAGGCATTCTGTCATACAGTAAGACCTAACATATTGTTTAAATGTGGCTTATTCCACTGCTTGGTTGAATTTCCCATTGTCTTATGTAATTTGGAACGACCATTAACATTATGTTATTTGAACACCTATGAAGTAGATGACAACATTAAGAAGAATCAAACGTTTAGCGATCATGAAATAATACAATACATGATACGAAGTCAACAAGCAGGGAGATAATGAAGGTCAGTTACTGTAGTTCTACTTAAACTACTTGTGCACGTAGGCTATGGAAGATTGGTCAAATCTAGCAAGTAGGGAAGTTGAATAATTATAAGTGGATAATGTGAAAGTAAAAGTAAGACATTGGAAAGGCCAATGAAAGTTTAGGTTGCTTTTGATAAAGTGCAAAGACGCAAAACTGGTGCTCTGAATAGCGTTTTTGTTGTCTTTGAAAGTTCCTCTCATTTAACCATAATTTGGATTAAAAACTACTTTTACCAGGCAGTAATATTTCACCGCAAAACAGATGTGCTTTCATGGACAGTTTTCGTACATACAGGGAATACCTAATTTGGCACACTTTTTGCTTCTCCTCCCAACTTTTAACAAAAAAACTCCCACTTTTCCCTGACCCTCCTCTGAATGTTGGGGGTAACGCGTTACTGTAATTTTGTTACTTTATTGGGTAACGAAGTAAGGTAATGCATTACAATTCAAATTTCAGTAATTCGTTACAGTTACTGAATAACTGTAATGTCCATTCCTGCGTTACTCACAATATCTCTAATATATTGATTTTGACTTATTGTTGGCATGCTTTGATTGCTTATTGAAAATATAGATTAGCCTAGATTTCATTGTAGTAATCGCAGGGTAGAGAGCACGCATTCTCTCCATATATCTCACTCAAACAGGTTGGCTTCAGCCTGCCCCTCCCTTATGCAAATCAAAACAGTGGCTTGTGCAAGAACTGTTCATGCAGACTACAACAGGCACAGTAGCCTACACAACTTTGTTAAAAATTGATGCATTCAAGTTAACTTTGCAAAGTTAGTGTTATTTACTTAGTTACTTATCACAACGTTGTCAATCGCAAACACTCATTTATTCTAACGTCTCTCTATGGAACTACCTGTAGCTTAACTCATTGAGTGCCCTTTCTTCCCATGTGTTGAGTGCCAAAAACGTAATATTACGTTTTTAGCTTTTTTTTTTAAATTACAAAACTAGACACTCTAACAAACCTTATATGTGATTTTGGGAACTCTGTGATGAATGGAAATGACATATATGACGATCGAAAACGCACAATCTGGACATTTTATCTGGACATTTTATCATAACTCCGCTTTGGGTCAAATCAGTGACACATGCACGTCAGGTCATGACATTTTCGTGGGTCTATCACTAGGTGGCAGTCTCGCCAGGTCTCGCTGATCACTTCCCGGAAGGTTTACACAAGTAAGTAACAGGCAACACTTCATATTTCATGAAAGACGTTATATCTCCATTTCTAGAAAAAAACAGTGATTTTGATGAAAACTAGCCACTGTTTAGCTTGGGATTTCTCAGGAACAGAGGCGTGTAGAAATACACGGTTTGCACCCACCGAGAGCTTAAAGTCTCACCTTTTAATCGAGACATTGTATGTGTTCATAGTAGGGCTGTCAAAATAACTGATTAATTTCGATTAATTAATTTGAGAAAAAATAACTGATTAAAAAAAAATAACGCAGATTAATCGATTCCGTATGACCTTTGACCCTGAGCCGTTGTAGTCAGTAACCATTAGACTGTAAAATGAAGGAGAGAGAAGAAAATGTGCTGACTAGATCATTGATTGGAACATTTACTTTTAAACAACGGCCTGATGGTGTTGATAAAAATAAAGTGTTGATTAAAATAAAGTCCTCTGCAATGTCTGCAGTAAGGAATTTGCATATCACCGGAGTTCATCAACTCTAAAGTCACACATCAATGCAAAGAAATAGTGTTGAGGGAAGTGTTAATTTATTTTCATTGTGTCCCCTAGGTTATATCTGTGGCCTGAAATACCTTGTATGTGAAAAACAACTTCTTCCCGAAGCACTTTTTAATTTATTTCCTCAGTATATTTGGTCATATCATAGATTATTATGGCCATTATTAAAATAATAATAAAAGAGTTTTTGAACTTTAATGTCACTAATGTTGATTATTCAATGATTTATTTGAATTTAAAATTTTAAAATACTTTCACAGCAAAAATTGTATATGCGATTAATTTAGATTAATTAATCACAGAGTATGTAATTAATTAGATACATTTTTTTAATCAATTGACAGCCCTAGTTCATAGCTATAACACAGAATATGCTGTGGCTGTACAAAAATCATCAACAATGGTCTAGATTGCTGGCACTCTAGGACAAAGCTCCCGAAAACAGCTTGGTATTCAATGAGTTAATTTTACGGAGGACGAAGAGAAAGCACCTTTTTGATAAATGATGCGCCACCTCCACTTATCTACTTATCACAAAGTCAGTAGTGTTTCGGCATCCGGTTTGCCAGCTCTGCCAGTCAGGATGGAGGGGGAGGGACTACACCACTCTACAGCAATTTGAAATTGATTGCAGTACCAGTTTTGGCCACAATCTTACATACGGTACCTTTAAGAACAAATCTGTAGCCTAGGGTATTCTTATGCAAAAAACAATGTTGTTGGCATCGATTTAAACTATCTAGCGGACAAATAAAGGCTACAAGCAATAGAGGCTTGAGAGCTAGACTATGACCCACATTTTGGCTCGTAAATTAATTTGCCCTACTTCCAACTCTTGACACACTGTAGCCAATTGACTGCTTGACAGGTTAGTTATATTTTTCTGTACAATAAACAAATGTGTTCGTTCAACCTTATGCAGCAGAATTACGCACTTGGCCAGACTATAGAATGGACACATTTTGGAGAGAGAATGAGAATGTACGCACACAATAATCTGTTGGCTATTTGTGGCAGGTTACCAGCAAACAATGTCTACCTAATGCATTAACTCAAGACCTCAAACATTTTCTAAACAACAAAAACAGAAAGGATGCAGCAGGCAGCAAATGTAGAAGAGTCATTTCTAATGGAAGAACAAAACGCTGAATGAACAAATGTGTTCGTTCAACCTTATGCAGCAGAATTACGCACTTGGCCAGACTATAGAATGGACACATTTTGGAGAGAGAATGAGAATGTACGCACACAATAATCTGTTGGCTATTTGTG
>NW_027468564.1:5452500-5727500 GCF_046254945.1 Alosa pseudoharengus | reverse complement strand
AGCGAGAGGTAGGCTAGGCTACTTGGGATTTTGTGCGGCTACGTCTGTTCAATAGCATTGATAGGTCACGTTTTTTCCTACATGGTATTATATGGAGAGAAAACATTAGCCTTTGAGTATTTTAATAGTCAGTTGTAAACAAAGAACTCTTCTCATGTAGGCCAAACCCTTTTGTAAATGAACTGAAGTTCGCTCTAATATCGTTTATGCTTACCGTTAGCATCTCTATGGGATTTCTTATATACATTAGCCATAAGCTAACACATTAGTTTCTATTCTGTAACTTGGAATGTAAGCCTACATGATTTCTCTTAAACAAAACATCGAAGGACATGACTGAGATGTACTCTGTTGGTCTGCTTAGTTTTACAGTGAATCCTAAGTAAAGGTTTTTGAAGGGAACTTCAGCTTCAGACATTCTCTTGGGAAACTGTTAGGCCTATTCATCTTCTCTAATGTAGCTGGCTAGACCAGTGTTTTTCAACCACTGTGCCGGGGCACACTAGTGTGCCGTGAGAGATCATCAGGTGTGCCGCAGAAAATTACCCAAATGTCACTCACTGGCAAAGCCGGACAGTAACGGAGTATATTTACTTGAGTACAGTACTTGAGTACAATTTTGAGGGATCTGTACTTTACTCGAGTATCATTTTTGGGGAGTACTCATGACTTTACTCAAGTACATTTGAGAGGCAAATATTGTACTCTTTACTCCACTACATTTCTATCCATAACCGTGAGTAACCGTTACTTCTTCTAAAAAAAAGGAAAAAATAAAAATCTCGGAAACCCTCAATTTGTTGTTTCCCTCTCAAACATGATTGGATTGTGCAGGCGCCACTGATTGGGACAGCCTATCACCAATCACCTTCAGCTTTCCGATATGAGATGAAATTAGATATGAGATGAAACCATGGACGAAACAATGAAGACGCAGCAGGTCCATCCCGGGAATGTGCCAACCTGTGGCCCCACCTCGCCAGACTATTTAAATTTTCTGAACAAGTTAATGATGTTTTCGCTTCAAGTGTTTCAATTACAAAATAGTATTTTATATTTGAAATACGTATTTTAAATACATGTATTAGAAATACTGCCCATCCGACATGGTAAAAAGATGAAAATGACTTGATTTTACTTTCAATTCCTTTTACATTCTCCAATGTATTAACATTAACATTTTTCATTACTCCATGTAGGACGTTTCTGAACATAAATGTAAGCACTGTGGCAGTAGTAATGCAATATTTAGAAAATGTAGGCTACTCTTGTACTCTTGATACTCAAGTACTTTTAAAAACAAGTACTTCAGTACTTTTACTTAAGTAGACATCTGACTGTTGTACTTTTACTTGTACTTGAGTAAGATTTAGCAAAGGGTATCTGTACTTTTACTCAAGTAATGAAGCTGTGTACTCTGTCCGCCTCTGATCACTGGTCCAGAAAAGCAACTATTGCATCAAAGAATTTATAACCACATGCTCTCATTGATTGTATGATTGCACTATTTGTGGTATGCAGGCATTTTACAACGGGGGCCCCATATCCAGTATTCACAGAATCATCACATATCCAACAACAATTAAATTAGATATAGTCACCTACAAATGAAACAGAGGGCGCTTGTTTTATTGAGCAGGTCTTGCATAGAAGCCATAATAAGGCCATATCTGTGTATTATTTGAAATTTTAGGCTATTCGTATGTTTATTTTTTCTTCACACAGGATGTTAGTGTGCCGTGGCACAAAAAAGGTTGAAAAACACTGGGCTAGACCATGTCATGGCCAAACACACAAGTGGGGGCAGAATTGGAAATGTGTCAGAGTGACAATGCATTGGTTGATTTGGTTAAAAAGTCACAGGACAGGTTATTGGTTATTATTGTATTGATGCTATTCATAAATAATGAGCTGTAAAGTAACTCAGACTTTTACTAATTTCTTTTAAAGGATATCGACTAATTATTGTTATCGTCAAAATCACAAAAAATATTGAGATATTATTTTTTGTCCATATCGCCCACCCTTAGTTGGCGCAGTAAATCTGATCATCCTCCAGCTGACCCATTTCTGCCAGGTCTTCTTTTATCTTAAGCAGCCTGGTCAACACACAATCATAGTCCACTGCCACTTTTGCTAAAAGGAAAAGAAAAAGCAGCTGGAAAATGAATAACCAAATAAAATTTGAAATGTGAGATTATAATATTGGATTAGAGTGCCCAATTACTAATTTCTATTATTAAACTGAGTTTTTAAAAAGATTATGAAATTCCATCATTCATTCACAAATTCATGAATGTACTTTGCAATTAAATTTCTTCTTCTAGGTATTTTATGTTGGTTTTGTAAATCCGTTTTTACATTAAAAGCATTTATTTATGGATTAATACATAATGTAATTTCACTTTTTATTACCCTTTACAATGGCAAATTAGTAAAATCTTCTTGTATTAGTTTTTCAGTGACACCTGCGGTCCTCCATACTACACAACTAAATTACGGCAGCCGTGTCCTAGCGCTTTGGACTTGTAACCGGAGGGTTGCCGGTTCGAACCCTGACCAGTAGGCACGGCTGAAGTGCCCTTGAGCAAGGCACCTAACCCCTCACTGCTCCTCGAGCGCCGCTGTTGTTGCAGGCAGCTCACTGCGCCGGGATTAGTGTGTGCTTCACCTCACTGTGTAGCCTACACTGTGTGCTGTGTGTGTTTCACTAATTCATGGATTGGGATAAATGCAGAGACCAAATTTCCCTCACGGGATCAAAAGAGTATATATACTTATACTTACCTATACTATCTGTCAGTAAAGTTTTGAAATGAGCACTTCATATCGCCAACGAGCAGCAGTAGGCTAGGAGTTCGACATTCTGATAACCATTGCAGTGGTGAGCGACGCAGACACAGGAGACACAAAACTTTGAAAGGCCGACGTAAAGGCTGCATTGTGTCGACGCAGAAGCATAAACTCTATTCACCAGCACACCAGTGAGGGTGTTTACGTCGTATCAGAGAATGTCTAATAAGTAAACGGGCTCTGGTCGTATGCATCCACGCACAAATGCATGGATGTAAAAATAGCAGTCGCTTTCAAAATAAAAGCAAAGATATTGATTTGTGTGCATTATTTCTATGCTAGGCTTTTGACTACTGTTTTTTCGCAGGCCGGTCAGGGAACTCTCAAGGGCCGGATGTGGAATTTGAATTTCCTGGAAAATTTGCCGAAATGCCGGTCATATATTAGGCTTATCTGTAAGTATATAATGACCTAAAAAACAGTGGGCTGGTATAATTACGGCACATATTTACAACATGATTGGTCTGTGTGACCGGCAAGGTTTAAATTTGCTGGCCAATTTTGGTAAAATATATTTTTATATTTGGCCTATCTGTATATAATGACCTTAAAATAACAATAGAAAGGTGAAGAGAGGGGGGGGATAAAGAGAGAGAGGGAAAGAGAGAGAGAGAGAAAGAGCGATGAAGAGAGAAATAAAGAAACAGACAGAGAGAGGGGGGATACAGAAAGATGAAGAGAGGGAGAGAGAGAGACATAATTAAGGCACATATTTGCAATATGATTATGCCATTTTAGACAAAAATATTTTTTGTCAGACTTCTATGCATAATGCGAAAACGAATAACATTGAGCCTACATAACGTTAGGTTCAAACTCAGTCATCACTGTCATTAGACTTGGTTGGTTTCAGAAAAAAATGTAAGGCTTGTCTGTTTGGCCATGTCTCCCACTCGTTACAGCCAAATATGTGAGAGCGAATTCAGCTTCTGTTTGTTCCTAACATGCTCATTACTTATGTCCCTTGTATTGTGGGACACGAATCACATTGGTGTATCTGATATAGGCGGGCCAGAAGCGAGCTAAACAGATGGCAGTTGTAGTGTTATCCAATTGCTTCAATGTCCGGAATCAGTCAGTAAACATTGGTTGTACAGTAAAGTGTTATCAAATTGTGTGCAGTGAGATTTTCAAATAATACTTGGTGCCGCCCCTTGAGTTGGGCCATTACATTATTCATGGCCAGACCCTTAATCTTTCGGATTTGGGTCTGGAATCTCCATGCTAGTATTGTAGCTCTGTAACTTAAATGTTTAAATACTTAAATGTTAAAATGCTTAAATGTTAATAGCTTAAATGTTACTCATTTGATGTCTCTATTTCATGTCTGTGAGGCTTGTATTGTATGGTATGTGAAAACAAATTTCCTATGTAAGGACAAATAAACTAACTAACTAACTAACTAGTGTAGCTTTGTAGCTTCAATGTTAAACTGCCTGAATGTTAATAGCTTAAATATTAATCCATTGCTGTATGTCACTTTGAACAGACACGTCCACCAAATGAACAAATAAATGTAATGAAAATGTACTAAAATGTTTGTTGGAGGGAATTATTTTCACCAGAGAGAAAATGTGTCATGCTTTATCCGTTCCTATGGAGGGGTCCTATGGAGAGACTAGGGGAGGGGACGCTGCTGTCTGCAGAGTGTCACGTGGAGTCAAGTGTGCAAATTAGAAACCCCCTCCTACAGCACTGCAGAGTGTTTAATGATGCTGCTTTGCCACCTCCTACAGCACTGCAGAGTGTTTAATGATGCTGCTTTGCCACCTCCTACAGCACTGCAGAGTGTTTAACAGCTCCCACACACAGCTGCGTGCTTCGCGTTGCTGGAGACGCATCCCATTCACTTTACATGGGCTCACGTGATCCGTTGCAGAACTGAATTGTGGGTCCGTCGCGTCGCGTTTCTCCCGCCGCTCGCGTTGAGGAGTTCAGCTGTTGCTGCACCGACAGACGGCACCGGCCAATCAAGCCAATCTACGGACGGCACCAACCAATCACATTACGGTTTTACTTCAAGTCATTTGCATAGCTACAGTCGGGAACACCCACTGGCATGCATTGACTGAACGCAGCTGTGTGTGGGAGCCGTAATGATGCTGCTTTGCCACCTCCTACAGCACTGCTTCCAAAAATGATTTCTTTAGTTTTAAGACCTATGCATTTTTCAGTTTTCCATTTTAATCTAAATATGAAGAAAAATGAAGTCAGCAGCTCCAAATGTCTCTTTGGCAAGTGCATTAGGTTTTTTAAGCAAGGTTTAGGTCACGCCCGCAAATTAGATCAAATCTCCCGGAATCTAGAGTGAGCGATCAAGAGCGCGCATGCGAGACCACGTGTGCATCTGAGTGTAGCGCGCACACGACGGGAGAGAGAGAGAGGGGGGTGGTGCATGTGTGCCTGAGCGCATCCTGATTGGCCTGTTTCGCTAAATCAACCAATCAGCTTTCAGTGTAGGCGGGCTTTGTTCAGTGTATAGGAACAGGAGCGTCATAGCAGGCAGTCAGTGCCTCAAAAAAAGGAAAATGTAAGACCCATTTCAAAGTGTAGGCTACCCTTGTCTCATAAGACTAAAAAATAATAATAGGCCTAGTCTTGCACACTGCACTGTTTGTAACAGTGACTTTAGCACATATGATTGCAAAAGACAAATGACACAAATGATTGCAAAAGACATGTTGAGGTGAGTTTACAGTAACGAGTGTCAATTCATGTGCATATTATTCAGGCCTATAGCCTACTAAATGGCTAGTTGCCAAGGCTACATGAAAAGATCAAACTACCAAAATCTACATATTTTCACAATTTCTATCTATAGGCCTTCCTTATTTGGTGTACTGACTAGACATTATAGGTATATTAATAGGCTACATTTATTTATTTATTTTTATTTATTTTTTTTTTGGGGGGGGGGGGTCGTGATACCTCCCTGAAATGACTTTTTGCAGGTTGGGATGTCTGTATAAGCCTCTAATGGTCATACATATTGCACATTATATGGTATAAGCCTCTAATGGTCATACATATTGCACATTATATGGTATAAGTATGGCAAGCGATTTTATAATTTACCCGCTAAGTTTGACTATCTGATATTAACATTGTAGATATCAACAACGTATTTCTGACTAGTCGCAATTACATTTTGGATAGTTGGAATTGTCATTCAAGATATCTGTAACGTAATTGTGACTAGTCGAAACGTCAGATAGAGATATCTGTAATTTAGTTTTGACTAGGCAAAACTGAATTACAGATATCTGTCCTCACGTCATTGAAAACAACATTCAACTCGTCACACATCTTAAATGGCAATTGCAGATATCTTTAATTCAGTTTTGACTAGGCAGAATGAAAGGTGAAGATATCTCAAACGTCATTATGACTAGTGCAAATTATTGTGCAAGACGTTGCTCTTTAGTTCCGTAGCAGAGCCCGTCTAGATTTCTAGGCTAGAGCCCATCTACTTAGACATGCAGCTAATTTCCCCTCCCCAACATAATCGAAGAAAAAGTGGGCTTATTTCCTTATTTCTATGAATGGAAGAAGAATAAGCAGGCTGTAATGTCGTAGCCTACATAAATTAGTAGGCCTAGGCTAGGCTACTAAATGCACCAGCACCAGCTACAGGAAATTCCATTCATAATGGTGTTGGCTGTAATCGAAAAAATCAAAGCAACATTGAATCATCAATTCTTGCTGCCAGCTCCTGTCTTACATAGGCTGCAGCATTAAAAAGACGATTAAAAACTCCTTCGCCCTCTGGCTGCTCTGACATGGTGCTAATTACAAAGTTAACAGTTAACAGCAGGTGCTATGATTTGATGATTTGAACAACAACATGCTCTTCTCCCGCCTAAAGTGGGATGCGGGCCTAATTTGCATAGCAATACAGATATCTCTAACGTCATTTCGCCTAGTCAAAACTCTAATTCAAGATATCTATAATTACATTTTGACTAGGCAGAATGAAAGTTATAGATATCTCCAATTTCAGATATCTCTAATCAAAACTCATTCAAGATATCTATAACTTGATAATAGATATCTACAATTTGATTCTGACTAGTCATAACTCCAGTTTGAGATATCTACAACGTCATTTTGACTAGTCAAACTTCCATTTACAGATATCTACAATGTCATTTCGCCTAGTCAAAACTTAATTCAAGATATCTGAAAAGGAACATGTAGATATCTTGAATTGAAGTGAATTAAAGATATCTTCAACTGGAGTTATGACTAGTCAGAATCAAATTGTAGATATCTCTAACTGTATGGCAAGCGATTTTAACATTTTCCCGCTAGACTGGATATGTATTGCAGATATCTGTAATTCAGTTTTGCCTAGTCAAAACGAACATTTTAGATATCCGCAACTGAATTCTTCCTATCCATAATCGTCATTTCAGATATCCACAAAGACATTCTTCCTAGGACAAATGACGCCACATTTGCCATTAATTTCTATGGGGTTTATCATTACGGATATCTACAATTCAGTTGCAGATATCCACTATGTGAATTACGGATATCTGCAATTGAATTGTAGATATCTGTAATTCCAGTTAGAGATATCTACAATTTGATTCTGACTAGTCATAACTCCAGTTGAAGATATCTTTAATTCACTTCAATTCAAGATATCTACATGTTCCTTTTCAGATATCTTGAATTCAGTTTTGACTAGGCGAAATGACATTGTAGATATCTGTAAATGGAATTTTGACTAGTCAAAATGACGTTGTAGATATCTCAAACTGGAGTTAGGGATAGTCATAATTTGATTGTAGATATCTATTATCAAGTTATAGATATCTTGAATGAGTTTTGATTAGAGATATCTGAAATTGGAGATATCTATAACTTTCATTCTGCCTAGTCAAAATGTAATTATAGATATCTTGAATTAGAGTTTTGACTAGGCGAAATGACGTTAGAGATATCTGTATTGCTATGCAAATTAGGCCCGCATCCCACTTTAGGCGGGAGAAGAGCGTGTTGTTGTTCAAATCATCAAATCACATAGCACCTGTTAACTGTTAACTTTGTAATTAGCACCATGTCAGAGCAGCCAGAGGGCGAAGGAGTTTTTAATCGTCTTTTTAATGCTGCAGCCTATGCAAGACAGGAGCTGGCAGCAAGAATTGATGATTCAATGTTGCTTTGATTTTTTCGATTACAGCCAACACCATTATGAATGGAATTTCCTGTAGCTGGTGCTGGTGAATTTAGTAGCCTAGGCCTACTAATTAATGTAGGCTACGACATTACAGCCTGCTTATTCTTCTTCCATTCATAGAAATAAGGAAATAAGCCCACTTTTTCTTCGATTATATTGGGGAGGGGAAATTAGCTGACAATGTCTAAGTAGATGGGCTAGCCTAGAAATCTAGACGGGCTCTGCTACGGAACTAAAGAGCAACGTCTTGCACAATAATTTGCACTAGTCATAATGACGTTTGAGATATCTTCACCTTTCATTCTGCCTAGTCAAAACTGAATTAAAGATATCTGCAATTGCCATTTAAGATGTGTGACGAGTTGAATGTTGTTTTCAATGACGTGAGGACAGATATCTGTAATTCAGTTTTGCCTAGTCAAAACTAAATTACAGATAT
Source organism: Alosa pseudoharengus (assembly GCF_046254945.1). NCBI lineage: Eukaryota > Metazoa > Chordata > Actinopteri > Clupeiformes > Clupeidae > Alosa > Alosa pseudoharengus. Next base: position 5,719,023 of record NW_027468564.1, on the reverse strand, counting down.
CTCTATCTGACGTTTCGACTAGTCACAATTACGTTACAGATATCTTGAATGACAATTCCAACTATCCAAAATGTAATTGCGACTAGTCAGAAAGACGTTGTTGATATCTACAATGTTAATTCCAGATAGTCAAACTTAGCGGGTAAATGATAAAATCGCTTGCCATACTAACTGGAATTACAGATATCTACAATTCAATTGCAGATATCCTATGGCAAGCGATTTTAACTTTTTCCCGCTAGACTGGATATGTATTGCAGATATCTGTAATTCAGTTTTGCCTAGTCAAAACGAACATTTTAGATATCCGCAATTGAATTCTTCCTATCCATAATTGTCATTTCAGATATCCACAAAGACATTCTTCCTTATGGCAAGCGATTTTAACATTTTCCCGCTAGACTGGATATGTATTGCAGATATCTGTAATTCAGTTTTGCCTAGTCAAAACGAACATTTTAGATATCCGCCACTGAATTCTTCCTATCCATAATCGTCATTTCAGACATCCACAAAGACATTCTTCCTAGGACAAATGACGCCACATTTGCCATTCATTTCTATGGGGTTTATCATTACGGATATCTACAATTCAGTTGCAGATATCCACTATGTGAATTACGGATATCTGCAATTGAATTGTAGATATCTGTAATTCCAGTTAGAGATATCTACAATTTGATTCTGACTAGTCATAACTCCAGTTGAAGATATCTTTAATTCACTTCAATTCAAGATATCTACATGTTCCTTTTCAGATATCTTGAATTAAGTTTTGACTAGGCGAAATGACATTGTAGATATCTGTAAACGGAATTTTGACTAGTCAAAATGACGTTGTAGATATCTCAAACTGGAGTTAGGGATAGTCATAATTTGATTGTAGATATCTATTATCAAGTTATAGATATCTTGAATGAGTTTTGATTAGAGATATCTGAAATTGGAGATATCTATAACTTTCATTCTGCCTAGTCAAAATGTAATTATAGATATCTTGAATTAGAGTTTTGACTAGGCGAAATGACGTTAGAGATATCTGTATTGCTATGTAAATTAGGCCCGCATCCCACTTTAGGCGGGAGAAGAGCGTGTTGTTGTTTAAATCATCAAATCACATAGCACCTGTTAACTTTGCAATTAGCACTTAGCACCATGTCAGAGCAGCCAGAGGGCGAAGTAGTTTTTAATCGTCTTTTTAATGCTGCCTATGCAAGACATGAGCTGGCAGCAAGAATTGATGATTCAATGTTGCTTTGATTTTTTTCGATTACAGCCAACATGGAATTTCCTGTAGATGGTGTGCATTTAGTAGCCTAGGCCTACTAATGTATGTAGGCTACGACATTACAGCCTGCTTATTCTTCTTCCATTCATAGAAATAAGGAAATAAGCCCACTTTTTCTTCGATTATGTTGGGGAGGGGAAATTAGCTGACAGAATGTCTAAGTAGATGGGCTGTAGCCTAGAAATCTAGACGGGCTCTGCTACGGAACTAAAGAGCAACGTCTTGCACAATAATTTGCACTAGTCATAATGACGTTTGAGATATCTTCACCTTTCATTCTGCCTAGTCAAAACTGAATTAAAGATATCTGCAATTGCCATTTAAGATGTGTGACGAGTTGAATGTTGTTTTCAATGACGTGATGACAGATATCTGTAATTCAGTTTTGCCTAGTCAAAACTAAATTACAGATATCTCTATCTGACGTTTCGACTAGTCACAATTACGTTACAGATATCTTGAATGACAATTCCAACTATCCAAAATGTAATTGCGACTAGTCAGAAAGACGTTGTTGATATCTACAATGTTAATTCCAGATAGTCAAACTTAGCGGGTAAATGATAAAATCGCTTGCCATAGATATCCGTAATTCACATAGTGGATATCTGCAACTGAATTGTAGATATCCGTAATGATAAACCCCCTAGAAATGAATAGCAAATGTGGCGTCATTTGTCCTAGGAAGAATGTCTTTGTGGATATCTGAAATGACAATTATGGATAGGAAGAATTCAATTGCGGATATCTAAAATGTTCGTTTTGACTAGGCAAAACTGAATTACAGATATCTGCAATACATATCCAGTCTAGCGGGAAAATGTTAAAATCGCTTGCCATATCTAATGGTCATAAGCTACATATTACACAGTTGGGAGGATTAGAACAAGCGCATACTGTAGCCTACATTTGGAAATGTGTGGAAAAGGATGTGTGTGTGTGGGGGGGACATATGGAAACAGGACATAGGCCTAGGCATCTTTTGAATTTTAAAGCAAATTAATAAACAGGACATACGCTAATAGGCCGACACATAGGTCTATACTGTATATGAGGAGTTTGGTTAAATGCTATAAAATGCTATATCTCCATTTTTAAAAACATTAAAAAGTCATGTTATTTCAAAGAGCGCGAGAGCGAGTTCTATGTTCATGCAATTGTACTCCAGTCCAGACGGTGGCATACGCTAATCATGTTAGTTTCCCATCCATCATAAAATTGTACCGAAGTAGATTTGGACATCCATCAGAAAAAAAGTTTGTTTTGAATATGCGAGAGAAACGTCCCTTGAAGTAACCTCGAAAGAGCATATTTTTGACAAGTAGAACATCTATTTGAGGTATGTTTAGGATGTAAAGTCCTTACTCATTTGCCTTCCAACTGCAGCACTTGCATGGCACGTAGGCTATCTGTGTAGTGAAAGACCTGAAACCTCTAACGTTGCAAATCTAACGTTTTACTCGTGGATTATTACTGTATCTAGCAATGTATGTTAATGTTGCATTCTGTGATTTGAAGTGTCGCCTATTTTAATAGAGGCACGCAAATCGAAAGGTAGACTATTAGAGGTGGTCGTTTTCTCTCCTCGCTATGTTCGTTTTAGATTGAGAAAGAAATGAGAGCTTGAAATACTTTAACCTAGCTTTCCTCTTGTTACCCTTTGATTGTAGGCTCAAGGGAGCTCTGGATTCCGCCGCTAATATGAGTTTTGGACTGTCGGGGACCTCTGACGGTAATGAAGCGTTCCAGGTACTTGAAGTGCTAATTAAAGAAGAGGACATAGACGAAGATGATGAGTATGGTCACATCACTTGTCAAGATGACGAGGAGAAGCCCTCAGTAGAGCTGCTCTATAAAACTGAAACGGACTTCACGGAGTCACAAAGCTCTAATCATGAAATACAAACAGTGGTGGTTAATGTGAAAAATGAAGAGGATGAGCAACAAGATGAAGACGTTGATTTTCCTCTGGGAAGTAAGTAACATCACTTTGTTAGTGTGCTTCATCTATCTCCTTCAGCGTACTGGTCATATAAGGTATTTCAAATAGTCAACCATCTTTAAAAATAATAATAAAAAAATACAAACAGGATATTATTTGGTAGAAAACATTTTCTTTCTTTAATTTATCCAAATGTTTAAAACTTGACAACACACAATAACTTGCACATCAATCAGTTGGACTCTCACACGCCAACACCCTGGCCCTTTTAAAGAGCACCAAAATGGGTGTGGCCCAATTAACTCATTAACAATGAATTACCCACACCTGCAGACAGTTATTCAGCGAACATGCTGACAGGAATATGTGCAAAAAGTGCAGTGAATTAAAAACAGTGTCCTAAAACAGGGAAGATGTAGTCAGCATCTTCACAAATAGCCTATATATTTTTTCCTCTTGGAGATTTTTGAACGACCCACATAGAAATTTGTCCAATAGCCTACCTTTCTAGGCTGTTATAACATGCATTTCTCATGGGTTAGACATTTTCTGTAGCCTGGCTAACGTCAGACCTCATCTCATTGATATGGGGTCTGGGAACTACACGTTCATTTTCTTGCATTTGAAACGTGGTTTACGAATGCCGAGAGCCGTTTTGGGCACTACGAATGTCTATCAAATGCGTCTGTACGTAGCTCATAACCCTTCGTTGAGGTGAAAACGAAGTCCATGGAATCCAGGCTGCCTAGCAGCGTGAATAAAATCGCACACAAGGCAGCATGGGAAAACCCAGACTACATTTTCTGACCATTAACTAATAAACGAAAATCTATCTGGAGCCGCAAAAAACATCTGATCCCTTCATATGATTTAACTATTATTCATATTCATATTCTTTAATGCCCTTGCACTGCTAACATCCAAAACTGCACAATATATTTATTTGTTTATATCCCATAACCTGCTCATAAACCTGTGCAATACATATATATAGCTTATTAGATGTATGTATTCTTTCACACAAACTTATGTCACATACCACTTGGGGGTGCAAACAATATCAGATTTTTGGTTTATTTGACCATCAGTTAACTTCAAAACATGCACTTTACTATGGATAGACAATAACATCATAAGAGTGATTAACGTCAAAAAATCTAGACTGGAGTAACTCAACATTTGACACCTCGGGTATGTTTTGTGTTCTAAAGACGTCATATGGAAGACCAGTATTTATCTAACTATATACTGTTGTACATAATTAATCTCTATTGTCTAGATAACTGCACTTTGGTATTTAATGCTTCTTTTACACTTCTGGTTGGATGTCAACTGCATTTTATTGGCTCTGTACCTGTAGGCCTACTTTGCTAAATGACAATAAAGTTGAATCTAATCTAATCTAATCTAATCTATTGTTATAGGTTATAGTCAGTGTTGTCAGTGGCGTAACTATAGTAGGTGCAGCAAGTGCAGTCGCACCAGGGCCCGTGACCTCCCGGGGCCCGTCGCTACCCCCGCCCTGCCTCCTTTTTTTTTTTTTTTTTTTTAGAACTTTAGAATGTTAGAGCACGGAGAGTGACGCGTCACTTTGACGATCTATCGGAAGATGAGCGCTTAACCGATGCAGAGAGATACTTCAAAGTGCAGGTATTTAATGCAACTCTGGACATCATAATCAGTCAGCTCTCCCAAAGATTTGCAAGTATGCGGGAAACTTGTCATGTGTTTGAGTCTTTATGTCCTATGACCCTTCAACTCGCAGGTGATGATGAACTGCTTGAAAAGGCAAGACGTTTGTCAGACCATTATAGCAGGGACATTGCACCGACATTCCCAACACAACTCCTCTCATTCAGGTCTTGCTTTAAAGCAGAGATTTCACAGAAGTCATCTATTTTTCAACTTGCCAAAATGCTGGTGGTAGATTATGACAGTGTAACATCCACATTCGGGGAAGTGTGTACTCATGTTGTTTCTGACATTGCCTGTGACTGTGGCAACAGCTAAGCGATCTTTTTCCAAACTCAAACTTATTAAGACCTATAGGCCTACCTAAGGAGCAGCATGGGGCAGGAGAGGCTCCGTGGGTTAGCTATCCTGTCCATTGAAAATACGAGAGCCAGAGCATTAAATATTGGGAACATCGTTGACGATTTTGCACAACGAAAGGCTCGTAAAATGGCCTTCTTCTAATGGCCTAATTCACGCATATTGGGGATTGTATGCTTATGAATGATTTTATTTGGTTTCTGGACTGTTAAATAAGTTAGGCTACATTAAGTTTTGTTTCTGCGCAGTGCGAGTTTATAAGCAAGCAATCTACGCTTGCAGTTTCAGCAGAGGGTTGAAGAGGCGCATTGAGTGTTCCCATAATTCCATGCGAGTTGATGGTAATGCAGTAATATTAGATTACCTTGGCTTGCAGGTTGTTAATAAAATTATTTTTTAATGTTTTTACATGTAATGGATATGTAGTCGTGTGTTTTTTATTTGAAATTGTAATCTGTAACTACTAAACTACTTCGGTGCCTCAGGCCCTTTGCATAAACAATTGAAGTCACCCTTAATGTGTATTGCATGTATCAGAGCTAATTCATCCTGGGCTAAAGTCGGTTGGAATGGGGCCTGCATAGCGCTCTCGCACCTGGGCCCACCATTGGCTTGTTACGCCACTGAGTGTTGTAGTCGAGTCACTAAACATCGAGTCCAAGTGACACACACACTCACACACACAACGTCTGTCTGTCATTCTAAGTCTCTATGGTAACTCTTCCAGGTGTATCAGAACACCCAGACTGCCTGCAACAGAAGATCCATGGACAGAATGATCATCTCAACCTGCAACTCCCTCATTCTAATTCTCTGTCTCTATGGTAACTCTTACAGGTGCATCAGAATATCCACATGGAACACAACAGAAGATCCATGGACAGAATGATCATCTCAACCTGCGACTCCAAGGAAGGATGCACCACTGCCCTGTCTGCAGGAAGAGTTTCACAGCCCTGAAAGAACTCAAGAAACACCAGAAAACACACTCACTCAGCATGAATGAACAGCAGAACCCTGTCAAAGAGCCTCATAAATGCACCCAGTGTGGAAAAGAATTCACTTACATATCTGCTCTTAAAACCCACATGCTAATTCACACTGGAGAGAAGCCACACAAATGTGACCATTGTGGAAAAGGCTTTTCACACATTTCCAATTTTAAATCCCACATGCGAATACACACGGGAGAGAAGCCTCACACGTGCGCCCAGTGTGGCAAAGCCTTCTCACAAATGTCCAATCTGAACACCCACATGAACACGCACACCGGCGAGAAGCCGCACAAGTGCACGCGGTGTGAGCGAGCGTTCTCGCACGGCTCCACCCTCGCCACGCACGTGCTGACGCACACGGGGGAGAGGCCGCTCCAGTGCACGCGGTGCGGCAAGGCGTTTGCGCAGATCGCGAATCTCTCCGCACACATGCTGACGCACACGGGAGAGAAGCCCTACGAATGCGCTCAGTGCGGTAGATCTTTCTCGCACGCGTCGAACCTCAGGTCCCACACGCGGGTGCACACGGGAGAGAGGCCTCATAAATGTGACCGGTGCGGCAAAGCGTTTTCGCAAACCTCTAATCTCAAATCCCACATGCTAACACACACGGGAGAAAGGCCCTACGAATGTCTTCGGTGCTGCAAAGCGTTCGCTCACATTTCGACTTTTAAATCCCACATGCTTCTTCACACTGGAGAGAAGCCTCATCAATGTGACCAGTGTGGAAAAGGTTTTGCACAAATTGCACATTTAAATTCCCATATGCTAACACACACTGGAGAGAAGCGTCACATATGCGATCAGTGTGGCAAGGCCTTTGCTCACTCTTCAGCTCTGAAATGCCATATACTAACACACACTGGAGAGAGGCCTCATAAATGTGTCCAGTGTGGAAAAGCATTTGTCCTCCTCTCTCAGCTTAAAACTCATATGCTGACTCACACTGGAGAGAAGCCTCATACATGTGTCCAGTGTGGAAAAGCTTTTTCACTAATATGTAGTCTTAAACGCCATATGCTAGTACACGCTGGAGAAGCCTCATAAATGTGTCCAGTGTGGAAAAGCTTTTTCACTAATATGTAGTCTTAAACGCCATATGCTAGTACACGCTGGAGAAGCCTCATAAATGTGTCCAGTGTGGAAAAGCTTTTTCACTAATATGTAGTCTTAAACGCCATATGCTAGTACACGCTGGAGAAGCTTCATAAATGTGTCCAGTGTGGAAAAGCTTTATTTAATTATTCAATAATATGGTAAATATAGATAAAAAATAAATATAAAAAAGCCACACTGCAAAAACTACTTATCACATACCAAACCAAGTGTTGCAACTAACCAAGTGTTATTCATCTTATATTAAGATAAAAAAAAATCTAGTTGGTTTTGTTTTTAGTATATTTCTTTTATAGATTTACCTTGCGCTTTCTCCTAATAGAATAGGATAAGTGTCTCACTTACTTTAGGACCTAAATGTGAAAATAAATTAGCAAAAAGAAATGATTTTGGAGTGCGACCATTTTTTGATTTTCTATACAGGACATCTCATCATGAAAACAAGCAAATTTGGTTGCCAGTGTGTTAAGCAAATTCCTACATGAACAGCAACGTCTTACACGCGATCAGACCTGCTGAGTGCACACACACACACACACACTCGTGTTGAGTGAGCCAGACTACAGTGGTGGAGATCAGCAGCAAAAATGTGTTCAACTTTACAAAACAGTATAGAAGTAAACCCCCTCTCTTTCTCCCTTCCTCTCCCTTGCGACTCGGCCAACACAATCCAAATAAAACATTCACAATTGTGAAGGCAAGGACGCATAGAAGACAACTAGCTAAATTACTATTAAATCCGCTTAGCATCATTAGCATGCTGCACATATTTGTTTAAAACCCTTGCATTCAAGTTTACTGATCATCTCAATACAGGGTTCCCAAGGGTCATGGAATTTATGGAATATCATGTAATTTTGGAAAGTCTATTCCAGACATGGAAAGTCAGGGAATTTGATCATTTTTGGGGCAAAGTCATGGAATATTAGGGAATTTTGTTGTAGCAGTTTAAAACTACTTGCCGAAATACAGTAAATGAATAGAAATATTTCCACGCAGAACTTTGTTTGTGCAGGTAATTTGCTTTACTGCTTCCTTGAGTATCCCAACTTTGTTTATTCAATGCCCATTTATTCATCTCCCACTCTAAAAAGTAAGATATTCTTGAACGCTATAGTTAGTAAATAGTATAGTCATGGAAATTAATTAGTCAGGGAAGTCATGGAATTTTACATTTGACCTAGAGTGGGAACCCTGTCAATACCATGTTTTCCAAAAGGGCCTGTCCCAAGGAGAACAATCATGTGGTGACACTGTTCCAGTGAGTAAAGATTAATTTTGGACACATTTTGCGGAAACATGAGTGTGCTACGGATAGCAAAGAAAAACGTGAGCAATTTGAATATGCTTCATATCAAGTAGGCTAAAGTAAAACTTGGATGCTAAACCTGTATTATTTAGGCAATTATTCCCACTGATCCCTTTAGTTTTAGGCTTATGTGTATTGATGTTGCCAAGCTTGCATTATCTTTTACAATAAATGTCCTATGAGTAACATTGCTGTTGCTCTTATTAAAGTTTTCTAAGGTGACAATTCGGCTTGTAGATTATTTCTCCCTCTTTTAAATTGGAGCGAGCGTGGAGCGATTTCACTGAAGTGGGAGGATTTTTAAGTGGAGCGGGGAGCGAAATTGAGCAGAGCGGCCGAGTGAACAGCCACCTGAGCGAGGAGCGGCCGAGTGAACAGCCACCTGAACGAGGAGCGGGATATTCGCACCACTCAGCTCCGCTCACTAGTTCTGCAACAAACACAAACCATCCTGTCTTTCTTCAAGTTGCAGGCATGTGCTTTACTCCCTCTACTCTGAACACCAGACTACCTGTAGTCCCTTCCGGCAATAGACGTGTGAGATCTCACGTGACAATAGACGTGTGAGATCTCACGTGACATTTCTGGCAATAGACGTGTGAGATCTCACGTGACATTTCGGTGCTGAGGATAGGGCTGCTGTCTTGAAATTATTCAAAGTTTACAAAGTATTCCAATGTTTTTATGTCTGTTATTAACTTATATTTGGCCAAACTACCTCAAGCAAAGTACACACGGTTTTCTGCAACAAATCTTCTGGTAGGGAGACAGTTTGGTGAGTGTTCTTAACAGTCTTCTGTGATAAACTCCGGGTTCGCTAACTAGGTTGTTGGTGCTTCATTTTATGTGTAGGGACCCTGAGCAAGCTACTGACAAGGTTTGGTGCTGTTTTGAACAATACTGGTTAAATACTATTTGGAAAGCATTTGTCATACCGCCCCTATCTACTCCACTGTTTGTGATTTGGGGCTGTGGCATATGCTGGGCCAAGCTCTGTAGTGGTTGGAATCAATTTTCGCTGGAATTACACTTTAAGTAATACATAAATAACTAACAAAATGAGAAATTGATACAATGCTAAAGAACATACTGGCATGTCACAGTAACACACCATGGTACTCACTAATATCAGATGTTCCCTTGGATTTTTGGTCTTATCCAGGATCTGCTCTAGCTGTGGGAAGGAAATAATAAACATTAGAGTTTTTGCTTACTTCATTCATACAGTATGCACAACTGTTACCTTTACCTGTTGTTTCTGGCTGTCCTGAAGCTCTTGTCCCCAGCATGCTCTGTTGGGCATTATTTTGTGGATACTTGTAAAGTCTCTCAGCTCACAGAGATCTCACTAGAGGAAGTAGAACCAACATATATGACATAATGTAAACAGCGTAAGTGAGGATAGGAGCAGGCTTCACTCAATGTGTCTACTTTTAAACTACTACTTTTGGTAGTGCTGGCCTGGATAGTTAGAATACATAAAGTAAAGTAGGAAAGAGGAAGCACTATGCATATGTACACTTTTATTTGCACATAAAAGTGTATATATGCATAGTGCGGCCTCTCTCCTACTTTACATTATGAGGTAAACAGCACCATACAGTCTCTCCTCTCCTACACTGCAGGCAGAGGATGTAGCTACACTGTAACAAGATTCTGTGATTTTCACAGCATCACTGCTGTTTTGGGGAAAAATGTGTACTGTATTTGTGAATACAGTATGTTGCTGTGGTTTCGCTATGAATTATGGTCAAAAATGGTCAAACTACAGTAATAAAAATTTGCTGCGAATCATAACACAGTAATACATCTGACTCCTCCCTCACTTGTCAGCTTTTTAAAAATTTTTGAAAAAACATGGCGGAAAATCAGTTGGGGTTTTCTGTTTTCTTTTTGCACATAAATACAAAGTTAAGCTCCCAGATAGCAAGGTGACATTGATATTATGTTAATTTTTCTATCCAAATCATCATTTTGAAAAGATATTGAAAAGTCATGGATTTATGGTTTACTGGGAAATTTTGACGTGGTGATTGAAACGTGCACCGCGCGACGACGTTTGAACTGTCCGGCGGGAGATCATTTTTGAGCAACAGTTCAGTCAGAATCAGACCAACGGTGTTCAGCACTCTGACAAGTTCGCAGCTCCACCTTAATGGTAAGCAAGCATTTATTTATGTAACGTTAATGTTTCATTGTGAAATTGTACTACATTAAATTCGGGCATGTGTACAGTCTATGTACGTTGTACTGTCTAACTTACAACTCATCCATGCTTGTTGGATCAACTAGCAGCTAAGTAAGTAGCAGCTAACGTTAGGCTAGCTATCATAGTTGCTGTTGCTGTGACGGTGGCATTAACGTTAATGTTTTATGTTACGTTAATGTTATGGCAGTCTCATTTATATTAGGCCTACCTTAGTTCTCAGTAAGTTACAGTTTATTATATTCATATAATTTATATAAAACATTCACTAGTAGTGCTAGGCCTAGTATGTTACTGTCACAATGTTAGGCTGAAGATGATGTGCTGCTGGTTAAAGTTAACGTGGAGGTTTAGCTGACTTATGTAACGTTAACTCCTCGTAATCATGTACGGTTTTGTGAGTTTAATAGGCTAACTTTACCAATATCGATATAAGTTAACTTTAAGTCACATCTGACTATCATTAACCGTTGTTCGGACGAACAGCCCGAATGGCTGTTGCTGCAAGCAAACATCATCAAGGAGCTCACCCAGCTGGCTAAAGTTAAATATACCTTGCGAAACTGAGTTATGCTAACACCATCTTCAGCCTGGCATTTTGACAGTAAACTCAAAAAGCATACAGTATGTATATATATATAAATGATTATTCTAACGTTTCACTTGTAAGTAGCCTTCAGTTTCAGTTGAAAATTGTTATCTAACACTGTTTATCTTTTCTTCTTCTATTTCTGCTAGGTGCTGCTTCACTCTGCTACTGGTGGTGGATCAGGCTGACTGCAACCGTTGGTCTAACGTTAGGATGCAGCACACGAGAATTTCTAAACGGAAAAAAGTGAATAAATGTACTTGCTTTTCAAACTGATAACAAGTTGTCAATGGTTATTTATGCAAGTTTGTGTAGCCTACTGTAAACCATACCTAGGCCTAGCCAAATTTATCCTGGCTGTAGATAAAGCAGGATATGAATTTCCTAAAATTACTGTATATAATATTACAGCACTGGTATTACTGCTGTACTTAGTTACAGTATGATCCATAAGTACTGTGATTAAAAATACGGTAGACAATTCAATACTGTATACATTACAGCACTGGTAGTACTACTGTAGTTTGCATTTACACTATCAGGCATAGGTACTGTGATTTCATATACAGTAGGTGTACTGTAGAGTGAAATACAGCAACTTGCTGGTTATTTGCTGCCAGCAAGTTGCTGTAAATTTTACGTTAAACTTTTTACAGTGTATCACTGAGGGAGGAGCTGCAGAAAATGTATGACGTGTGTAACACCATGTTGTTAGTCGCTTTGGCTAAAAAAGCGTCAGCCAAAATGTAATGTAACACAACATTAACGATATGAGCCAAATATGAGAAGGACCAGGGGCGTCACTAGACCTTATTCACTGGGGCACGTGCCTTAGTAAAAGTCTCCAGTGCCCCAGTAAAATTCTAGCGCGGCTCTAGCTGGAAACGGCATTCATGAGCGCATCTCCGTGTCTGCTTTACTCATGGCTCGAGCCTGTCACTTACCAGCCAATAAAAAAAAAACAAGGAATAAAGAAAGGGGCCATAATAGCCAATCAGGAAATAGCATCTCTGTAGCTGGGTAAGATTGAACGCAACAACCAATGAAAATCGTTCACATGATTCTTCCGAGTGTTTCGTTGTACTGCACACACATACACTGTGGAATCGGCTGGAGCTCATTACATCACTTTGAGCACAGAGTAAGTCGTCCCCTAAAATTCACAACTTGTTTGACAGAAAAAATGACAAGTTGATCGCTGTTAGAGAGTGTTGCACATAACTAGCATCTGTTTTTCAATGCTTAGCGTCATTGTAGCCTTAGCAACAGTTTACCAGCTTGTGCTCTCTCACTCACCATGCGTAGGCTGCATGCACACATGCGGACAATTAACAACGATTTATACTATACTGTAGAAAGAGTCCTGTAAAAGTAGCCTATACTGTTTGTTAAGCTGTCCTACTGTAAAACTAAACACAGCCTTCTGATAAACTATATAGAGATGGACATCATAAAATTCTTCCTGAACAGAGGCAGAGGGAGAGGAACAGTGAGGAGGATGAGGGAGGTATGATAATTTTGCCCACATTAACGGTAACATTAACATTTATGCTGGTAATAGCCAGTGCTGTGATTTGATCAATGATTTAATGGCAAACTCAAATAAGTTTGCTGCATTTGCAAATGTAGCCTATAATAATACACAGAATCAGATAGCCATCTGTGTAAATTATTATAGGCTACGTTTGCAAATGATCACCAAAAGTCAGTATGAAGGCTTAGGCTATTTAAGCTACAAAGAACTGCAGTATTGCCAGGATGTCTATAGGACCCTTGCCTGGGAGGGAAGTATATCTCAATTTTGACTAAAAATAAGCTTCCCTTGTGTTAGTAGGAAAGCCTATTAAATTCATGCAGTGAGTATAGGCCTACTTATGCCTATGTGTTTGGATGTTGCTGGATAGTGGCTGCTACAACAATTGAGGGAGAGAGTGCTGGAGGAGGAGGAGGAGAAGAAGGTCGAAGAGAGGGAGAAGAGAGGGGAGAAAGAGCACAGGCTGGGCAGTCCAGTACCAGGCAGGGGGAGGAGGAGGAGAGAGACAGGCAAGAAACGGATGAGAACATGATGGGGGCTAGACGTAAAACTATTCAGAGTATGGAGGAGGATGTCGGGGGAGCCTAGGGGAGATATGTGATGGTCCAAATCAGGCTAGCCATTTATTTCATATTGCGCGCACAGTTATTTATTTAATTTTTTTTATGTATTGGGAGTTGGGGGCCTGTGCCCCAGCAAAGCTCTAGGTCTAGAATCGCCCCTGAGAAGGACAAACCATAAGAAAACATACCCAATATGATCCTTCCATTCATGTCAAGGTGCATGGGCACATCTGCCTCAACAATCTGGCTGAATTGCCTTGTTTTTTTGCAACATGGTGTGATGGTGTAATATAATTCTCTGCAGATGGAGTTGTCATATTTAAGAAGTAATTATTGGCTACAGTTGCGCCACACACTGGCCGTTAATGCGACCTGCAAGCTCAGGCACAAGCTCTATTCTTAGGACATCCCTGTCATCATTGCTGTTTGCTTGATGAAAGACATCACTTAAGGCAAAATGATCTGAAGACCCCATTATCAGGTGGCCATGTTCATCAGCTGGCATCCTAGGGTACTTCAACCAAGGCATATTTATTTGAGCTTTGCCTTCTAACGCCTTGATATTTTCGCTTGTGGGATTTAGTAACAGGTCTTCAAAGGGTTGGAACGTCTCTGGAGCTCTGCTTTAGCATGCAAAGCCAGTCCCCTCGCATAGTCATAGACTGTGACGTTAGGAAAGTGTTTCCATGACAGCAGTAGATCCACGAAATCACGCGGACTCTCAGCTCGTATGTTGAATTTGACAGAGCACACAGCCCTACATGGACACGTTATTACAGCCCAGCCACCTGTATGACGACAGAAGCTATTAATCACTAATCCTGTAAATACCGTATAAAGCATATTAGCAGATTGCATTGCCATAAAGAATATTAGCAGATTGCATTGCCATAAAGAATATTAGCAGATTGCATTGCCATAAAGAATATTAGCCATAGTATTTCACTCACCTGAGGCACCCCACACCTTCTCAAATACTTTGTTCTAAGTCACTCTAGTGGACATCTTGTCCCGTAGTCCCAGGACCAGATCCATTTTGGAGCCTTTGCCATCTAATCCACACTGCTGTTTTGCTTTGCTTTGCCATCTAATCCACACTGCTGTTTTGCTTTGCTTTGCCATCTAATCCACACTGCTGTTTTGCTTTGCTTTGCCATCTAATCCACACTGCTGTTTTGCTTTGTGTCCCAATGTGTCACCACCCTCCCGAGTCTACTATAATAGGAGACTTCCGGCTCATACACTGAGATGCGAGTTTTGGTGGATGACCCACCGACAGTAAGCTGGACAGACGGGCACACCCTCACTCTTTGCCTCATGCTGCCGTCTCTCTAAACTGGCCTTTCGGTCCGCGCCAAACCACCTGTTTTCGACCATGGTGACCAAGGCCTCCTCTGCTAAAGTATTTTTTGTTGTTGTTGGTGGCACGTGGGCAGTACAACAAAGACCTCAAGTGATGACACTCGAATGGGAGCATCCCACACCTCAGTGCAGAATCAGTGTTGAGTCGGCACTGATCATTTATCACACAGTAGCCTTTGTGTGGGTCTCCAAGTGTTTTTAACTACATGAATAGGTGCTGCTGAGCCAGAGAAGGACTTCTGGACAGCAAAAACACTGTTTTATTATTTTTGTATGCCTTTTAATGAGATAGGACAGTGGAGAATGACAGGAAGCGAGTGGGAGAGAGAGTCGAGGTGGGAGCCGGAAAGAATCACGGGGCGGGAATCGAACCCGGGTCGCCAGCGTACGGTGCAGGTGCCCCAGCCAGTCGCGCCACGGTTGGGGCCAGCAAAACCACTGTTTTGTGTGTCTATACACTCAGAAGCCAAAAACCTCTCCTTGGTCACTGTTTCAAGGCAATGTGAGTGTTTCCTTTGTAGATGGACACTTAAGGGGGTTTTTTTGTGCTAATTTTAAATCACAGTGTGGACATGTCCCTATCTCAGTGGGCTTGCCTTGTATGATGGGATCAAACTTCAGTGGGTGCTGTGTTGGGGCAACAGACTGCTCATGAGGCACAGGTGGGTGCTGTGTTGGGGCAACAGACTGCTCATGAGGCACAGGTGGGTGCTGTGTTGGGGCAACAGACTGCTCATGAGGCACAGGTGGGTGCTGTGTTGGGGCAACAGACTGCTCATGAGGCACAGGTGGGTGCTGTGTTGGGGCAACAGACTGCTCATGAGGCACAGATGGGTGCTGTGTTGGGGCAACAGACTGCTCATGAGGCACAGGTGGGTGCTGTGTTGGGGTGTTGCGGTAGGCTAGTGCAGAACTCAAGGTTAGGAGCTGCACTGAGACACTACAGCACATCATTCCTGGTTCACATCCCATACCCCAATAGCCTGGAAAATCCAGACCCTGATAATCTAGAAAGATAAAGGGTCTGGCAAAGAACAATGTAATGGCCCAACTCGAGGGGCGGCAACAAGCATGCATTTAAAAATCTCACTGCACGCAATTGGATAACACTAGACCATGTTTACTCTGAATGATTTCGGACTTCAACGCAATCAGATAACACTACGGCAAGGTGTACTGTCCTCCAACGTTGCAGCGCTGTCTTCATCAGTTTAGCTGGTTCCCTGGAATGTTGGGGTAAAAGTAACGTGCATCATTGCTCTTTGCCAGAGTGTCCCGCAGAGACAATTCCATTGTGCTCTCGCGAGAACTCTGGATTTCCAGGGTAATACCCCAGGGGAAGCTGGCTGCCTCTTTAGGGCGTGTCATTATAAGATGGGTGGAGAGAGAACTCTCGTGGTTCTTTAGGGCGTGTCATTATAAGCTGGGTGGAGAGAGAACTCTCGTGGTTCTTTAGGGCGTGTCATTATAAGATGGGTGGAGAGAGAACTCTCGTGGTTCTTTAGGGCGTGTCATTATAAGATGGGTGGAGAGAGAACTCTCGTGGTTCTTTAGGGCGTGTCATTATAAGATGGGTGGAGAGAGAACTCTCGTGGTTCTTTAGGGCGTGTGGAGAGAGAACTCTCGTGGTTCTTTGCGACTGCCCGCTTCGTGTGCCGCGAGTTCCAAAACAGCGTTGTGTCCATCGGACGTGGTTTCTTGAGTCCTACAGGGAACTGAAGGATCTTACCATCCACGTTCAGTACAATCTCTCGCTTGTGCTGTAGTGTATGTAGTTCACTGGTCAGTTTTTTCATTTCGGGACTCAACCTCCAATAACGCAGTAATGTTGGGGGCAGCCGTGGCCTACTGGTTAGCGCTTTGGACTTGTAACCGCCGGTTCGAACCCCAACCAGTAGGCACGGCTGAAGTGCCCTTGAGCAAGGCACCTAACCCCTCACTGCTTCCTGAGCGCCGCTGTTGTTGAAGGCAGCTCACTGCGCCGGGATTAGTGTTTGCTTCACCTCACTGTGTGTTCACTAATTCACGGATTGGGATAAATGCAGAGACCAAATTTCCCTCACGGGATCAAAAGACTATATATACTTATACTTATACTTATACTTGAAATACCCATCAGAACAGCCTTCAAGAGCATTTCATAGGGGCTTTATTGAATTAGGCCCATGGAACCTCTAGATATATTTATTCAACAATATGATGCACACATGAGGATAAATCAGAAAACATATGATGTAATTAAATAAAACATACAGAGACATAAATAAGTACATTTCCTGCATATTTACACAGATATAAACAAACATAAATAAGATCCCTTTTCCAAACCCTCTTCCCTCTTCACATGGGAAACACATCTTCTTACAACGTATTCAGGGTTACATGAAAATGCATGTTAGTAAATAATCGTATCATTTTTCCACAGAGTAATCGTGTTTTATTTCCTCTGCTTCATTAGCTGGCAGGTTTACCACATAAACAAAGTGTTCACACTATAAGAACCAGAGAACCGGAGTGTTCACACTATAAGAACCAGAGAACCGGAGTGGTCACACTATAAGAATCGGAGTGTTCACACTATAAGAACCGGAATGTTCACACTATAAGAACCAGAGTGGTCACACTATAAGAACCGGAGTGTTCACACTATAAGACTTGCCACTTGAGTGAAGGGCTCAGTCATGAGGCTGATCTCTAGTGTGAATCAGCTTATGGATATTAAGATATGAAATCTGTGGGAAAACCTTGCCACACTGGTCACATGTAAGAGGCTTCTCTTCAGTTTGTGTTTGCATATCACATCATATGAAATGATTTAAAAAAAAAACTTTTCCACACTGAATCAATACATGTATGATGCTTCTCTCTGGTGTGTATTGACAGTGGGATTTAATACAAGTTGAAAATGGAATACATCTACAGTAGATTTGTGTATTCATTTGTGCATTCTGAACGTATGAGAGTTAAGCTTTGAAATAAGTGAAAAGTGCTATCCTCACTGGCCACATGTATGAGGATTCTTAGCAGTGTGTACATGTCTGTGTTTTTATTAAATTACTTTTTTTGAAAAAGCTTTCCTACACTGGGCACATTTATGAGGCTTCGCTCCAGTGTGTACAAGCATGACTTTCAAGAGTTGACATTTTTGAAAAAGCTTTTCCACACTGGGCACATTCATGAGGCTTCGCTTGAGAGTGTATCAACATATGGGATTTAAGATATGAAATGGGTCAGATGACGTCTGTGTTGTGCACCTGTGTGGTTACTCACGGTAATTGGGTCACATGGTGTTGGTGGCGGCAAGAATCATAATATCACCTGCTCACTTGCTAAGTGTTTTGTGAATGAACAGAGAGGGGGTGATGGGGGAAGCCTTACTTTTTGCTGACCACATTTGATAGCTGTTGAAAGGAATTACTGCTGTTGTGGACTACATGAAACTTGTGGATTTTATTACTGGATTTATTGACGTTTGAATTGGTACTAGACATTGAACTGTGTTGGATATTCTGAAGATGCCGATTTTACTTCAATAAAGGAACTTAACTTTCTTGGAAGCTACTGGAAATTATTGGACAGCGCGTCGGGCAAGTTAGTCTCCCCTACTCAGCCTCTCGGTGACCAAAGCTTTGAGTCGCCCACACATATAAAATCCTTTTCCACACGGCACATTTATGAGGCTTCCCTTGAGAGTGTATCAACATATGGGATTTAAGATATGAAATCATATAAAATCCTTTCCCACACTGGGCACATTTATGAGGCTTCCATTGAGAGAGTATCAACATATGGGATTTAAGATATGAAATCATATAAAATCCTTATCCACACTGGGCACATTTATGAGGCTTCTCTCCAGGGTGTGTCATCTATGGGATACCAGAGCTGATCTATGTGAAAAAAGTTTTCCACACTGAGCACATTTATAAGACCTCTCTCCAGTTTGTACAAGCATGGATTTTGAGTTTTGAGATTTCTGAAAACCCTTTCCCACATTCGATATATTTATGAGGTTTAGTGTGACTAAGCATATTCAGCTCCCACATTCAATATATTTATGAGGTTTAGTGTGACTAAGCACATGCTAATTAAGCTCCCACATTTGATATATTTATGAGGTTTAGTGTGACTAAGCATATGGTAATTCAGCTCCCAACTTTGATATATTTATGAGGTTTAGTGTGACTAAGCATATGGTAATTCAGCTCCCAACTTTGAATACAAGTTTTTCCACATTTATCTTAATGAAATTCTTGACAAGATGCAGCAATTTCTTTTAATGGATACAAGATGCAACACACATTGTGAAACAATAAACATGTCCACTGTTTTCTGGAATTGATTTGTTTGACATTATGGTGGTAATGAATTTCCAAATGTATGGACAAGCTAAATGTTACTGTTTATGTGTGTATGTAGGTAGCTAGACATCATAGTAATGCAGAAACCTGCAAAAAATGGCTGCAGTTCTGAGGGTTAAATTAAAAGGTGGAGTGATTGTTTTTCAAAAAATCTTTCTCCTTCAACAGTTCATATGTTATCTTTAACCTTTTTTCAATTATATATAGGGTTAACATGATTTGTAAATCATAACATCTGATAGTAGATATGATGTATTTTAGAAATGCATATGTGGTTGGAAGCCAATAAAGGTAGTTAGACATCATAGTATTACAAGAAATGTCTGAAGTTTCCACTCACTGTCAATTGCATGTGCAGTACCCTAACACCAAGGTTTGTCTTTTTTTGGCCATTCAAACATGTACATTTTCATTCACATAATTACTAGGTTGTTGCCTTTTCTAACCAGTAGGTGGCAGTCCAGGATAAGAAATAGAACGTTGAGTAGAAAAAGACATAATTGAACAGTAGGAAAAACGGGGGGAAAGAGACACTACGCCCATGACATTTTAAAGAATGACAGTCTAAACGTTTGCAAGTTAAAACGGTAGGTAAGTCAGTAGGCCTACAGCGATGTTTGGTGGCTATAAGTCTGTCAGGGATTTGACAGGCTAGAAGTTTGCAATTTATAAGGCTACCGCAACAAATATTTAGCCTATAGGTAAGACAGTAGCCTACGATGTTTTGGTGGCTAGCTGGGTAGTTCTGTATTTCAGCAGAGTTAACAGGCTAGAAGTTGGCATTTTATCTTAGGTAATGTCATGTATGAAAACTACATTGAAATGTAGAGGCAATAGGCTACTGACAATACTGGCGACGGCGGCCATGTCATGTCATCAGTGTGCTAACTCGTAGCCTACCTCCGTATTGCGTTGCATTGTTCGTTCAGCATGATGCGCGCTTCTGGGTAGCCCTACTCAGATTAGTTGCATTGAGGTGATACCAGAGCCCGACTACCTATTACAAATTCTCTGGTGATACTTCATACTTGACTTGATTGATGCTCCCGTCAGCGTCTGCCTCCTTCAATCATTGATAGCCAGACTGCACTGTGTCAAAATGTCACTTTGAAAATGTGATTAATCAGCTTTTTTTAACGCATTAATATTTCTATGATCAATTAATCAAAATGAACGTGTTTTTTGACAGTTATACTACTGCAATACACCAATCTGTTACATTGTTGCACTGAAAGTAGAGATGGCCGTGGTGGTCAATGCATGCCATGTCCAACTACAGAAAAAGGAAGTTTGAAGAAAAAACAAATCACTAAATAAAAATCACATATTCTGTTTTGTTATGGCATAAAAAAACATTGGAACAAATAAAATGACAACAGGTTCATTAAATCTCCTTTCAGAATCTTTATTTAGACATTTTTAAAGTCAGAAACACATTTTATTTACATATTTTATTCTGAAAAACAAGCAACAAGCAAGCATGTTTTTTTCTATGCCAACACATATATAAAAACACTGACACCTCAGATCAGCAAATCATTTTTTCAAAGATAATTCAGCAAATAACTATACTTT
Organism: Alosa pseudoharengus; assembly: GCF_046254945.1. Classification (NCBI taxonomy): domain Eukaryota; kingdom Metazoa; phylum Chordata; class Actinopteri; order Clupeiformes; family Clupeidae; genus Alosa; species Alosa pseudoharengus. The sequence goes on along the minus strand of NW_027468564.1, from coordinate 5,698,131 downwards.
AGGGAGAACAGAATACATCATATTGTTGTTGCTGGAACATTATCATAATAGCCTACACACCATTCATTTGTAGGGAAAGAGTATAATATAAAGAAAGCAATTGTTTAGTTTCATTAAACGGTAGTCTATAATTGAATATACATACATACATACATTACACATGTGTATGAACAGGAGTGTGTGACTGGTGTTCCTGCAGTTCTATGGGCCAAAGCTGGAGCTATTGCCATAGCAACAAGCCCTGCTCCACTGCCAGGGCCACAGATCAACAGAATGGATGTTGCTACGGTTACGTGGTTACTGCGGAATGTTACACAGAGTCTTGACTTGATGAATTTAAAGTGGAAATGAAGCAGTCATATAATGGTTATGGTTATGGATATAAAACAGATGTCTATAGCACAAGTTAAATATTTAAATATACCATAAATACAAATAAAGTCAGAAATATGACCCGTTATTCAGAATAAAGCACAAACAAGTTGCATTAATTTCAGCTGTGCGCCGCCATCTTTGTTTTCAGAAAATGATGACATCACAAGAATGGTTGGTACAACATTCTATGCTGTTTACACAGCAGCTGTCATAGCCTCACAGTTAGCTTACTGCCTCAACAAAATGGATATGGACGAATGGGATAGACCCACCAATGAGGACAGGCATCCAATTGCCTATGCTTTTGAGCCAGTAAGAGCAGTGGGAGTTTTAGTGCCCCCCACAGAGCCTGACTATATGGAGGAGAAATAGATGATCGAGAGAGAGAGGTGTATCTGAGCGCACAGAAAACCATCGGTGGTGCTTATGTGGGGGTTGTGTCCCTATGTTCACTGACATGGCACACATGGAGAGTGTCTGCTGCCAGGAAATGAACCGGGCACATCTCATCCAAAATAACAGATATATCACGTCCAATCCTACGTGCCAAATGCTATCATTAAAGCGAGACATTGGAGGTCGTAATGCGGTCGCTGAGGGACATCCGAGCCGAAACACTGGAACGCCCAATAAACAGCAGTTAACTAACACACTCTTGATAGGTTGTGCGGAGGGGGTAGGCTAGAGGACTACACTGATCACCTGAGACTACACAAATTTTCACACCCATACTCAGTTGTTCTGCAATGTATTATCATGGTAGAAGCTGCGATACAGTACTAGCATAGCATAACATAACAAGCACATACTGTAACTAGCATAGCATGAACCCTAAAATCTATGGTTGCTAAGCGGCACATCCGTGCATTTATTTACTTAAAGTGAACAGCATGTTATTTTATGTCAGCTTACATAAACAAATAAAAACTCAGACGCCTAGCCTACAGTCCATAAACAACGTCTACCCACAAAACCATGCCTGTCACAATCACAGACCTAGGCTACTACAGAGTAGCCTACACGTCAGACGTAGACTAGCGTACCCACAACAGGTTCGCAAGTCTCTGCAAATAGTTTCCACTACTACTTGAGCGAAACAAATGCAATCATCGAAAGGCCTACTACTCAATCACAAAAAGAAACCTTTTACTCACACATGAGAAGTTCGCTCCCCCGAGTTTATTCACCAATTCATCAACGACGCAACTGCATTTTCAGGTCGCGGTAATCCACAAGTTGTGCGAGAACATCCAAACACATTATTGCAACTGAAGTTAAATCTAATTAAGTACTGTCTCTGATAGGCCTACAGGCTACATTACAGCGGCCCTTGTTCTTGTACAAACACAAAAACAAACATCAACATAATTTGCGTAGGCATATTGAAATAAAGTGAACGTCCGCTAATGGATAAAACATCCATGAACAAACGCTAACCATTCTGATGACGTAGCACCTGCATTTTTAAAACATGGCCGCGCCCTAGTGGCGAAAGTCGTTATTGACATGTCATTTTCCAGTGAAACTACTTGAATTTCAGGTTTAATGAAAATCCATGTATCTTTAAAAATGAAAAAGCAACCAAAAAATGGTCACAGTTCTCACTGCTTCATTTCCACTTTAAGTCTGAATTTTGGCAGTTACTTAAATAGACACCAGTGTCATACAAACCACACACACACACACACATTCAACTTCAAAAATATTAGCTTGATGTGTGTGATATGCCAGTGGGCAACATTAAATCTGATGCAAAGCAAACATAATGTAATCTTTACTGTTTGTAAAAGAGCTTCTTGTGCCTACAAGCCTGTATTACATTACAGTGTCATACAAACCACACACACACACACACATCTGAAAATGGAGAGAGAGAGGAAGAGAAGAGAAAGGAGGGGGACAGAGACTGAGGGTAGAGAGAGAGAGAGAGATAGAGAGAGAGAAAGGGAGGAGAGGGAGATGAGAAAGGGAGGAGGGGAAGAAGAGAAAGGGAGGGTGAGATGAGAAAGGGAGGGCAGAGAGCGAATGAAAGAGAGAGGAGGAGAGGGGGAGGAACAGAGGGAGTAGAGACAGAGAGAGGACGGAGAGGTAGAGAGGAAGGGAGGGGAATGAGAGACGGACAGAGAGAGTGGAGGAGAAAAGAGGGTAAGAAGAGAAAGAGTGACAGGTGGATGTACCTGTTGGAGGACGAGCTCATGTGATCTTGTGCAGGGACACTGAGGAGCCTAAATAAACCCTAAACCCTGGATAGAGGGGCTCAGTGAATGTGGAGTGGAACGTGTGCAGGTGGGTGAGTGTGTCAGTGGAGACGCTGTAGAAGGACAGAGTGCCGGCCGGCCAGTCCAGGTAAACTCCTACTGTTCTGGAGCGGGAGGAGGGGGCAGGTATGTCAGTGTGTTTATTATTGTGCAGGACATAGTAACTGTGATCAGAGTAGCAGCACAGACTCCAGGACTTGGCATTCAGTCCCATTATGACGTCATCACTGTCCCCTTTCCTCTTGATGCTTTTATAGGCCACAGATATATAAACTCCATGATCTCCACTCCACTCAGCTCCATATTTATCTCCACTCCTCTCAGCCTCCCAGTAGCAGCGTCCAGTCAGACCCTCTCTACACAACACCTGAGGACACCTGTAGGAGTCAAATCTCTCTGGGTGTTCAGGATACGGCTGCTGCTCTCTCACACATGTCACCTTTCTGTTCCCCTCAGAGAGAGAGAGATTTCTGTGTGCTGTGTTTGGGTCCAGTGTGAGATCACAGGCATCTGCAGACAAGAGAGGAGAGAACATGAGAACACACACACACACACATACAGAGAACATGAGAACACACACACACACACATACACACATACAGAGAACATGAGAACACACACACATACATACAGAAAGAACATGAGAACACACACACATACATACACACACACACACACATACACAAACACACACACACATACAGAGAGAGAACAGTACAAGAGAGAACATGAGAACACAAACGCACACACACACATACACATACAGAGAGAGAACAGTACAAGAGGAGAGAACATGAGAACACACACACATACACATACAGAGAGAGAACAGTACAAGAGGAGAGAACATGAGAACACAAACACACACACACACCATGTCTACACACACACACACACAGTGATAACATGAGAACACACACACACACACACACACACACACAGTGATAACATGAGAACACACACGCACACACACACACACTTACAGAGAGAGAACAGTACACACACACACACTTACAGAGAGAGAACAGTACACACACACACACTTACAGAGAGAGAACAGTACACACACGCACACACTTACAGAGAGAGAGAACAGTACACACACAAACAGTGATAACATGAGAACACACACGCACAAATACAGAGAGAGAACAGTACAAACACACACACCACTACCAGTACACACACACACACACATACAGAGAATATGAGAACACACACACACACACATACAGAGAATATGAGAACACACACACACACACACAGTGATAACATGAGACACACACACACACAGAGAACATGAGACCACACACGCACACACATACACAGAGAGAACAGTACAAACACACACACCACTACCAGTACACACACACACACTCATACATACCCTACCAGCGCACACACACAAACACACACACACACCACTACCCTACCAGTACACATACACACACATACACTTCTGCTCCTATCACACACACACACTTCTGCTCACATCACACACACACACACACTTCTACTCACATCTCATCACACACACACTTCTGCTCCCATCACACACACACACACACACACACACACACACACACACACACACACACACACACACACTTCTGCTCCCATCACACACACACACACACTTCTACTCACATCACACACTTCTCACATTAACACACACAAACACACATCTGCTCACATCACACACACACACAGACACACACATTTCTGGTCACATCACACACACACACAGACACACTAAACACACACACAAAATAGCTACACACAATGCTTTAACATACACACACACAAACACAAACATTCACACAGGTTAGCAAACCTTGCTATCACACACACACACACACACTTCTGCTCACATCACACACACACTTCCGCTCACACAGAAACACACACATACTTCTGCTCACATCACACACACACACTTTCAAGCACACCATACTATAACACCCACACATACTATTTTGTGGCATGTCATGTTTTACAAAATACACACACACAGCTACAAGACTCCCATACACACATTCCAAGCTAAAACATGTGAATGATCACAAATACTAAATAAACAATTAACTTACATCTCAGCAAGCGTGGTCGTGCTCTGTCTAAAGAAGTGTGGTCAGTTCTGTAAGAAAAACAAAATGTCACACACGGTCAGTTCTGAAAAACAAAATGTCACACACACGTACCATTTGACAGATCTCAACGCTGCTCTTTTTCTGATTGTGCCACCTGTGAAATGTGATTTATTATCCCACAGAAAATAGCCTGCTGCCATACATGTTTTTTTCTGGTATAAAGTAATGAAGTAAATCTCTTTCCAGCTGTCTTTATCGCATACAAACGCATCCAAGGTGACGCCTCAAGACCCCTCTAGTTCTCAGGAGACAATCATGAAGTAAAATGCCCCGACACTATCTGTCCTGTACTTAGATTAGAGTTAGTGAGCAACCTGAGGACTCCCTTTGAATAACAAATGCACTTTCCAGCAGTGAAACTCCATTATTTAATGCATGATCAGGGACCACCAGCAACACCTTCACAGTCCACCTGTGGGCCACGGACCACTTGTTGAGAACCCTGAATTAATGATCGTTTGTTGTACCACTTTCTTTGGTTACTGACATATTGTCACATACAGCCAGTGTTGGGAGTAATGCGTTACAAAAGTAATGTAATTACTGTAATATATTGCTGTTTGCGGTAACGCGGTAATGTAAGGCATTACAAAAAATAAATTGGGTAATATTTACTCGGTACAAACTTCAGTAACGCGCGTTACAATGCAGTTTAACCCAAAATTAAGCGCTTGTTTTGTTTTGATACATATTCGCAAACACCACGCGAGAACAACAGAGGAGAAAAAATCGCGCAAAATAGTAGAACGTTATCTCCTGATACTGGTTGAATATGATTGCTGCAGCAGACTCGCAGGCGGACTCTATTTGCGGGATGGACATAAGCCTACGCTCATTATTTTCAGCTTGTCAGAGACAAGGCTATGAAGAACATAATAGTTAGTGCACTTTTGTGTGCGAAACCGAAATATCTCTCAGCTCGCGAAATAGCACAAGTAAATTAATGAAACATCTAAAGTAGTGCCACGCTAATCTTTTTGATTCTTGATAAAACACAAACTATGCTGTTGTGCATGTCAGCTTTGTGTTGTGAACTTGAATTGAAGAGAATAAAGGGATAGAAATGCAGAAAAAGATTGTGTAGCCTGGCAGTGCCACCGCTCCCACCACGCGCATCACGCACTTTGCGCTGGGCACCAAAGGACAGAGGGGGCACCCAAATGTAACCAATGAATAGTAGCTTTACTGCAAACTGCGTTTCACTCTTCATCAATAACGTTTACAATGTCAAAATGCACTAACACGATGTTACACGAAGTTTGATACCTTTTGGGTTCTCTCAATTACCACGTAGTACTAGAATTGGTGGGTCTTCAATCATTCGTTTTCCAAGCATTTAGGCTACATCAGGGGTCTCAAACACCCGGCCCGCGTCCGGCCCAATTCCGGCCCGCGACGTATGTCAAAATAATAATGTAATCCGGCGGCCCTTGAGACTTTTTAATTGTGACATACAACGATACTGATTAAAATAGACGATAGTTCCAAGTACGGTGACAAATCTCATTTGTACTCTGCTCCACTATGTGCTAGACATCCAGAGCTTCATTCAAACCCAGAATCGCTGCGCAAAGTTTTCAGGAAATACTTGTATTAGCCTACACGCGAGAAACACAAAGACGTGCATTTGTAATGACGCGGAAGCGATGCAGGCCATAGTGTTGCATAAGTTGAAGCAGAAATTAAGCAGAAATAGGCCTACACCAAATGTTGACATACGTTTACGTGTGATAGATAGGATAGGCTATGTTATTCACCTATTCTAAATCTGAAGGAGAATATCCTTTTGGAGATTATGATCGATCGTCTATTGAATGGAGGTGCGTCTGCGTGTATACGACGGTGTCCACTAAGCATACCATGCTTATTTCGACCCTCTGCCCAACATAGCTTGGAGGTTGCAGTGGTAATCGTGATGATAGTGTCCGTAATGGACGTGGTACAGACAGCAGGGCTAGTAGAAATAGGGCTCTAAACTACAAAGTCACCCGCAATATGATGCGAACTTCTGGGTACTCCGAACTCATTTAACCAGAATACTTTATTGTAGGCCTTGTGGTTTAGAAACCATATACATCTTAGGTGTTGGTATACATCTTAGGTGTTTTCCTGTTAATTTGTTATGTGGTTAATATGAAAAAAGTAAAGTAAACCTGCTCAAATATGTTCATCCAGTATTTATTAAAAGGTGCATAATTTGAGGTGCTTGCCATCCAGTGGCAAATTAGATGGGTAAATTTACCCCCTTCATAAACTTTTGTTTTACTCAAAGATTTTTACATTTACAGTAGGACTTTATCTCTGACCACTTTCAAGCCATGGCCTTTTGAAATTTTGATATAAAAATCCAATAGTGTTGCTTTCTTAACCCTGACGCCTATAGTTTGCCAGGTTTAAAAAAGTTATTTGAGGAAAATATTTTTATTTGGTGTGAAACACACACATACCTGTTTTTATGCTTTTCATTTGTTTTATAATTTGTATTAATATTTATTTTATCATTATTTTATTTATAAGCTAAGGTTGCTAGCACAGGTGTCTAAAACTAGATAAAAACACTTGCACTTTCTGTTTGCAGTTTTGTGTGGTATTTGAAAAAAAGAACATTGCATTTTCAGAAATAGCCGGCCCTCCAATCAGATGACGTTGGCAGAATTGGCCCCCAGCTCATTTGAGTTTGAGACCCCTGGGCTACATGAAGCACATGATATGCTGAGTCGACTGAAACGCATTCCATTCAGATAGCTAGGTGGATACCAGGCTCATAATTCACTTGTATTGGCAAAACGAAATGTGAAGCAACATGTCATTGCATACTTTCATTTCCAAAGCAATGAAGGTTGCTTAAAACAACTTAACATTGTGCATATTATTGTTAATATTGTGCTATCAATGTAACTCAAACAAATAAGGCTTGTAAACAAGAGCTAGCAAAAGGGCATTATGACAACGTAAAGATCAATGCTCTTAAAGTGACAGTGCACCATTTATAAGTAAAACAGCATTTCTTCAGAAATTAATGTTTAAAAATACACAGTAATGGTCTGTAAATAATAGGCCTTTTATTTTACTTTAGGTGTTTGAGTTATCATTTAAATGTCACTCACTCAAAGCCACTCACATAGGGCACCGAAATGGCCAGCAGGCCACCATCTTGACATGTCTTTATTAAAGGAACCGTATGTAAAAAATGTATTTCAATTAATCATAAAATTGCCCTGATATGTCACTAGACATTAAGAAATCATGTTCATTTAAAATTCTTATATCACTGACAACAGTAGTCTGGCCAGGATATTGTCATTTAGAAAAGTGAAGTTGCAGCCCTCAACTGATGTTGATGTTGTCATGTTGTGTTTTGGCCTAATGCGCCACCCTCCACCTATCTACTAATCACAAAGTCAGTAGTGTTTCGTCATCCGGTTGCCAACTCTGCCAGTCAGAGGGGAGGGGAAGGGGATACACCGCTCTACAGTAATTTGAAAGTGATTGTAGTACCCGTTTTGGCCACAATCTTACATACGGTTCCTTTAAGCTTTGATTTACAATATAGTAGGCTCTCTATTGATTTTAATGAGTAGGCCTAGGCCTTAAAGTTACAGTATTTCTATCACAATTTACCAGACTTTGACCTTTTGTCGGTTTTTAACAAAATTCTGACTATGATTGTTACTTGTATTGCATTATGAGCACTGCGCCTATTGCATTCTACTGTTGCCTTAAGCCTAGCTCAGTCATTATGCTATACCACATCTCCCTCCATTGGAAGAGCAAGCTGCATTGAGCGTAATAAACTGCATTTAGAATGGCAAATCCATATTTCTAGATATTTTGGTGAAAGTAACTTAAAAGTAATGCAATAGTAGTGTAATGCCTTACAATTCAGAGACAGTAATATTATAATGTAACAAATTACTTTGAAATGACAGTAATAAGTAATGCATAGTACATTACGATTTTGAAGTAACTTGCCCAACACTGCATACAGCAAACATCACCTCACCATCTGCTAGCTGCCTGAATACACTTTAAAAAAAACACGGTCTCTTAGGACACAAAAACGGCAACTAAAACAGACTAGTCCAACCGCAAGGACACAGGAGGGAGAGGAAAGGTACGTAGCACTCTGTTTTGTTTGAACTTCAAGAGAAGTGACATTACCCAGCATTGATTAGAGTACCTTGATCTACTTCATAGGTGTCCTGATATACAGAATTAATAGCCTCTCTGTCAGACAATCAGAAAATAGCAATCAGAAAATTTCTTGTCTGCCGGGGATAAACTGTTCCCTGTCACAGCCTGGAATCTGAGAGGCATTCAAATTCAACAAACAGTGGTAAATGTTTGTGGCAAATATGCTTTCTCTGAACAGTAAGATTTCAAACAATTTGGTGTAAAGAGTCCATTTTAACAGTAACTCTTTCCAGCTCCACTGAGTGTTCAGAAATGTTCGCACAGAACTCAAGACAAACAGAATGCAGAGGTTCCTAAACTTTCAGCTATGTTTGCAACACACCTCTAAACTATCTTTGAACGCACCTCTAAATATTTGCATTGGATTGTGGATGCAGCTATTATAATACACATTTGAAAATAGGCCAGTACACTCGGTATGAAGAAATAACTATGGTCTCCACAATGGAGACAATGTCTAATGTGCAACACTAGGGTTTCTTTCTGAACATACTTCAGTATCTCCAGTTTACAGACAGGATCCTCCAGTCTAGCAGATAACAGCTTCAGTCCTGATTCTCCAGGATAATTGTAGTTGAGATCCAGTTCTTTTAGATGAGAGGGAAAGGGGGTTGAAACCAGAAAACCACAACCCTTCTCTGAGATGAGACAATCAGAGAGCCTGAGAGACAGAGAGAGAGAGAGAGAGAGAGAGAGAATGTCCTTTTCATTGTTTTTACATGCATCAACTGGTGACATTGTGTTAATCTGAAGTTATTTCTTTATTTTACAACAGATAGGTCTGGTTAAGTTATTTCTTTATTTTACAACAGATAGGTCTGGTTAAACTATTTCTTAATTTTTGATTGGACAAGAGACATTTCCTGAGTGGCGATATCTAAGGACATCCGCACTTGGACACTCCGCTTTTTGCTCTGAATTGTTCAGTGTGAGCATCACATTTGACAGCTATTGAGTGAGAAAATGGAGTAAGTAGAGTAGGGTGACTGTTCAATTCAGCATATGACATAATATGAACGAGTGGGCTCTGCAAAATCACTGTGTGCACAAGCACACATAGCCTCTCTCAACCTGAACTTGGCTCTCCGGTGTCGCGTTTGGCTCTCCGTGGAGATTGGAACTACTGGAACTATTTTTCGGGCGGAGGTTGAATGAAAAAAATATATATAAATTAGTTAGAAACCGTTAGAAAACACAATTTGGTGACTTTTAACTCAACTAGTTAGAACTGTTTTATGAAAGCAATATGGCAGAGTGGCGTTGGTAGCAGATATAGCCATGGCTGTGATTACCTACAGCACAAGGCTGAATAAAAGCCATGGCATTATGTGCTACCAACGCCACTCTCACTTGTGCCCTATTGCTTCATCATAAACTAATATGACTGATTTGATCAGTTCAGACATTTTAAGCCTCACAATTAAGCTCAAAAGTAGAATGACACCTGGACAGTGATATCAGGGTAGGATATTAATTGCTACTTTTTCATTTCACTGACCAGTTGATGTTCCATTGTTATGTTGTCATGGTTCTTCTAACTAATGAGGACATTTCAGACAAAGATACAAAGACTACAAAGAAATGTCTGCACCCACCTTAATGTTTGTATTTTGCAGTTGGAACTGGACAGTCCCTTAGAGAGAAGCTGAACTCCAAAATCCCCAAGGTCATTGTCACTCAAGTCCAGCTGTTGCAGGGAGTTTGGTGACTGTAGAACTGAAGCCACAATCTCACAAGACGTATCTGTGAGTTTACAATCAGCAAGCCTGCATAAGAACACAACAAAAGATAACATGAATAAATGGAAGATATACTGTTTACACAATGCCCTGATCAATAAAAATCAAGAACAGAACATCAGATCAGATCACTACTGTCCACCACTGTCATATCACTACTCTGGTCAGCAGCTGGTCATGGTGCTATTCGGGATATGAGCTCATGAATAGGCCTACACATTGATACATTTTTGAATTTAGGGAAGGCTTGTTAAAAAATGGTATTTTAATATTATAGCCCAGTGTTTCCTCTATGTTTATTTCAGCATGGCGGCCCCCCACGGTTTAATTGATACTGCCATGGTATCAGAATCAGGGCAGACGCAGGTTTGCTTTTTAAATAATCTTGTGACGTATCCTCCCCTGCTGGCTGCCGCTCACATTGCAATTTAACAATAAGTAGCCTAAACTAGTCAGAGGTTATTAGGACCTGTCCCGTTTAAGTTCACATATTATAAATTATATATATCGTCCTTTTTAATTGGTTATGACATACTGTTGCAAGACCTGTAACCCTTCCCTCTCTGTTCTAGCTATCCTGTATCTCGTAGCCTGCCTGTCTTGAGAATCAGAGGTGTTTCAAATTCAGATAGCCTACTCTGTTATCCTGTGTCTGTGCAGTTCAGTTAGAATTCACTCTTAGCTAAGTCCCGCCCTCCTTCGTTACAGTTGCTATGCCTGACAAGCTTTAGCACCCTGCACGTCTATTACATAGGGGGAGAACCGGGACTTTTCAATGAAATGTCATTTACAAAGACATCGTACCACACTGAAAGCTAATATTTTGTCACTAGCAATCTACAACTACCCTCTGTCAAATACAGTTGGAATTTCAGCTCTGAACAAAACCGTCCATGAGTTATTTAACATATGGAGACTGAAGGCCTTTGGGTCATAAAGGGCACTTATTTGGATGTGTGGTGCCCTAACCCACGTAAAGACACAGTGAAATAACATGTTACACTATAGAAACATGATATAATTGAGAACACATATTGTTTTTAACTATAAAAAATGGCATATTGCATGATATTTCCGTAACCGCGAAATACACGCTTCACGATGACGGCAAGAAGTTGTCAACAGACGTTCACCAACATGTATAACCCATCAGCAATCTATTTAAAATAACACCTATACCATTCATGATATGTTGTCAAATATTTAAGTTGTGGGAAGTACATAGTTTAAATGGTATGTCTCTTTCGTCCCCCATGCCTGTTACATTCATTCAGGAGAGTCGAATAAAACAAAACGCAAATTCGACTTCTGCTTAACATAGCAAAACTCGAAAGCTTGTCAGACCTCACGTGCCTAGTGACGGGTTGCTAAGCCACGATTGGCCTGTGGCGGTTTTCGGGTGTGGCTTAGCGAAGGGTGAATTCTGGAGCGAGGACAACCAGGAGTTCCGATTGAGAGGTTGGGGCTCGAGCCGCAGCCGTTGGATCCCCACAGACTCAAACAACAAAGCGGGACATTGGTCGTTGGGCACCAGACTTAAAAACAGCAGATCTAACGTTAACGTTAGCTACCCTCTGATACAATTCCTCAAAGCCTGGCAAGAAGATTACATAATTTTCTTAAAGTCTTAACAGCAAAGCGAAGTACAGCAGAATTATTGACGACTTGCTGTGGTTTACTCTTGTTGAACTAACGTTAAGTTAAGGCTAACGTTAATGTTAACCTTGCTTTTTTATGTGAAACACTAACATTGGACAACATTCACAGAGGCGAACCGCATACACTGCCATTAAAAACAAAACACTTCAAAAAAATGATAAAACATAGAAATATTTACAAGTTACATCTATTACAAAGATAACTTTTGTAATCAGTCTAAAATTAACACCAGATGGTCGACTAAAAACTAGCACGTTGACATTAGCTGTTAATTAGCTCCAACATCCTTTCCCCAGTTTTCCGGAATAACTCATGTATTGATTAGCCCAAGAACTTAAAAAGTACTGAAAGTAAAGGAAAACGAGTTCAGATGCCTACCTGGCGAGAAGGTTCACGAATTCTCTTGAAGTCTTAACGTTAACAGCAAAATGAGGCACAGCAGAGCTGTTGACTACTCGCTGACTCCTGTTGAACTGACTTTAACGGCTGCGGCTGCGCTGCAGTATATATTCCAAGAGTGACGTGATAGTAACGAACTGACTGTATCTCTCGCGCCAGATTACATTACATTTAGATAAAAAAGAGAGGAAAGGATTAATAGGAGAAAACAAATATATAAAATAGTAATAGTAATATAATATAATGTATATGGATAATATATGATGTAACGGAGTAGAATAGTTGCTAGTTAAATTATTACTAAAAGTGAGGCAACTATAAGCCATCTAGCAGTAAGGAACAGTGTGACCTGGGTATTTACACACCTAATGTATGGAAGCATATATGTTGCATAATTCAAATGAGATTGAGAATGCAATCTGCAATTCTAAAAGACATTACATTATGCAATTGCCAATTCATTATGCAATGTAATATTGCAATTTGCAATCATTTCCAACAAATTGTATTTTAATCTGCAAAGTGACAATGCAATCCTAAAATCAATTTGAATAATTTTGGTTAAAAAATAGAATAAACATGGATTGAATTGCATTCCATTTTGCCATGGTACTTCAGTCTCAAAATTCAAATGTCAATTAATTTTGCATTTCAATTTTCAATATTCAGTTTCATCATTTAACTGTCAATTCGTTTTGCAATTTAATATTCAAAGTGCAATATAGGATTGCATTTTGAAAACATATTTGGCAAAACTGACAATGCCAGCCTGAAAACATTTTTGGATTATTTTGGGCAAAACGTTTTGCCATCTAAGGCATTTTATTCAAACGGAAAATAAATAGCGCCCCCCCTGTGATTGCAAATATGAATTGCAAAATGTATTGCCATTTGAATTGCATAATGAATTGGCAATTGCATAATGTAATGTAATTTAATTTGAATTATGCAACATATATGGTTCCATACTAATGTAGACTGGAGTTGGATAACGTTAAGTGGGTCGACTTAGGAGGTCTGGGATAAACCATGTTTTTTTTAGACTTCCAAGTACATGTGTCTCATATTTTGTCATGCAATGTTATAATGATTTCAGTTAACTATTTTGAGTTCAGTTGATGATTTATGCCTTTTGTAAAGTTATGTTTTAGAGACTTGCAATGAAGCATGTTTTTATGTGAATTAGCATGCTAACGGTCACCTGTTTTACATGTTATATAGATGTCCCGAGATCTATGCTGTAACCCCATGATCCCACATTGTCATAATGTATTGTACATTACAGTAAAATATACATACATTAAAAAAAAATATTAAAAACCATGATATTCAAGTTAAGTTACGGATCCTGCATTATAATCTAGCTAAGTAGAAATAAACTTAGACAGGCCACATGAGATATTTGATTGACAGAATTATGCTTGATCAATGTTCGAAATAAAATAGCAAAACAACCAGGAGCGCAAGGACATTTGGGGAAAATTAAAGAACCGCTCTCTTCTGGATGTTACAGCAGAGACCTGAGATGTATCTTAAAATTGACCAGTATATTAGGCCTACATTAAAATATACATACATTAAATAAAAAAATAAATAAAACCCCATGATATTCAAGTTACGTAACGGATTCTGTATTATAATCTAGCTAAGTAAAAATAAACTTGGATCAATGTTCAAAATAAAATAGCAAAAGACATTTGGGGAAAATTAAAGAACCGCTCTCGTCTGGATGTTACAGCAGAGATGAGTTGCACTCTCTCGCGCAACATGTGAATGATTGGGGTCGCCAACGTTTTGTGAAATCAAAATAGGCTCACCTGCCAAAAAAATCAAAATAGGCTCACCTGCCAAAGAAATCAAAATAGGCTCACCTGCTCTAGCGTAAGTGACACGCTCTGTCTGCCACTTATTGTCTGTAGCTGATCGAAATGACATAAGCCTAAAGCTTTGATGTAAGGCTATACCTATTGAATAGCTTTGATGTAAGGCTACTGTATATTTAGCCTATTGAATAGCTTAATGATATAGAAGCAAACTGCATACAGGGAATCTTTATTGTTGACGTCAGACATGATGATCATCCAAACAACTTGACCCATACTGTGCCCATATCCTCTCTGTCTCTGGTCCTGCACTGTGCTGTGTGAGAGGGGGAGTGGCTACAGTAGAGCAGAGAAACCCAACGTGTGCTTCTCATACCAATATATTTAACTATATATTTTGCATTTCTTATCTAAACAACGTCAAACTTGACACTGCACTTACTGGTACCCGTAGCAAGACACCGACTGTACCTGACAGTCTGAAATCAGGGGCGGAGCCAGACATTTGAAACATTGGGGGCTTAGCCCAGTGCCACACACGGAAGGCTAGGGGGGTCCGGGGGCATGCACCCCCGACAGAAAATTTTGAAAAATAACCCCTTAAATAATGACTTCTAGTGAATTCTGTGTAAACTAATGGACACATGGAGACTTTAAAAATGTGAGACTCAAGGTATATCTGTCTGGCACTTTGGGTCTTTTAAGAGGGGTCTATAGGCATAGCCTATCTGATCAGCAGGCACTTAGTTAATTAAGCGTTTTTTATGAGTTATGCTTTGTATATTATAGGCTAGTATACTATGCTGAGATAACCCTGATGGGATGCTACCTTGTCTCAATACATTTTTACTTTGAACTCTGGCAAAAGTAGCCTTATGGTCAGGTTTAGCACAGCCCCACACATTGTGAACCCACTTGTTAAAATGTTCAATGGAACACATGAAGCTAAGTTTAATTCAGGGCTTAAAGCTCATTTTTCAAAATGGGGGGAATTCTCCCCTTCAGTGCTTCACATAGGGGGACTAATTCAGTTGGGGAGGGGGGGGGGGGGTACATTTTACAAACTGAAATAGCATTTTCCTTATACAGGCATCAATGAGACTTAGGCTACACTTACATGATTTTGGTTCTGATTTTCTAATTGGAGTAAGTCTTTGTGACAACACGTCATGATACATTTGATAATGTTTGATCGTTGTTTTGGTACTATGAATCATCTTTTACGTAATTAATGCGCACTCTAGAAAGTGAAAGTAGCCTAACCTAGGCCTACTGTACGCTCTGTGTCTGAGCTGTCTGTGCACGTCCGCAATTGATTACGTTCCTCAAATGGAGAACACATCAATCTCATGGTATTGTTTGCCCTAAAATGCATGAAACATGCAAATTCAAAATCCCGCCGGTAGCTACGTTACGTCTCCGTTTCATATTTGCCTAGGCTACTAGGCTACAAGAAATTAATTGAACGAACTCAACTGACAAAAGGTAAATCTACTGATTCGGTCATTGAGACTCTATGAATACAGTACAACAAACTTTCTGTCTTTTTGAAGTTTATTCTTGTATTCTGGGGTAATTGCCTAATGTCTTGACAATAGTTTTTTCTTACCGGCTTGCTGTTTAAACTGACTGCGCCGCTCTGAACTTTCCTGCCAGGTTTATGACATAAACCTACATCTCGGCTTTGCCATTGTCTAAACTCATCATGTGGGAAATCAGATTATCTGTCAATATTGGGCTTTGAAAATAAGGGATGTCCTATTTACTCAGTAGCCTACATTTTGTAACATTTATATAGAAACCAAGGGGAAGTTAAATTAGAAATTAGAATCGTTGGAAATTGAAAACATACAAAAAAAAAAAGATTCGGGGCTTTTGAAAAAAGATTCGGGGCTTGAGCCCCCGAAGCCACCCCCTAGCTCCGCCAATGTCTGAAATCACACACACACACACAACCATGCCACAGCTGTGACGGAACACACACACCACGTATCTGGTGTGAATGAGGCGTTAGTGCATATGTTACCTTATGTGTAGCACAAGTGTAATACAATCTAATTATACATATATTGTATGGTTGTAAAATTCAGTTAAATTCTTGTTAAGTTTTAATTTATATATTCATGCAGTGTTTCCCCTAGATTTTTTCTCCAGTAGCGGTGCTGTTAAATTCTAAACCAAGCACCATCTGCTAATAAATTTAAACATAAACACAAAAAAACAAGACTTTCTGTGAAATCCCTGTCTGCACCTTTAACGTTAGTCTACTATTGTTTGACATCAAACCTGAAGAGGAACCTGTTTTTATTTATTTATTTATTTATTTATTTATTGTCTTATTAGGCTACTGATCATGTGATTTTTTTTTATTTCATTACAAATGAAATAAAGAAATTAACTAAGTTAAGCGTGCATAAGTTATGCTCTGATATATCTAGTTATAAACATAACATAATACAATTTCAACTGTATTTTGGCCAATAATATCATGGCCAATATAATATCATGGTAATATTGTCATAGAGCAGTCCGTCTTGGAAAATAAATAGCCTTCCTTTAGGGACATAAAGTAATTGTTTTTATCAAAACCAATGTTTATATTAAATAATGTCATCATTTAGATGACTTTATTTCATTTAGATGACTTTAATTTCCCAAATTCATAGGGTTTTATTGCAGTCATAGGACATAATTCAACTGTAGTGAGACCGTGTAGTCACAGAGCCCTCCCCTTCAGAAAGTGTGCAAATCCATACCGTGCACACAGAGAGACAGGTAATCCTATTGTAATCCTATGGCACCATTCATTTGAATAGACACAAAAAGGCCCATATTTGCATGTTGTTGCCATATGGCCTAAATTCAGAATTTTGACCACCCACAGGTAGCGGACAGGTGGTGGTGGTCACAGAGGTACCTCTCGGTAGAAATAGGAAGTACTAACAATATATCCTCAACATGCGACTTAACAATTTTTTTTTATACCAAAACTAAAATCCCCTTTTTCACACATAAATAGTAAAATATAGGTTAAAATATAGTTAGGGTGCTCTAACTTTGTTTAGAATAAGACGATATTGTGATTATGTGGTTTAGCATCCCTTCCGTGACAGTTCTCTATGTTTTTCTATACTCAAACGCGGCAGCAGCCTTTTTTTGCAGGATATGTTGGTCTCGCTGTTCTTTAGATTTTACACTAGAGCCTTTCGCTTTTGAGCCCTGCTCTCATATCTTCTTTCTGACATTTTCTAAAGGAGTCTAAACGAACTGTAGCCTAGGCCTATAAATGACGCACATTTTTAAAACCTAATTTGACCGTGAACTCCGCATATTTACCCAATCAGTGCCTTGCTACTTTAAATATTAATTTTGGGCCAATGACGTTTAAGTTTTATTCTCTTATGTAAATTTGAATGAATTATTATTTTTTTATGGGCAATGGGGCCCCCTGGCTGTCTGGAACACGTGGGGCCCCTAGGCTGCAGCCATATCTAGCCTATGCATTGATCCATGCCTGCACACACACACACAAACACACACACACACACACACACACACACACACGTGGGGGCCCTAGGCTGCAGCCATATCTAGCCTATGCATTGATCCGCGCCTGCACACACACACACACACACACACACGTGGGGCCCCTAGGCTGCAGCCATATCTAGCCTATGCATTGATCCGCGCCTGTGTAAGGGATACCTATGTGATCTCTGCAACAGTGGTAGGCTACTGAAAACGGTTTGATATTCTGTTCATTTATAGGCCTGTACAGTAGCTGGATATGTAGCCGACAGAAAACACATAGGCTACTTTTGAATTGGTGTGCTATGCGAGCATAACTCGATGCATCCTGAGCATGGGCGGATTATGAGCCACTGGGCCCCTGGGCACAGGACGCGAATTCACAAAATTAGGCAAGGCAACTTTATGCAATACATTTTTTCCTGGCTTTGTTTTGCGCGAAGTCGTTCATAATATCGTCAAAGTCCAATGTGCGTGTCAGTTCGCTCTCAATAGCCATGAGAGAACGTGCCTTGAGACGTGTTTGTGTCATTTTGGTTCGTAACTCGTTTTTAATCCTACTCAGTAATATAAAGAGAATGAGCGTTCCCCTTCGCAGTTAGTTACCGGAAGAGTGAGAAATATGCGGAGCGCAACATAAACATTGGGAAACATTGATTGGAGGCCATAATCCAGGATAATTCTCAGCAGTCCTTTTGGACTTGTGTCGTCTTCTGCCTTAACAGAGACTGCAATTAACCATGCCACAGCGGGACAATAATATCAAACATAACCTATGTTCTTTATACTTGTAAACCCTCTAGGTTTGGAAGTGAAGATGACTTAATCCAACATATAATCCATAGAGTAGGCCTAGCCTATAGGCTATGTTAGCATGCCACAGCCTGGCTTTCATGTCACAATAAAGACGAGACTTGCTGGCTTTGTTTCTCAGACTTCTCCGAGACATTTTAGTCATGATGATATTATATAATATAAACAAGAAATAACCTACTCTAACTTTAAATCTTTTGGATGAGTTGAGTTGCATTAGGCATGTTGGCCGCTGACCCATCTACCACCAAACTTCATGCGGAGTGATATGTTTTACAGTAAACCCTAAAAACATATTTTCACCACAAGAAATGTAATGTTGTACAGCAACTGCAGCGGAGATGATCAAAGAGAGCTCTCAATAATTGTTTACAACTTAGAAACATAAAATGAATACTTCTCTCACTGTATGCACAAACAACATTTTATTTAGAATCTATTTTATGGACCTATTCTTTTGAGTGGAGGTGGATGCATCTTTGGTACTGTAGGTGTAGGGCTCAGTCACATCCCTGTCCTGGAAATTACAAATGCCCCCTCTGTCAGTAATAGGCTAATAACAATAACAACGAGGTTATCTGGCAAGTATAACATTTGAAAGGGCATTCCTCACAGTTGCTCAAACATCCCATCTAATCAAGTAAGGAAAAGAAAGATAGAAAAACATATATACTGAGGGGGCTCATTCAGAAAACCTGTGTTATATGATTGAGGGTCCCTAAGACACATTTTTGTTTTTTTTTGTTTTTTTTTATATATTGCATTAAGTGTTAGTTATGTAATTTGTATTTTAGTATATTTAGCATTCTTTATCTTCTACTGTCCTTATTACTTAGTTGTGTTTTTATATTATATACTTTATTACTCTTTCTGATGTTAAAGAATGTGGTTGTGTTGTATGTATGCTGCTGAGACCTTGAATTTCCCCTGGGGATCAATAAAGTATCTATCTATCTATCTATCTATCTATCTATCTATACTGAGGGGGCTCATTCAGAAAACCTGTGTTATATGATTGAGGGTCCCTAAGACATATATACTGAGGGGGCTCATTCAGAAAGCCTGTGTTATATGATTGAGGGTCCCTAAGACATATATACTGAGGGGGCTCATTCAGAAAGCCTGTGTTATATGATTGAGGGTCCCTAAGACATATATACTGAGGGGGCTCATTCAGAAAGCCTGTGTTATATGATTGAGGGTCCCTAAGACATATATACTGAGGGGGCTCATTCAGAAAGCCTGTGTTATATGATTGAGGGTCCCTAAGACATATATACTGAGGGGGCTCATTCAGAAAGCCTGTGTTATATGATTGAGGGTCCCTAAGACATATATACTGAGGGGGCTCATTCAGAAAACCTGTTATATGATTGAGGGTCCCTAAGACATATATACTGAGGGGGCTCATTCAGACATGAAACATACTCAAGGTTATTTGACTGGCCCCATTCATATTTTAGGGGTGAATAACATAACCTGTGTTATATGATTGAGGGGCCCTATTATAAAGTATCACATTGTATAACCTGTGTTATATGATTGAAGGGCCCTATTATAAAGTATCACATTGTATAACCTGTGTTATATGATTGAGGGGCCCTATTATAAAGTATCACATTGTATAAACTGTGTTATTTGACTGATCAGGGGCCCCATTTAGATATTAGGGGTGAATACCATAATCCGTGTTATATGATTGAGGGGCTCTATTTATGACGTATCACATTGTATAAACTGTGTAATTTGACTGAGGGGCCCCATTCAGATATAAGGGGCGAATAACATAATCCGTGTGGGGGGGGCACTTTTAAGACATATCACATTATATAACCTGTGTTATTTGACTAAGGGGGGCCATTCAGGGGTAGAGAACATGGTAGCAACTTCACGTAGATGTTGGGCTTCAGGGCCCCCTGACCCCTTGGGCCCCTGGGCCTGGGTCCGGTAGGCCCGTTCGGTAATCCACCCATGATCCTGAGGAACTAATCACATCGGTGTATCTGATAGGTGGGCCAGAGGTGAGCTAAACAGATTACAACAGCGCTGCAACGAATCAGTCAGTAAACATTGGTCGCAGTGTTATCCAATTGTGTCGATGTCAGGAATCAGTCAGTAAACACTGGTGCAGAGATATTTTGAAATGTATGCTTGGTGCTGCCCCTCGAGTTGGGCCAGTTTCATTATTCGTGACCCTTAGTCTTTCTGGATTTCCAGGCTAATGTTACACCTTTAAACCTTTGAAAAGCATGCAAATCGATTGCCATGAAATTACAGACTAATCTGGAATACTGTCTTGTGTTTAATAAAAACACAGTATGCTTTACTTGTAATTACCTAGTTAGGTGAAATAGGAATTCTCAGTAGTGTAAGTGCACTACACTAAGTAAGCATTTATTTACACAACTTGCAATTACTATTTCAGATTAGTCAGTAATTTGAAGGCTCAATTTCATCGGTTTGCATGCTTTTTAAAAGTAAGTAAGGTTAACCAACTAACTTCACAGTGTAGCACAAACTTCAGCAATTCAAGTAGTTTACTTGATTTAAATTTACTTTTCCACCTCAACATTAAATTACACTCATTTTAGGCAAGTAATCTCAACAAAACACAAAAACTGAGTTATACTTACTAAACATTTGAAGTAATGATAGCTGTGAGGTTTTAGAGAGATCATTCACACACGCACACACACACACACACACACACACACACACACACACACACACACACAAATCTGAACTGTTTCACTAAGATGTAGTACAATATGTAATATGGCTAAATTGTAGGGGTGCAATGAACAATATATAATGGCCTAGCATCGGCATCAGCCAATATTTGCCTTGTTGACTGGTATCGGCTTATCTATGGCAATACAATGGCAGTGTCTTATATAGTTCTTACAATTTTCATATAGTTCAATTACTCTTTTTATAATAAATATATTTCTAATTTCCTTGTCATTGTAGTGTATCACTAACTATAAAAATTAAGTAAACAAACAAATACAAATAAATGTCAGTAAATGCATGGCCTTACACCAACCTTAATGTCTGCAGTTTGCAGTGGGGACTAGACAGTCCCATAGAGAGAAGCTGAACTCCAGAATCTCTCATGTCATTGTGACTCAGGTCCAGCTGTATCAGGGAGTTTGGTGACTGTAGAACAGTAGCCACAATTTCACAGGAGTTCTCTGAGAGTTTGCATTCCGCAAGCCTGCATAACAACATCAGAAAAGATAAAACATTACAGAGATAGATAAATGGAAGGGATACTGTTTAAACATTGCCCCATTAAATCAACATACTCAAGAGTATTTTCTTTGCCTCCCCTTTTGAATGCAACATTCAGATTATTAGACAAAAATGTAAATCCCGAGTAAAGTGGATTTTGAGGGGTATAGCTCCATAGACATCCATTCATTCTGCACTCACACGCGAGCGCCCCCACATGGAACCAGAGTGGAACTGCAACCAGTTTCCCGAAAGTGAAAGTTCTTATTAGACATTCTCTGGAAATACCAACGAGAGCTAGCATTACTTAGCTAACTATAGTATGCACAAAACACATAGCCCAGGTACAAAACTCAAAGATATTTCATGAGAAATATTGACTGACACAAATGTCAGACAATTTACAGACCAATAATGCCGAAGGTTCAAAAACCTAATAAGGATTTTTCAGAGACTGTTGGCTGGTATGATAGGTAAATAATATGACACACGATAGCAGTGGCCTATGTCTATCCATTATGTCACATCAAGTCTGCACTAGCTAGTTAATTCTATGAAGGACCCAATTTAGGTTCAGTTGTTTTTTTAAAAATGGTAAATGGCATTTAGCGTGTTTCACTCCTTCGAGCACTCAAAGAGCTTTACCATTTTTTGCCTCAAATTCACTCTTTCACACAAGGACAATTCAAGAGGCAGTGGTGGTCCTAGCTTGTATGATGCCCTGATGGGCAGTGTGACGGTGACTGACAGTGACTGACTTTAGCCTATACTAATTGCATTAGTTGTGCAATATTCCACCCCTCTCCCCCTTGCTGAAAAAAACCCAGCTAGAACCCAGCTTATGCTGGTAGCTGGTTTTAGCATTTTAGCTGGACTTGGCTGGTTTTCCTCCAGCTCTTGCTGGTCTTTGCTGGTGTAGCTGGTTGGGCAACCAGGTGAACATGCTGGCGTGATCCTCTGAGGAAGCTGGTCATGCTGGTGTGACCAGCCTGTCATGTGGGATACAGCTGGTGTAAGTTGGTCATGTTGGTGACCAGCCTGCCAAGCTTGACATTGTTGGCGTAAGATGGTCATGCTGGTTTGCTAGAATGACCAACATAAGCTGGTATGGCCAGTTAAACTAGCAATGTAAGACCACCAACACCAGCTAAAATTACCAGCTTGAGATGGTACGATAAGCAAAACCAGCTGAAATACCATCGTAAGCTGGGTAAGCTAGATAAACTCTTGCGAAAACATACCTTCAGCTGGTCAACCATTTTAGGGTGGATAGGATAACCTTTACTTTTAAATCGAGGTATCTTAATGTTTTGTACTGTCGGCTACATCAGCAGTAGACAGCAGTGACTGCAACATTATTTAGTCACTATTAACTCAGTCTCTCCATCAGAAACTCACCTTGCCTTTCTGCAGCACCTCACAGCTGGGAGCAGTCTCCTGCGTCCCTCATCTGATGTGTTGTATTTATTCAGGTCAATCTCATCCACCACATCCTCAGACATCAGAAGTATGTGGGCCAGTGCTGAACAGTTGGCAGGAGACAACTTTTGTTTGATGTTCTTTGGCGATGACAAATATGTCTGAATTTCTTTGTGCATGGAATCATCATTCATTTCTAATAAGCAGTGGAAAAGATTGATGCATCTTTCAGGAGAGAGACCTTCTCTGTTGAGCTTCTTCATGTACTGACATGTTTCCTTGATGCTATTTGAGCTGTTGTGTGTGTGGCTCAGTAGACCTTGCAGAAGTCTGTGATTGCTCTCCACAGAAATACCCATAAGGAAGCGAAGGAAAAGATCCAGGTGTCCGTTCTGGCTCTCCAAAGCCTTATCAACTGCACTCTTAAGTAAAACATGCAAGTCATCCTGAGGTTTTAATCGTAGTGCTGATTGAAAAGAATATAACATTGATGGATTGACTTCATGTCTACGCTCATCACTGATAAGGGATTTCAGTGATTCAAGGTTCTTCTCTAAATATGAGTGAAACACAAACACAGCTGCCAGAAACTCCTGGACACTCAGATGCACAAAGCAGTAGACCTTCCTCTCGTGAAACACAGATTCTGTCTTGAAGATCTCAGTGCACATGCCAGAGTACACCGAGGCTTCACTGACATCAATGCAACACTCTCTCAGGTCTTCCTCATAAAACATGAGGTTGCCATTCTCTAGATTCTTGAAAGCCAGTTCTGCCAGCTTCAGTAGTATTTTTTTCTGTGATCCCAAGAGCCTCTTCTTATCTGTTTCTTGTCCTTTTTGATATTTCTGATCCTTTCGAGATGTCTGGATCAGCAAGAATTGTATGAACATCTCAGTCAGTGTTTTGGGAATGTCTTTAATGTTTTTCTTTTCCGGCATCTGTTGAAGTACAGTAGCTGCAATCCAACAGAAGACTGGAATGTGGCACATGATGTGGAGACTCCTGGATGCCTTAATGTGGGAGATGATTCTGTTGGCCTGACTCTCATCACTGATTCTCTTCCTGAAGTATTCTTCCTTCTGTGGGTCATTGAATCCTCGTACCTCTGTCACCTGGTCAATGTACTGAGCAGGAATCTGACTGGCTGCTGCTGGTCGTGAGGTTATCCAGATGAGTGCAGAGGAAAGTAAAGTGCCTTGAATAAGGCTCGTCATCAGAACATCCACTGATGATGTTTGTTTCACATCAGACAAATTACTGTTCTGTGCAAGATCCAGAGTCAACCGACTCTCATCCAAACCATCAAAGATGAACACAACCTGACAGTCTTTGTATCCTTCACCATCATTCAGCTCCTTCAGTTCAGGGTGGAAGTCCAGCAGGAGCCTGTGAAGACTGTACTGATCATCCTTGACTAAATTCAGCATGCGGAAAGGAAGGGGGAACATAAAATCTACATCCTGATTTGCTGCCCCATCTGTCCAATCAAGAATGAACTTTTGCACAGAGACTGTTTTTCCAATGCCAGCAACACCTTTGGTCATCACAGTTCTGATGTGCTTCTCCTGTCCAGGTAAGGGCTTGAAGATGTCATTGTAGTTGATTGGTGTGTCTTCTGTGGATTGAAATCTGGATGCTGACTCTACCTGCCAAACTTCATGTTCCTTATTCACCCCTTCACTCTCTCCCCCTGTGATGTAGAGCTCTGTGTAGATCTTATTGAGGAGTGTCTCAGCTCCTGGTTTGATGATGCCTTCAGATATGTTCTCAAACCTCTTCTTCAGACTGGCTTTGTGATTCTCTATAATTTTCCTCAGGTCCTTATCTGTTTACAAATGATAAATAAATAAATACATACCAATAATAAAGTAAATATATACAAATGAACAAGTAGTTCTTCTTGATACACCAACATATTCCTACACATCAACATGTATGTTGTATCTCCCCCAAAATATTCAGAAATACCGAAACTCTTCATATACACATTGAACTCGCTATACCCACACGTACAAATAGATAGACATATAAACATTTTGAAATATGTGTAATTGTTTTGATTGTTTACATTAATTCTCAGGAAAAGATAAAAATCTATTCTATATTAAATTAAGCAAACGTGTGTACTCACCAGTTTCCCTCTTTCTGCCATCACTCAACTCACTGCAGAGACATGGGACAACACAATTACATTCTCATCTGTGTGTGTGTGTGTGTGTGTGTGTGTGTGTGTGTGTGTGTGTGTTTGTGTGTGAGTGTGAATTAGAGACAGAGAGATGGAACAAATACATGTGTGTGTGTGTGTGTGTGTGCATAAGTGTGAGAGAGAGAGACAGAGAGAGAGAGATAGCAGATAGATTGTTTACATTACATTACATTTGGCTGACTCATTTTTAACCAAAGCAACTTACAACATGGTAACCAGTTTAATGCATGCGTACAGTTGTGCTCATAAGTTTACATACCCTTATTCCACTGCTTGGTTGAATTTCCCATTGTCCTACGTAATTTAGAACGACCATTAACCGTATGTTATCTGCACACCTATGAAGTAGATCCATTTTTTTGGCCGTATCACACTTGTATATTAATTCGCCGAACTCGTTGTGAAGTTTAAATGAACTGTCACGTTGCATCCGAGCTGTAAAATGCAGACGTTCAGAACATAGCAACATTGTAGCATATGACGGAGGTGGCTTTTAGCTAGATTGATGACAGCAGGCTAAGTAAAATAGCGATGTTTCAAAGCTAAAGTTCATCAGAATCTTGGGATACGCCCGCTTGACAACGGGAGAGATAGAACTAACGACTGGCCTTTGGCCGTAGCAACCATCCATTTAGAACTAGTAACGGCAGTTTGTCCTGTGAGTTGAGAAATTAGTTGATATGGTTCGGAAGAAATTAGTTCTACAAACAAGACAGTTTTAGCGATTAAAACGTTTAAATTGTAACAGGAAATGAACACAACGCAAGTGGCAACAGTGGAATAAGCGGGATAATGGACTCCACGGTGGTCTGTTCACAGAAGTTAATGCACTACGAGGTTTAAACGGCCCTCCGCTTCGCGTCGGGGCCGTTTTACAACCTCGACCGTGCATTAACTTCTGTGAACAGACCACCGTGTCGTCCATTATCCCTTACTTAGCATACACATGCTAAAGTTGACTAGAATGAGTGAGATTGAGCTCAATGCAAATCAAACCAGCTAATAGGCTAACTGAAATAAAAACCATGCCAATCTCTAGGTATGGTGAAGATTGTGTGATGATGTGGGGCTATATTAATTCCAAAGGCCAAGGGATCTGTATCAGAATGCATAGTATCCTGGATCTATGAAATAACTGGCCTTAAAAAAATATATATCTGCCTGCTTCTATGAGAATTTAAAATAGGGGTATGTATACTTATGAACATCTGTATTTTCAGGAAGAACATTTATTTATTTATGATACATTATTCATTCACCAAGAAAATTGGTGTACTTAAAGGTTGGATTTTTCCCTCATAAGGCATTATAATCAATTTTCAAAAGATGTTTTTTTATTCCTCTTTTTAGTCAACTTTAGCATGTTTATGCTAAGGGTATGTAAACTTCTGATTTCAACTGTATGTGTGTCCATGTGTGTCGGTGTACCTAAGGAGTCTGAACTTTCTCAAAATCACTTACACTACACATTTCTATTTGCTAAGTTAAATGCACTGAAATGCATTGGTGAAAATGTGTACATTAAACTATTTCATATATGAAAATGTGTAGAACAAACATTAGGCTACTTCATATATGTGTAGAACATACATTAGGCTACTTCATATATGTGTAGAACATACATTAGGCTACTTCATATATGTAAATGTGTAGAACATACATTAGGTTACTTCATATATGTGTAGAACATACATTAGGCTACTTCATATATGAAAATGTGTAGAACATACATTAGGCTACTTCATATATGAAAATGTGTAGAACATACATTAGGCTACTTCATATATGTAAATGTGTAGAACATACATTAGGCTACTTCATATAAATGTGTAGAGCATACATTAGGCTACTTCATATATGAAAATGTGTAGAACATACATTAGGCTACTTCATATATGAAAATGTGTAGAACATACATTAGGCTACTTCATACATGTGTAGAACATACATTAGGCTACTTCATATATGTAAATGTGTAGAACATACATTAGGCTACTTCATATATGTGTAGAACATACATTAGGCTACTTCATATATGTGTAGAACATACATTAGGCTACTTCATATATGTAAATGTGTAGAACATACATTAGGCTACTTCATATAAATGTGTAGAGCATACATTAGGCTACTTCATATATGAAAATGTGTAGAACATACATTAGGCTACTTCATATATGAAAATGTATGTTCTACACATTTACATATATGAAGTAGCCTAATGTATGTTCTACACATATATGAAGTAGCCTAATGTATGTTCTACACATTTACATATATGAAGTAGCCTAATGTATGTTCTACACATTTACATATATGAAGTAGCCTAATGTATGTTCTACACATATATGAAGTAGCCTAATGTATGTTCTACACATTTACATATATGAAGTAGCCTAATGTATGTTCTACACATATATGAAGTAGCCTAATGTATGTTCTACTTCATATATGTGTGGAACATACATTAAGCTACTTCATAAATGTGTAGAACATACATTAGGCTACTTCATATATGAAAATGTGTGGAACATACATGATAAGGCTACTTCATATATATGTAGAACATACATTAGGCTACTTCATATATGTAAATGTGTAGAACATACATTAGGCTACTTCATATATGAAAATGTGTAGAACATACATTAGGCTACTTCATCTAAATGTGTAGAACATACATTAGGCTACTTCATATATGTGTAGAACATACATTAGGCTACTTCATATATGAAAATGTGTAGAACATACATTAGGCTACTTCATATATGTGTGGAACATACATTAGGCTACTTCATATATGTGTAGAACATACATTAGGCTGCTTCATATATGTAAATGTGTAGAGCATACATTAGGCTACTTCATATATGTAAATGTGTAGAGCATACATTAGGCTACTTCATATATGTGTAGAACATTGGGCTATGTGCAGCAGCATGGGCTATGTGCAGCAGCATGGACTATGTGCAGCATGGGCTATGTGCAGCAGCATGGGCTATGTGCAGCATGGACTATGTGCAGCATGGGCTATGTGCAGCATGGACTATGTGCAGCAGGTGATGTGTGGAGTTTTATTGATGTGCATACATAGTCGACTAAATGATTAAATGCTGCCGCCCTCCTGCGGCTGAGTGTTTACAGGGTTCTGCTCACAAAAGCCACCGGCCTCTTTCTCTCATTCCTCCCTACCTGCGAAAACATTGCACTCTGACAGAGTATTTGTAATCAGAATTATTGGTAATAGGTTTCACATGAACATGTTGATTTCAGTAGAAAAAAAAAGTTTCTTCAGGAGAGCCGGCCTACTACAGTGTGTGTGCATTGTTACATGTGAGTTGTTATAGAAGAACAATAAACCTGCTTCTAGGGCTCATTGTTTTCATAACTTTCATAACTATCATAGTCATACTTCCTACATTTAGCTAAACTGTGGCTGAGTATTTTCTTACTTTTTGACTAGTTGACCAGTCTTTATTTAAATGTCTAATTGATTGGGTAATTAGTCGCTAGGAGCATTCCTACTCCAGACCCGTCATAATCTACAGGCACGACCTATGAACTCATTACACTGTCCCAGATCCGAGTCTTGGAATGCCTAACTGCAGTTACTGTACAACCTTGACTTGCAGTTATTGAGCAGTCAGAGTCTAAACTGTAACTTTTACTTGTACAGGATTCAGGTCCACATGGTTACACATTTCTAACAGGATTAACCAGGTTTAATGAAAATCAGGCCAGTAATTTTCTCGTAATCCAAACCAACAAACCCCAACGGACAGATGAGTGTAAACATTACCTCCTTATATATCTCCCATAGAGAAAATGTGAAAATGGACTGGTCACTTTAGAGTTGCCCTGTGCACATAGTCCATGCTGCACATAGCCCATGCTGCACATAGGCCCATGCTGCACATGGCCCATGCTGCACATAGCAGCCCATGCTGCACATAGTCCATGCTGCTGCACATAGTCCATGCTGCACATAGTCCGTGCTGCACATAGCCCGTGCTGCACATAGTCGCTGCACATAGTCCATGCTGCACATAGTCCATGCTGCACATAGTCCATGCTGCTGCACATAGCCCATGCTGCACATAGCCCATGCTGCACATAGTCCACATAGTCCATGCTGCACATAGCCCATGCTGCACATAGTCCATGCTGCTGCACATAGCCCATGCTGCACATAGTCCATGCTGCTGCACATAGCCCATGCTGCACATAGTCCATGCTGCACATAGTCCATGCTGCACATAGCCCATGCTGCACATAGTCCATGCTGCACATAGCCCATGCTGCACATAGCCCATGCTGCACATAGTCCATGCTGCACATAGTCCATGCTGCTGCACATAGTCCATGCTGCTGCACATAGCCCATGCTGCACATAGTCCATGCTTCACATAGCCCATGCTGCACATAGCCCATGCTGCTGCACATAGCCCATGCTGCACATAGTCCATGCTGCACATAGCCCATGCTGCACATAGCCCATGCTGCACATAGCCCATGCTGCTGCACATAGTCCATGCTGCACATAGCCCATGCTGCACATAGCCCATGCTGCACATAGTCCATGCTGCACATAGCCCATGCTGCTGCACATAGCCCATGCTGCACATACTCCATGCTGCACATAGCCCATGCTGCACATAGCCCATGCTGCTGCACATAGTCCATGCTGCACATAGTCCATACATTAGGCTACTTCATATATGTAAATGTGTAGAGCATACATTAGGCTACTTCATATATGTGTAGAACATACATTAGGCTACTTCATATAAATGTGTAGAACATTGGGCTATGTGCAGCAGCATGGGCTATGTGCAGCAGCATGGACTATGTGCAGCATGGGCTATGTGCAGCAGCATGGGCTATATGCAGCATGGACTATGTGCAGCATGGGCTATGTGCAGCATGGGCTATGTGCAGCATGGACTATGTGCAGCATGGGCTATGTGCAGCATGGACTATGTGCAGCAGCATGGGCTATGTGCAGCATGGACTATGAGCAGCATGGACTATGTGCAGCATGGGCTATGTGCAGCATGGACTATGTGCAGCAGCATGGGCTATGTGCAGCATGGACTATGTGCAGCATGGACTATGAGCAGCATGGACTATGTGCAGCATGGACTATGTGCAGCATGGACTATGTGCAGCAGCATGGGCTATGTGCAGCATGGACTATGTGCAGCATGGACTATGAGCAGAATGGACTATGTGCAGCATGGGCTATGTGCAGCATGGGCTATGTGCAGCATGGAGTATGTGCAGCATGGGCTATGTGCAGCAGCATGGGCTATGTGCAGCATGGGCTATGTGCAGCATGGACTATGTGCAGCATGGGCTATGTGCAGCAGCATGGGCTATGTGCAGCATGGACTATGTGCAGCATGGGCTATGTGCAGCATGGACTATGTGCAGCATGGGCTATGTGCAGCAGCATGGACTATGACAGACATTTAAATAAAGACTGGTCAACTAGTCAAAAAGTAAGAAAATACTCAGCCACAGTTTAGCTAAATGTAGGAAGTATGACTATGATAGTTATGAAAGTTATGAAAACAATGAGCCCTAGAAGCAGGTTTATTGTTCTTCTATAACAACTCACATGTAACAATGCACACACGCTGTAGTAGGCCGGCTCTCCTGAAAAAACTTTTTTTTTCTACTGAAATCAACATGTTCATGTGAAACCTATTACCAATAATTCTGATTACAAATACTGTGTCAGAGTGCAATGTTTTCGCAGGTAGGGAGGAATGAGAGAGAAAGAGGCCGGTGGCTTTTGTGAGCAGAACCCTGTAAACACTCAGCCGCAGGAGGGCGGCAGCATTTAATCATTTAGTCGACTATGTATGCACATCAATAAAACTCCACACATCACCACAGATATGGCTGAACTCACTACAGTACGTGTGTGTGTGTGTGTGTGTGTGTGTGTGTGTGTGTGTGTGTGTGTGTGTGTGTGTGTGTGAACAACACATATGTCTAAACTCACTTTAGTCCTGATGGGTCCGGTCCACTGCTGAATACAGGAGGATCAAACATGGACTCATTACTTTTCATGGACACACCACTGGGCGCTGGAGATGGAGGTCTGTGTGTCTGTGGTCCACTGCTGAATACAGGAGGATCAAACATGGACTCATTACTTTTCATGGACACACAGCTGGGCACTGGAGATGGAGGTCTGTGTTTCTGTGGTCTGCAAACACGAAGACACACAACACATCAAATGAACATTAATGAATTAGTTCACAGCCATCTCCTACATCTACACTATGTCGGATACAAATGATACGATTCACCTTCCACATTAGATCATCGTAGCAGTGTATCTGAAGTGGAGCAGTTTGGATCCTCTGGAGACCCCGAACTTATTTTGCTCCGCAGCCGTATCGGACGAATGTGGACTGTGTGTCAAGTGTAAGTATAAGTATATATACTCTTTTGATCCCGTGAGGGAAATTTGGTCTCTGCATGTATCCCAATCCGTGAATTAGTGAAACACACTCTGCACACAGTGAACACACAGTGAGGTGAAGCACACACTAATCCCGGCACAGTGAGCTGCCTGCAACAACAGCGGTGCTCGGGGAGCAGTGAGGGGTTAGGTGCCTTGCTCAAGGGCACTTTAGCCGTGCCTACTGGTCGGGGTTCGAACCGGACCATCTGAAAAGAGAGGACGCACAAGCCCATGTTTCCTTCCCTGATTCATTGTACTCTCACGTGATTATGGCCATGCTGCTTTGTTTGAGAAGTACATTTATTCATTTGACTGCCATACAGTGAATGGCAACGGATTATGTGCAATTTTAAAGATGCTAGGTAGGCTGTGTACTAACTGTGTATGTGACAAATAAATCCCTCTTGATCATTAGATTAGCACTGTGTAGGTTGTTCTACAATGTCCATCACATGAGGTAGGCTATTTTATTCGTTTGTCGTTCGTCGTTAAAGCTACCTGGCATTGTGTGTAAACTGGAGTAGGCCTATCAATAGGCGCATGTAAAGAAGCAATCAAAGAAAAACGTATCTAAATGTCTAGGTTGAGTTCGTTGTTGCATGTTCTTTATACAATGACTAAAAAAACTCATGTGAAAAGAATTTGGGCATGATGATAGCCTGCTGGAAACAGTAGCTGTTGACATGCAAACAAGCACCTTACGTACAATGGAGTGGGAGCAATAACTTCTAACACAGTAATATGTTCGTGCAGCGCAGTCACATGAAAATTGCAATCAATCCAATTATCCTACAGATTATAATACTAAGCAATAGCAATGTTACAGCCATATGCATCCATACATAGCCTATCCTTTTAATTTCTGAGAAGCTAACTTTAAACATAGCCGAATTATTAGTGTTCGTTTGTCAGTGGTCGACAAAGCTAAACTTGGCAAACATTGGCCATTTCCCCCCAGTTTTCAGACTTTATCTGATGGTTATTTATTCCCTTGTATCCATACTTATTGACTATGCATGTGTCATGATTTTCAAGAATCAGAATTACGAATGCAGGTTTTTAAGGCTTCCCAATATAGTGTTTGTGGACGCGGATCGGACTTTATCCGAAAACCCGTGTCGAAACTGATTCAGTGTTGTGTAGCTGGGGCCTTAGATACACATACACACAAAACACACACACACACACACACACACACACACACACACACACACACACACACACACCATTGTATAACAGATACAGATGTAGGCTAGATGTGTTCTGTGTGTGTTCTGTGTGTGTGTGTGTGTCCATTCTGTACTCACCCTGCACTGGTCCATGTTGATGCTTTCTTCATGCTAACAGTATCATCATCAGTCTCCATGGTTACACAGCTGTGTAGTGCAGACTCTGGTCTCCTGTGACCTGCAGCCCCCTCGGCCTCTTCACTCATCTCAGAGTCTCACTAGGTGGAAACAGTCACAACACAAATATGAATCCACATGAGTAAGACGAATATACATCTCAGAGTGTGTGTCTCACTAGATGGAAACAGTCACAACACAAATATGAATTCACATGA
This sequence comes from Alosa pseudoharengus, assembly GCF_046254945.1. NCBI lineage: Eukaryota > Metazoa > Chordata > Actinopteri > Clupeiformes > Clupeidae > Alosa > Alosa pseudoharengus. Next base: position 5,664,289 of record NW_027468564.1, on the reverse strand, counting down.
GTAAGACGAATATACATCTCAGAGTGTGTGTCTCACTAGGTGGAAACAGTCAGAACACAAATATGAATTCACATGAGTAAGACGAATATACATCTCAGAGTGTGTGTCTCACTAGGTGGAAACAGTCACAACACATATGAATTCACATGAGTAAGACGAATATACATCTCAGAGTGTGTGTCTCACTAGGTGGAAACAGTCACAACACATATGAATTCACATGAGTAAGACGAATATACATCTCAGAGTGTGTGTCTCACTAGGTGGAAACAGTCACAACACAAATATGAATTCACATGAATAAGACGAATATACATCTCAGAGTGTGTGTCTCACTAGGTGGAAACAGTCACAACACAAATATGAATTCACATGAATAAGACGAATATACATCTCAGAGTGTGTGTCTCACTAGGTGGAAACAGTCACAACACAAATATGAATTCATATGAATAAGACGAATATACATCTCAGAGTGTGTGTCTCACTAGGTGGAAATAGTCAGAACACAAATATGAATTCACATGAATAAGACGAATATGCTAACGATGGTTCAAACGAGATTAAACGTTTGTTAGACTCCCCTCCACACAGGAATCAAGGGCCCCACACTGGCGGAAAACGAGGCGAGGGGAATGCTTGTGTCAACTCAGACTCCACGTTTTCAAAACAGTAACACACAGGTCTAAACAAAAGCACTCTTGCCAAAATTACACATTTTGCTTGCTTACTCTCTCAAAACATTTAAAACATGCAGCAAAAGCAAATTTTGCCTTCAAACAACACATCTTGTAGTCAAATCACTATGTGATTTTAATCAATCATTACACACTGGACAACAAAATGCAAAACATATTTCTCAAAATGAGGAGTTTCATTTTTGCAATGTCTGCCATGTCTGGTATGTGAAAAGACCATTTTAAAAAAAATAAAAATGAATTGTATTCATCCCTCCTAATATTACCATATGTACGATCTCCAATTACCTAGACAAGCCAAATTTCATTGAACTTCAACTTGTTATTTTTCATTGAAATAGACCTACAGTAAACATCTGGATTTGTCAGCTTTTGTACTGTTTTCTTTATCAACTATAGGCAATACAGTACTTTCTCTAAATGTGCCTTAGACCCACACTTGCAAATAGCAACACAGAACAGACATGGTGTCTCTTATGGATAATGAATGATCGCTGATTGAGGAGATTCACACAGGTGTATCAGAGATTCAGACTTACACAGGTATATCAGATATTCAGACAAGAAATCTCTACCACCTGTGAATAGATGCTTTCTGTTTGTTTAGCACAGGGAAATCAAAAGAGTTTGGGGTCTTTGAATAAATAATCTGTGTTATCTGTTATGCAAAAAACCGTGTGAACCCAATGAAAATGTGTGAGCACATTTGCAAGAGATAACTTCTGCTGTGCAAAGAAGGTGTTAATGAATACCAAACAGTTTCTTTAAGCAGGTCAAAGCAATTGAGAAAAACTGAAACATATCGGTTTTGTGCCAACAAACCATATAAATTGTTTCCAGACTAGGGTTGACTTATTTGGATTTTTATAGGAGCCAACACCTGAAGACGTGGTATCACTTAAACCCTCAAACTACATCACAAAAATCTGAGACCCCTGGTGCTTCTTTGAAGAAGTTCAGACCGAAATCCACATTTTGTCCAGTTAACAATACAGTTTGTTTCCAATCGCTTAAACACAATTTTACAAACTAGGCTTTTATCAAAATACTTAATACAATTCACAAAACCACAAACTGCAAAATATCTTATATACCAGGGGCGTATCAAGCTTTTTAAAAGTGGGAGGGTTCTGGGATAGGGAAGTGAAATAATCCCAGCCTAATTATAAATAACTCCCTACATTTTCTTTACATATATTATCCAAATAAAACCATGCACTTAATAGTCTACTGTTAAAGCAACAAATCAGAATAATTAGTATTTATACTCCTTGGCATCACAGACGGAGGGTCCCCCTGCCAACCTCAAAGTTAGAATATTTACATTCATTTAGCAGACTCTTTTCATCCAAAGTGACTTACATACATTACATACTTACATACAGTATATCAATTCTATTCGGTGGATACGGTTCCAACTGTTATGGGAGCGTTTGTTTACATATTGTAATGTCAGTGTCTTGGACTACAGCTACGCGCTCCCACAATGCACTGCAGCTAGGGTTCCGGGAGAACTTTAGGGGAGGGGGGGTTATTGTGTGTGTCTTTGCCTTTATTTAGGCTACTGTTTATGGATGTCTTTTTTTCAATTTCATGCAAGTGGAACTCTGCCATGCAAACTGTTTAAACCTAGCCTACAACTTCTGTAATTGCTGCGTGTGTGCGCTGTTATTTTCTCTTCTGCTCAAACAAAAGGTGTGTGTGCGTATAGTTTTGCGTTAAGTTGACGTTGATCATGTGTTTACTTTAGAGAGCCGTCATGCAGTTAATGGGATACTGTGCAGAATACACACACACAGGGGCAATGGGCTACTTGCAATTCTCTCCCGTTGTTGAGCAGCCTGGTGGTGCGGACAGTGCAGGTGCACCTGGGAGTTCACATCCTAATCCTTATCAATTTAAGCGTAGGCCCAGCCTAAGCCTACGAGACACAACAACAGGTTTTGACCCTAAATATTTATGTATATAATTAGTCTACATCAGGAGGCCTTTAAGAACATGTCATCAGCTAAAAATAATAAAGTGGCTCTGGTTTATTTAGTATTACCACTTGTCACATTACAGGGCTCCAGACCAGAACTTTTTGCACTGGTTGCACTGGTGCGCCTAACTTTTTTTCTTAGGTGCACCAGCACAAAAGTTAGGTGCACCCAAATTTTCAACCACATCGCATTTAACACCGCAGCAGGTTCACTTTTTTTCCTCAATTACTGTCCTATATAGGTTGTCCTATGACTTATGATTTACAATTCTACAAGAAAAGTAACTTAATGAAGTGTTGGTGCTTAAAGTGCTTCACTGAGCTGAAATTTAAACTTGTATTAAATAAAAATAACAGTGAGTAAATTAACAGTGCACGTCTTTTAAGGGCTTCAAACTGCACATCTCATGGCTCAATGTTTTACATACTTAACTTCATGATCTTTAGGCCTTGGCTAAACCAGCTCGCCATGCTAGCATCTTCCAGAAATGTATTTGAGCACAATTTAAAGAGATGTTCCAAGTAGCCTGGGGGATTTTTATGTGATTTTGCAATGATGATTGCAATAATCATTTGACAGCCCCACAATGCAATTTACTTTTTAATTTTAGTATTTTTACATTTTCAATAAGAACGTGGTTAATCCAGTAACGAAATGGTAGGCCTATTATTATAGGCTATTGCAATGACTTGCCATGCTCGATCTAAATGTGTCCATTCAATTCACCGTACACAATGACCACTCTATACATGCAGGGAATATTCAGGCTTTAAATGTAGCAGCGATGTATTATTTACGCCAAATACCGGATTAAATTGATTGATGCCATCAGAATGAGTTTACACAACTCGCGCGCAAAACGAATATTGCTGTTGAAAACACGAAGCTGAAGTTGGCCGCACATTCAGAATGCGGTGTAGTTAAGTTTCGATTCCACCTTAAATATTACAATTTTCTACCGACAGGGGGCAGCGCTGACTGCAAATACGCGATGACACTGGCATTTGCCTAGTAGCAGACGAACATGTAGGCTACTCCTCACAGACGAATAAAAGCCTTTTTTCTGGTGACTCCATTGTCGACCAATCTTTAAGTAAATGATACAACATGCTTTCTGTCAAATAAATCGGTTCATATTGCACTTGTTTTGGGGGGGCTTTTCTGTTTCTTCTTTACATGAGCTATATTTCATATGTTACAATTTATGCACTAGATTTGATACCCATTGCTCACACATGATTTGCCGTGAGATATTACACCACATCCCGATACTACCGTCTCACAGCGTTCATATGACACCCAGCATGCCCAGCAGCATTTTTCTTACATTTAAATTACTATATTTCATATTCCACAGTATATGCACTAGATTTGATACCTATGGTCCATACATCATTTGCCGTGAAATATTACACCACATCCCGAAACTACAGTCTCTGTGCTTTCATTTGACACCATGCATGGCCAATTTCGTCGTGGAAAATGGGCATATTTCATAGATTTAATTTACATGAGCTATATTTCATATTCCACAATTTATGCACTAGATTTGATACCTATAGCCCATAAATAATTTGCCGTGAAATATTACACCACATCCCGATACTGCAGTCTCTGAGCTTTCATATGACACCCTGCATGCCAAATTTCGTCGTGGAAAATGGCCATATTTTATAGATTTACTTTACATGAGCTATATTTCATATATTACCATTTGTGCACTTGATTTGATGCCTATTGCCCACACATCATTTGCCGTGAAATATTACACCACATCCCGAAACTACAGTCTCTGAGCTTTCATTTGACACCATGCATGGCCAATTTCGTGGTGGAAATTCACACTTTTATTACAATTGAAATTACATGAGCTGTTTTTCATATTCCACAATGTATGCACTGGACTTGATACCTATTGCCCACACAACATTTGCCGTAAAATATTACACCACATCCCGATACTACCGTCTCACAGCGTTCATATGACACCCAGCATGCCAAACTTAATCGTGGAAAATGGCCATTTTTCTTACATTTAAATTACATGAACTATATTTCATATTCCACAGTATATGCACTAGATTTGATACCTATGGTCCATACATCATTTGCCGTGAAATATTACACCACATCCCGAAACTACAGTCTCTGAGCTTTCATATGACACCTTGCATGCCAAATTCCATCGTGGAAAATGACCATATTTTATAGATTTACTTTACATGAGCTATATTTCATATATTACCATTTGTGCACTTGATTTGATGCCTATTGCCCACACATCATTTGCCGTGAAATATTACACCACATCCCGAAACTACAGTCTCTGAGCTTTCATTTGACACCATGCATGGCCAATTTCGTGGTGGAAATTCACCCTTTTATTACAATTGAAATTACATGAGCTGTTTTTCATATTCCACAATGTATGCACTGGACTTGATACCTATTGCCCACACAACATTTGCCGTAAAATATTACACCACATCCCGATACTACCGTCTCACAGCGTTCATATGACACCCAGCATGCCAAACTTAATCGTGGAAAATGGCCATTTTTCTTACATTTAAATTACATGAACTATATTTCATATTCCACAGTATATGCACTAGATTTGATACCTATGGTCCATACATCATTTGCCGTGAAATATTACACCACATCCCGATACTACAGTCTCTGAGCTTTCATATGACACCTTGCATGCCAAATTCCATCGTGAAAAATGACCATATTTTATAGATTTACTTTACATGAGCTATATTTCATATTTTACAATGTATGCACTAGATTTGATACCCATTGCTCACACATGATTTGCCGTGAGATATCACACCACATCCCGATACTACAGTCTCTGAGCTTTCATTTGACACCATGTATGGCCAATTTCGTCGTGAAAATTCACCCTTTTATTACAATTGAAATTCCATGAGCTGTTTTTCATATTCCACAATGTATGCACTAGACTTGATACCTATTGCCCACACAACATTTGCCGTGAAATATTACACCACATCCCGATACTACCGTCTCACAGCGTTCATATGACACCCAGCATGCCAAACTTCGTCGTGGAAAATGGTCATTTCTCTTACATTTAAATTACATGAACTATATTTCATATTTTACAATTTATGCACTAGATTTGATACCTATTGCCCACACATCATTTGCCGTGAAATTTTACACCACATCCCGAAACTACAGTCTCTGAGCTTTCATTTGACACCATGCATGGCCAATTTCGTGGTGGAAATTCACCCTTTTATTACAATTGAAATTACATGAGCTGTTTTTCATATTCCACAATGTATGCACTGGACTTGATACCTATTGCCCACACAACATTTGCCGTAAAATATTACACCACATCCCGATACTACCGTCTCACAGCGTTCATATGACACCCAGCATGCCAAACTTAATCGTGGAAAATGGCCATTTTTCTTACATTTAAATTACATGAACTATATTTCATATTCCACAGTATATGCACTAGATTTGATACCTATGGTCCATACATCATTTGCCGTGAAATATTACACCACATCCCGAAACTACAGTCTCTGAGCTTTCATATGACACCTTGCATGCCAAATTCCATCGTGGAAAATGACCATATTTTATAGATTTACTTTACATGAGCTATATTTCATATTTTACAATGTATGCACTAGATTTGATACCCATTGCTCACACATGATTTGCCGTGAGATATCACACCACATCCCGATACTACAGTCTCTGAGCTTTCATTTGACACCATGTATGGCCAATTTCGTCGTGAAAATTCACCCTTTTATTACAATTGAAATTCCATGAGCTGTTTTTCATATTCCACAATGTATGCACTAGACTTGATACCTATTGCCCACACAACATTTGCCGTGAAATATTACACCACATCCCGATACTACCGTCTCACAGCGTTCATATGACACCCAGCATGCCAAACTTCGTCGTGGAAAATGGTCATTTTTCTTACATTTAAATTACATGAACTATATTTCATATTTTACAATTTATGCACTAGATTTGATACCTATTGCCCACACATCATTTGCCGTGAAATTTTACACCACATCCCGAAACTACAGTCTCTGAGCTTTCATTTGACACCATGCATGGCCAATTTCGTCGTGGAAATTCACCCTTTTATTACAATTGAAATTACATGAGCTGTTTTTCATATTCCACAAATGTATGCACTAGATTTGATGCCTATTGCCCAAACATCATTTGCCGTAAAATATTACACCACATCCCGATACTACCATCTCAAAGCGTTCCTTTGACACCCTGCATGCCAAATGTCGTCGTGGAAAATGGCCATTTTCCTTACATTTAAGTTACATGAGCTATATTTCATATTTGACAAATTATGCACTAGATTTGATGCCTATTGCCCACACATAATTTGCCGTGAAATATTACACCCTATCCCGATACTACCGTCTCACAGCGTTCCTATGACACCCTGCATGCCAAATTCCATCGTGGAAAATGGCCCTTTTTCATAGATTTAATTTACATGAGCTATATTTCATATTCCACAATTTATGCACTAGATTTGATACCTATGGCCCATACATCATTTGCCGTGAAATATTACACCACATCCCGAAACTACAGTCTCTGTGCTTTCATATGACACCTTGCATGCCAAATTCCATCGTGGAAAATGGCCATTTTCCTTACATTTAAGTTAAATGAGCTATATTTCATATTTTACAATTTATGCACTAGATTTGATACCTATTGCCCACACATCATTTGCCGTGAAATATTACACCACATCCCGAAACTACAGTCTCTGAGCTTTCATTTGACACCATGCGTGGCCAATTTCGTCGTGGAAATTCACCCTTTTATTACAATTGAAATTACATGAGCTGTTTTTCATATTCCACAAATGTATGCACTAGATTTGATGCCTATTGCCCAAACATCATTTGCCGTAAAATATTACACCACATCCCGATACTACCATCTCACATCGTTCCTATGACACCCTGCATGCCAAATTTCGTCGTGGAAAATGGCCATTTTCCTTACATTTAAGTTACATGAGCTATATTTCATATTTGACAAATTATGCACTAGATTTGATGCCTATTGCCCACACATCATTTGCCGTGAAATATTACACCCTATCCCGATACTACCGTCTCACAGCGTTCCTATGACACCCTGCATGCCAAATTCCATCGTGGAAAATGACCCTTTTTCATAGATTTAATTTACATGAGCTATATTTCATATTTGACAAATTATGCACTAGATTTGATGCCTATTGCCCACACATCATTTGCCGTGAAATATTACACCCTATCCCGAAACTACAGTCTCTGAGCTTTCATATGACACCTTGCATGCCAAATTCCATCGTGGAAAATGGCCATTTTCCTTACATTTAAGTTAAATGAGCTATATTTCATATTTTACAATTTATGCACTAGATTTGATACCTATTGCCCACACATCATTTGCCGTGAAATATTACACCACATCCCGAAACTACAGTCTCTGAGCTTTCATTTGACACCATGCATGGCCAATTTCGTCGTGGAAATTCACCCTTTTATTACAATTGAAATTACATGAGCTGTTTTTCATATTCCACAAATGTATGCACTAGATATGATGCCTATTGCCCAAACATCATTTGCCGTAAAATATTACACCACATCCCGATACTACCATCTCACAGCGTTCCTATGACACCCTGCATGCCAAATTTCGTCGTGGAAAATGGCCATTTTCCTTACATTTAAGTTACATGAGCTATATTTCATATTTGACAAATGATTTGATGCCTATTGCCCACACATCATTTGCCGTGAAACATTACACCCTATCCCGATACTAATGTCTCACAGCGTTCCTACACCCTGCATGCCAAATTCCATCGTGGAAAATGGCCCTTTTTCATAGATTTAATTTACATGAGCTATATTTCATATTCCACAATTTATGCACTAGATTTGATACCTATGGCCCAAACATAATTTGCCGTGAAATATTACACCACATCCCGATACTGCAGTCTCTGAGCTTTTATATGACACCATGCATGGCCAATTTCGTTGTGGAAAATGGACATATTTCATAGATTTAATTTACATGAGCTATATTTCATATTTTACCATACTTAATACCTATTGCCCACACATCATTTGCCCTGAAATATTACACCTCATCCCGATACAGTCTTTGAGCTTTCATATGACACCCTGCATGCCAAATTCTATTGTGGAAAATGGCCATTTTTCATACATGTAATTTATATGAGCTATATTTCATATTTTACAATTTATTCACTAGATTTGATACCTATTGCCCATACATCAATTACACCATATCCCGATACTACAGTCTCTCAGCTTTCATTTGCCACCATGCATGGCCAATTTTGTCATGGAAAATCCCCATTTCATTACAATTGAAATTCTATGAGCTATATTTCATGTTTTACGATTTATGCAGATTTGATCCCTATTTGGCGTGACATACAGCACATCCAGATTTAACAGACTTTGCACTACTTAAAAAATCTCACAAATTCTATGTGTGCTCATGTATAGCATAAATGAGAATTGCTCTCTTATTTCACACTTCTACTGTCAGTCATAACTGTTGAAATCTGACAATGATCACGAGGAGCGTGTAATTACATCCATTGTGCAGTTATTCTTTTTTTCTGAAATATAGCTCATGTAACTTAAATGTAAGGAAAATGGCCATTTTCCACGATGGAATTTGGCATGCAAGGTGTCATATGAAAGCTCAGAGACTGTAGTTTCGGGATGTGGCGTAATATTTTACGGCAAATGATGTTTGGGCAATAGGCATCAAATCAAGTGCACAAATGGTAAAATATGAAATAAGTAAATCTATAAAATATGGCCATTTTCCACGACGAAAGTTGGCATGCAGGGTGTCATATGAAAGCTCAGAGACTGTAGTTTCGGGATGTGGTGTAATATTTTACGGCAAATGATGTTTGGGTAATAGGCATCAAATCAAGTGCACAAATGGTAAAATATGAAATAAGTAAATCTATAAAATATGGCCATTTTCCACGACGAAAGTTGGCATGCAGGGTGTCACATGAAAGCTCAGAGACTGTAGTTTCGGGATGTGGTGTAATATTTTACGGCAAATGATGTTTGGGTAATAGGCATCAAATCAAGTGCACAAATGGTAAAATATGAAATAAGTAAATCTATAAAATATGGCCATTTTCCACAACGAAAGTTGGCATGCAGGGTGTCATATGAAAGCTCAGAGACTGTAGTATCGGGATGTGGTGTAATATTTCACGGCAAATGATGTGTGGGCAATAGGTATCAAATCTAGTGCATAAACTGTGGAATATGAAATATAGCTCATGTAAATTAAATCTATGAAATATGCCCATTTTCCACGACGAAATTGGCCATGCATGGTGTCAAATGAAAGCTCAGAGACTGTAGTATCGGGATGTGGTGTAATATTTCACGGCAAATGATGTATGGGCCATAGGTATCAAATCTAGTGCATAAATTGTAAAATATGAAATATGGCTCATGTAAATTAAATCTATGAAAAAGGGCCATTTTCCACGACGAAGTTTGGCATGCTTGGTGTCATATGAACGCTGTGAGACGGTAGTATCGGGATGTGGTGTAATATTTTACGGCAAATGATATTTGGGCAATAGGCATCAAATCTAGTGCATATATTTGTGGAATATGAAAAACAGCTCATGTAGTTTCAATTGTAATAAAAGGGTAAATTTCCACGACAAAATTGGCCATGCATGGTGTCAAATGAAAGCTCAGAGACTGTAGTATCGGGATGTGGTGTAATATTTCACGGCAAATGATGTGTGGGCAATAGGTATCAAATCTAGTGCATAAATTGTGGAATATGAAATATAGCTCATGTAACTTAAATGTAAGGAAAATGGCCATTTTCCACGATGGAATTTGGCTTGCAAGGTGTCATATGAAAGCTCAGAGACTGTAGTTTCGGGATGTGGTGTAATATTTCACGGCAAATGATGTATGGGCCATAGGTATCAAATCTAGTGCATATACTGTGGAATATGAAATATAGTTCATGTAATTAAAATGTAAGAAAAATGGCCATTTTCCACGACGAAGTTTGGCATGCAGGGTGTCATATGAACGCTGTGAGACGGTAGTATCGGGATGTGGTGTAATATTTTACGGCAAATGTTGTGTGGGCAATAGGTATCAAGTCCAGTGCATACATTGTGGAATATGAAAAACAGCTCATGTAATTTCAATTGTAATAAAAGGGTAAATTTCCACGACAAAATTGGCCATGCATGGTGTCAAATGAAAGCTCAGAGACTGTAGTATCGGGATGTGGTGTAATATCTCACGGCAAATGATGTGTGAGCAATAGGTATCAAATCTAGTGCATAAATTGTGGAATATGAAATATAGCTCATGTAAATTAAATCTATGAAATAGGCCCATTTTCCACGACGAAATTGGCCATGCATGGTGTCAAATGAAAGCTCAGAGACTGTAGTATCGGGATGTGGTGTAATTTTTCACGGCAAATGATGTGTGGGCAATGGGTATCAAATCTAGTGCATAAATTGTAAAATATGAAATATAGCTCATGTAACTTAAATGTAAGGAAAATGGCCATTTTCCACGATGGAATTTGGCATGCAAGGTGTCATATGAAAGCTCAGAGACTGTAGTTTCGGGATGTGGTGTAATATTTCACGGCAAATGATGTATGGGCCATAGGTATCAAATCTAGTGCATATACTGTGGAATATGAAATATAGTTCATTTAATTAAAATGTAAGAAAAATGGCCATTTTCCACGACGAAGTTTGGCATGCAGGGTGTCATATGAACGCTGTGAGACGGTAGTATCGGGATGTGGTGTAATATTTTACGGCAAATGTTGTGTGGGCAATAGGTATCAAGTCCAGTGCATACATTGTGGAATATGAAAAACAGCTCATGTAATTTCAATTGTAATAAAAGGGTAAATTTCCACGACAAAATTGGCCATGCATGGTGTCAAATGAAAGCTCAGAGACTGTAGTATCGGGATGTGGTGTAATATCTCACGGCAAATGATGTGTGAGCAATAGGTATCAAATCTAGTGCATAAATTGTGGAATATGAAATATAGCTCATGTAAATTAAATCTATGAAATAGGCCCATTTTCCACTACGAAATTGGCCATGCATGGTGTCAAATGAAAGCTCAGAGACTGTAGTATCGGGATGTGGTGTAATTTTTCACGGCAAATGATGTGTGGGCAATGGGTATCAAATCTAGTGCATAAATTGTAAAATATGAAATATAGCTCATGTAACTTAAATGTAAGGAAAATGGCCATTTTCCACGATGGAATTTGGCATGCAAGGTGTCATATGAAAGCTCAGAGACTGTAGTCTCGGGATGTGGTGTAATATTTCACGGCAAATGATGTATGGACCATAGGTATCAAATCTAGTGCATATACTGTGGAATATGAAATATAGTTCATGTAATTTAAATGTAACAAAAATGGCAATTTTCCACGACGAAGTTTGGCATGCTGGGTGTCATATGAACGCTGTGAGACGGTAGTATCGGGATGTGGTGTAATATTTCACGGCAAATGTTGTGTGGGCAATAGGTATCAAGTCTAGTGCATACATTGTGGAATATGAAAAACAGCTCATGGAATTTCAATTGTAATAAAAGGGTGAATTTTCACGACGAAATTGGCCATACATGGTGTCAAATGAAAGCTCAGAGACTGTTGTATCGGGATGTGGTGTAATATCTCACGGCAAATCATGTGTGAGCAATGGGTATCAAATCTAGTGCATAAATTGTAAAATATGAAATATAGCTCATGTAAAGAAGAAACAGAAAAGCCCCCCCAAAACAAGTGCAATATGAACCGATTTATTTGACAGAAAGCATGTATCATTTACTTAAAGATTGGTCGACAATGGAGTCACCAGAAAAAAAGGCTTTTATTCGTCTGTGAGGAGTAGCCTATGTTCGTCTGCTACTAGGCAAATGCCAGTGTCATCGCGTATTTGCAGTCAGCACTGCCCCCTGTCGGTAGAAAATTGCAATATTTAAGGTGGAACGGAAACTTGACTACACTGCATTCTGAATGTGCGGCCAACTTCAGCTTCGTGTTGAAAACTGGGTTACTCCCTGCATGTAACTGCGGTCAATGACGCACTCCTTTTCGGCGATATCTGTATCTCTGTCGTTCGCGAAGGCCTTGTATGCATTGTTCGCAATTTTAAGACGTCTTTTCATCTGCAATGACTCCTATAAATTTGGCGCAAGTGGCATTCCTGTACGTCGCGTTTACGTTCAAACTATTTTTCTGGTGAATAATTATTTCGGACTGAACTTGGTGAAGGAAAGTTTCACTAGGCCTATCGTAGGCAACGATAAACTTGATCATCATCTCGGGCTCGTCTGATCGGTTTGCTGCTGCCAGCCGCTGAAAAGCAGTGGGGAGAGGGGACATTTATCTCGGCCTATGTGACCACACTGTAATGCAACTACATTCACTCTGTTTATCTGACGGGTCTCTGACCTCCCTCTCTCTCTCTCTGCAGCACACGCATTTTCAAATTTACACACAGGCACTAGGCCACGGCCAATCAGAGGGGAGGTCCCGCCCTTCACTAGCTGTGATTTGTTTAAACCACGATATTGGCCAAATATGTGTCTGTTATTGAACCAAAGGTAGAGTTTCAATGCGGACACATTTTTCCTCTCTCGAATAGCTGGTCGCACGGGTGCGACCTCCGATTTTTTTTAGTCGCACTTCTGAAAAATTAGGTCGAATATGCGACCAAATTGGTCGCACTCTGGAGCCCTGCATTAGTTCAACTGCACATAGTCAGAAGCAAGAGGTTAATCCCACGTAATGAGGGAATCTCACCCATAACATCTTAATATGAAGTCACCTGCTTTAACCACTGTACCTTTGATCAGTGTGCTATATTCCAGTGTCTGTGAACACAACAAAACATGTATCAAAACACAAGCCAACACTCAAATGAACATTATAGCAAGATTGAGCCCAGCAGGGGAGCCAGTCTTTTAATGAACATTAAGACAACAGCACCAATTGTCACGAGAAAAACAACCACTTTGTGATTTTTGGTTAGGCTCCTGTCCTATCCTTTGACATCCCAGGTAAAAAAGTAGTATACTTTAGTGTGTTAGAAATATGATTAAAGTACATGAAGTATAAAGCAAGTATGCTTACACGTTTTGTACTTTATGTAAAGTATGTTTAATGTGTACTTTTAGAAAGTGTACTTCAAAGTAGATGTTATTAAGTTCAACTTCAGTGTACTAAAATTAAATATACTTATTGTGCAATATTCAAAGTGTTTTTGTAATGTACTTTTTAAAAGTGTACTTTGTTGTTAGTGTATTTTAAATGGTAAATAAGTTTATTTAGTTTAAGAGTATTAAATTGCTAATACTTAGAGTTGTAATATAGTGTACTTATGGAAAGTATATTTTTTGGTAGGCCTAATACATTGTTTGTATAGTTTCATAGTCATAGTATTAAGTTCAACTTCAGTGTACTAAAATTAAATATACTTATTGTGCAATATTCAAAGTGTTTTTGTAATGTAGTTTTTAAAAGTGTACTTTGTTGTTAGTGTATTTTAAATGGTAAAGAAGTTTATTTAGTTTAAGTGTATTAAATTGCTAATACTTAGAGTTGTAATATAGTGTACTTATGGAAAGTATATTTTTTTGGTAGGCCTAATACATTGTTTGTATAGTTTCATAGTCATCTCACCTTTAATAAAATACTAATGTGTGTAGCTTTTAGGCCTGATATGTCAGCCGCATGGATGGCAATGTGCAATAACCTAGCCTAGAGACATACTGATCTATCAGTTTTGGTCATCAAATAATATTTTTTCTTTTGTTGATTTTGTGTCTTAGTAAGGTAGTAGCCTATACGTTTGTGATGTAGTAGAGGTTGTGAGAGGATGAATGTGGCATTTTGTTAAATTTATAGGCAACACAGTTAAATGTATAGGCAGTCCAGTTGACCAATAACATGGCTGTTTGAATTTGAAATGGAGTGGGCGGATCTGTGCAGCTATCGAGCAAAACGTGGTGTGAGCAAACATTAACGTTATTTCATACAGTCTATGCTTGTAACTTTATTTGCAAGACAGATGGACTGTAGAGACCAGAAAATGCATACGTTTATGGTTCGTATAAGGTTACAGGTTTGTCCAAATTAAAGATACCATACATTCTAGTCATGCCAGAGACGTTGGCCCTACAGAGCCAGCAGGACTCGTCATATGAGATAACAAGGACTGAAGCCAGTTGGATCTAAAGTGCCAAGTTATTCGTTATCAGGTGAGTCCCAAAGCATATTGTTAAATTATTCTGATGTAGCTTACTCTTTATGACCTTCGGTAGTCTTTGGAGAAGATAAATTGATGGCTTAGCAATCTTTCAAGAGTTTGTTTTTATCCTTGCTAGTACAAGCTAGCAATGCCATATCACGTTAGCTAATTTAGCTAACGTTAACGTCATATACGTCGACCAGATCCCTATCAAGAAGAAAACTACATTAGCCTGCTTTGTGTTTGTGGGATTATTGACAAGCGTTGGCTAGCACTAACGTTAGACAAACTATGATGGAAGAAAGTGTGTTCTTTATTAAGCAACGTTTGCCTAAAGTTCACCAATGTTCTTTAATATTATGTGTGGTGTAGGCTAAGTTAACTCACAGAAAGGAGGATAGTGCTAGGCTAGTCACACTTCACACTTCACATTCATTAGGCATGCTAATGACATTGTAGCTGTTTTTTTTCTTTAATCGTCGAGACATCTTTTAAAATGAGTCTACAGGACAAATTACATGCATTTTATGAAGTAGAACGTTTTTTTCCACCATTGATATTAGAGGGGGAATTAAACCTGGTGTTCTACTAAGTTAGTGCTATGAATCTTAGGCTACATGATTGATATTATGCCTTGGTTTATGCGATAGATTTAGTTTTTTTTAATTATTTGTGTTTGACAGAGCATTCAAGTTCATTTCATGGTAATGTTTGTAATTTACCTAGTTTTAATCTGTAGCCTAACTATGTTTTTACAGGTGTTCCTGGACAGATTTGAAACCGAGATGTCTGAACGCCTCAAATAATCAGCAGTAAAGGTAAATATTCTTCATCCAGGACCTTATCCCATTACTCTTAAAGCATAACTCAAGCCAAAATGCAACCTAGGGTCTTTTTGTGAATGTACCTGAGTCAAACTTTCGTTTGAAAGCATAATTAAGTCAGAAGCGCCACCATTAAGCTTGACTGTATTGTTGTTTCTGGGTCAAATGCCATTTTGAATGGGAGTCGTAGGGGCAGAAATATTTTGATACATGATGATTTTGATTCATGCATCAAAATAGTAGGCTAGTGCCCCTACGACTCCCATTTAAAATGCCATTTGACCCGAAAACGATAATACGGTTGTATTGGAAACAAAGGAATCTAAGGTAATCAAATGCAGAAAACAGGGTGGTTGCACTCATATCGGTGCCAAGGTGCACAACGCTTTAAGGAAAGACTACCTGGCCAGGTCTACCCATACCAGGATGGCAAACAGATGGTGTCAATACCTATTTGACCCATAAAAAGTAAATGTCAAATAGGTACAGATAATCTGTATTAATCTCATCATTGCCAATGGATTTCTGTGTAAAATATTGTTTATCTTGTAAAATGTTTTCCATCTTCTTTCTGTTCACAGACAACAGAGACAAATTCTCTAATACCAAGGTCAATGCATTTGACTGCTGTCCAGCCCCGGGTTGCCACCGAAAACTTTATGCATCTTGGACTGGAAGATGGTGTGCTAGTAAGGAAGCTAGCTACCACAGCTTTTGCCACCACATCTCAGTATTGGGAGGGAAGTTCACTCACTGCACAACTCTACCAGCTGTACCTTTCCTCCTCAGCCATGATCCGTAACCACCATGGTTTTCTTTCTGGGCCAGAAGACTTTGCAAACAAATAAGCAATAAATGATTATGCATTACACATTTAGCCATGTTAGACTGTTAAGTTGTTGGCTGTAGGCTGGGTGTCCAGTAAACAATTTCAAGCTTAGAGGGCAAATTCTCTCACCTAGGAGGGTAAACAACTTTTGTTTTTCATGAAATCTGCATTTTGAATTGATGGTCTACCAATGAGGCTGTAGAGTATCGCGACACAATAGTGGCAAAAAGCACTTGCGCGATGAAACATGCATTCGGGTGTATTATATTATTTCACACACGTAGATATTAAATGTGTGCGCGCAAATTCTCTCTGCGCGTGCACACTCAGAGGAAACTGCTCCCCAAGCATGGAAAAAAATGCTGCGAGCGAGGAGGAATCTGACCAGCGCTCCAAACAGCCACTCGAAAAATCTATGCATGTGAAATAATATAATACGGCCAAATGCATGTTTTATCGCGTTAACACATCCAACTTGAAAAGATATGCTCAAGAGATCCATAACTTTCAGAAAAATGTTTTACTTTTGTTATGGATGAATGTTATGTTTTGTTTTCATTCATGTCAATAAAATGTTTTTCTCATAATCAAAGTGTAATCTGTCATGTAACAGAATAGGTAGGAGAGTACTAATAGTACAATTTTAAAGCACACTAATATTATACTTAAATTGCATGCCTTTATAATGCTTAAAGTATCTTAAGACTATACTTTTATTAACATAACTGCAAACTTTCAAGGCACTTATTGTAGTCAGGAAGTACATTTGAAGTTAATTTGAAATATTACAGAAGCATGCCAAATGAATAGAAATGAGGATGATAAGAGTGTATTCAAAATACACTACTACACTATTATTAGTTATATTGTAATGCCTTTTAAGTACATTTCCAATACACTTGGGATGTTACAAAATTGTACTGCGACTGTGTTTCGAATGCTCATAAAATATCTTTTTGTATAATGTACTTAAGAACACTTAACGTTTGAAAAAAGTTGTTCCATTTTAGCACACTAATTACACTCAAAGTATAGTCAAGTTGGTATTAAGTTGCACTTAATACATAATTCAATACACTTAATTACACTTGGATTTGACGAAAAAAGTACAAACGGTACTTAATACACTTTCAAAAAGTATACTTTTAATAGTTTTTTTTTTTACCTGGGATTGACAAGTGCCACTGCCCAGGGTCAGTAGTCACTAACCACCAAACTTTCCGCCCTTGTTTGGGATTGAGACTTTGAAATACCCTTCCTAGAAAACACCAAATCTGAGAACCACGGTTCTAACTACAAAGGTGAAAAGAAGCTGTACAAATAAATGTTATTATTATTTATTATCATTGTTATTATTAAATCTTTGTGGCAGTTGTCACTTATTCCTACTGCATGCTGACCTATTCATACTTCATGAGTTTATTATATTGCCTTTAATCAATGTTGTAGCGAAAAACGGCTCGGCTATAATAAGCCAACGACAATCACTCTTTCATTCTTCAGCGACGTCGCTTGAAGTTCCCAGAAGAGAATCTACACGGTCTTGCGAGCAAGAGGAAGGGCAGAGGATATCGGGAGAAGTTTTAAGGAGCAGCAGAGACGGGTGTCATCGACTTCAACCGGGGAAGAAGACGACTGCTGCCGACTCTCTTTCTTTCTATACCTCTCTCTATTTTTCTCGCTCTTTCTGTCTTGCTTCTTAAAAAAAGGTTAAAAAAAAAATCTAAAAACCATGTCTGAGTCGGTGACCGCCCAGATACGGAGGTGCGGCCGGAGCTGCGGGATGTGGATCCCCACTCTGGCGAGCTGACTGTTGGGACGGTCACGGGAGGTTGGCGAGCCGTTCCCCAAGCGCGCCAGGGTTCTCCAAGGTGACAGTTCATGCGCAGTTGTTCAATGGTTTATAAGTGATAACGTATGTTACAGGGCTTGAGACAGAGACAATAATTCAGGTTCATCAATGATGCAATGTCCACTCACTGTGGATCAGTATGAGTTGGATCACTAAGGTCTGGATGCATAAGCATGGAGCTGTTACTCTCCAATGAGACACAGCTAATCAGTTCAATTGCATCACATGTTGCTAGGTAAATCATCAGCTATAAGATTAACAATTCTCTTCAAAGTTACTTTGTCGTGTAGGCTGCATTTCATTTGTCATGTAGGCATCTTTCAGGTTCACAGAAAAGCCACAGACATTTGCTTTAGCAATTTGCTTTTCTCTGAGTCGAAAAAACAAATAAAGGATGTTGGAGATGGTGTTACATAATCTACCCTACCAAATGCCCCAAAACATAATCAACTATACCATCAATATCATGATTATACAGTACAATATAGTTGAAATTCTCACAATGCAGAAAAAATATCATGATATCCAGCACCCTCCACATCTACTGGTAGGCCTACCCCTGGTAAAGGTAAATTTGTCCAATATGCCACATCATTTGTCACATAGGCTACCACAGACATTTGCACAAGCATGTAGTTTTTGTCTTTGTAAAAAATAGAAAGAAATGTTGCAGAAACTCTCACATACTCTACCATATACCCACAAATATTGACTATATCATCAATATCACAGTTATACAAAAACTGTGTAGGGCCTATCATATTTCAACACACACACACAGACAGAGAGACAGAGAGAGAGAGAGAGATCACAACTGACTCCTTGACTGGCAAGATGGCGGTGAGCAGAAAAACCAAGTGAGTTGTTCAAACCGTTCTTTTAGTAAGCTCTGTGTAGCCTACACAAACAATGTCCTCAATGCTCGAGTTCATATGCACAAACACTGATGATACTTGATACTACGATCAAAGTTTCATGTTATGTCGAGCCTTCTTAGTGTTTTAAAAATAGCGATTTTGACGCGATCATGTATCAAAAATAGTAGTGCCCCTACTGTAGCATTCCCATCCAATAGGCCATTTCACCCGAAAACGACAACGGTACAAGCTTAAAAGGCGCTTCGGACGTAATTGTGCGTTTAAACGAAAGTTTGACTCGGGTAGGCCTACATTCACAAAAACACCCTAGGATGCATTTTGGGAGAGTTAGACTTTCACTTCCTTCACCTTTTTCATTCCTGTTAGGCTACTGAACAACTAAGCAAAATGCAAGTTAGCCTACATCCCTCTTAACAATTAAACGAAGCAAGACAAACAAACACTATTGCAGGTCTACTCACCACGAAATAGGTTCCTGTAGGCTAGAAAAATATCAAGTTTCTAAGACGTCTACAGTCTACAACCTACAAAGCCTGTCCGCTACACGCGGTAACTTTACAACCTTTCACTTTCGATATAAGCGTCAGTTAGTTTAGGCGTGGTCTGTGTTCAGGATGACAGAGTCGCAGATCCGCCGCGCAACCCCCACACAGAAAAATGAAGGGAAAACAAATATTCACATAGGCTATTATGCTGCTGCATCCAGCTCATTTGAATGGCTACAATATATTTAATATTTATACAGTACAATAAGGTATGCAAGTATGTGGAACTTAACATATATTTGGATATCTTGTATGAAAGTAGGCCTATATGCTGAATATATTTAATATGCAGAAAATATCTGAAAATGTCCGATGTTGAATATTTACTCATATTTTTAAATATATTGATAAATGTAAATATATTTATTTAACATAGATTACACTGGATCATGTTCAAGCTGCGTATACAGTATGTGGACATGATGTTTTTACCCGTCTCTGTGTGCCAGTGAACTCTGTTCCGGACCCGTTTCCAACATCTAGATTGTACCGCCAAAAATAGACTAATGTAAAGTATTGTTGGCCCTACCAACCGATAGCCTACAAATGTCTTAATACATTCAGTTCAAGACATAGTTCAAAGTCATTTTCATTGTGTGAAACAGTATAAGCATGAAATTGCAGTACTGAATTCAACTCTGCTACAGTAGGCTAGCCTCCAAGGTATCCACCAGTTACAAACTGTAAATCCTTTATGCAATTGCAGAACAATAGGCCTAGTGAACGCACTCCGCACACACACACACACACACACACACACACACACACACAAATGCACGCACGCACACACACACACACACAAATCACTCTTGTAGTTTAGTTATCACAGAACGGGCTCATCTCTATTGTCCAGCTGACTGCACTGACCACACAGCTTGAGATGTCCATCACACAGGCAGTGGCTGGTCTACCGGATATGCCTCACCAACGACGTGTGTTTGTGTGTGCACTGTGGCCGTTCTACCGGATATGCCTCACCAACGACATGTGTGTGTGTGTGTGCAGTGTAAGTAAGTATAGTAAGTATATACAGTACCCTCCAGAATTATTGACTAAAAACATAAAAAATAATCTATAGAAGGGGGTTACTTGCGCTTCAGCCTGGTTGGTGCTCACGGAACAGGATGCAGAAGTCAAGAAGGGAGATCCAAGGTCTAACAGGAGCCAAGGAGCAGGACCGGAGCACTCAATGCTTAAAGTGTTTTTATTCCTGCAAACTGACTAACGTTTCAACGCCCATGCGTTTTCTTCAGAGTCAAAACTTTGATTCTGAAGAAGACGCATGGGCGTCGAAACGTTAGTCAGTTAGACCTTGGATCTCCCTTTTTATAAAAAATAATCTTTTGATGAATTCAACTCTGTTACAGTAGGCTAGCCTACAAGTTATCAATCAGTTACAAACTGTTAATCCTTTATGCAATTGCAAAACAATAGTGAACGCGCTTCGCACGCACACACACAAATGCACGCACGCACGCACACTGTGGTCGCTTTACCTGATATCCCTCACCAACAATGTGTGTGTGTGTGTGTGTGTGTGTGTCTGTGTGTGTCTGTGTGCACTGTGATCGCTACATGTAATACATGACACTCCTAAACAATGTGTGTATGTGACCCATACAATGTGCCAAAGTCTAAACCTGTGTGTGTGTGTGTGTGTGTGTGTGTGTATGTGTGGTTCTTATGTGGATTGCTGTCTGTGTTTAGTGTTAGGCCTACATGTAATGACACTCCTAAACAATGTCAGCACAGAAAAGCCAAAAGGTCCAGTCCCAGACACATACAGCACTGACACCATGTTACTGTTTCTTTAAGGAGATGAACTCAGGGATGGACTTTGGCTCTGATGTGTTATCTAAAATGGAGCCTAGCGTTAGTTCAGGCCACGGAGTCTTGCCCAGCTTCCCTGAGCTGCTCAACTGATCATCTTCTGCTCTTTCACTGATGGAGATCATACAGAGCGCCTCATTTAAGCTGCCTTAGTCTACCTTCTGATCATACAGAGCGCCTCATTTAAGCTGCCTTAGCCTACCTTCTGATCATACAGAGCGCCTCATTTAAGCTGCCTTAGCCTACCTTCTGATCATACAGAACGCCTCATTTAAGCTGCCTTACCTTCTGATCATACAGAATGCCTCATTTAAGCTGCCTTACCTTCTGATCATACAGAACGCCTCATTTAAGCTGCCTTAGCCTACCTTCTGATCATACAGAACGCCTCATTTAAGCTGCCTTACCTTCTGATCATACAGAATGCCTCATTTAAGCTGCCTTACCTTCTGATCATACAGAATGCCTCATTTAAGCTGCCTTACCTTCTGATCATACAGAATGCCTCATTTAAGCTGCCTTACCTTCTGATCATTCAGAGCGC
The DNA here is from genome assembly GCF_046254945.1 of Alosa pseudoharengus. Lineage (NCBI taxonomy): Eukaryota > Metazoa > Chordata > Actinopteri > Clupeiformes > Clupeidae > Alosa > Alosa pseudoharengus. Next base: position 5,641,912 of record NW_027468564.1, on the reverse strand, counting down.
CTCATTAAGATGCCTTAGCCTACCTTCTGATCATACATAACGCCTCATTTCAGCTGCTTTAGCCTACCTTCTGATCATACAGAACGCCTCATTTGAGCTGCCTTAGCCTACCTTCTGATCATACAGAACGCCTCATTTAAGCTGCCTTAGCCTACCTTCTGATCATACATAACGCCTCATTTCAGCTGCTTTAGCCTACCTTCTGTCTGCTGCTTCTGATCATTCAGAGTGCCTTATTTAAGCTGCATTAGCCAACCTTCTGCCTGCTGCTTCTCTGCAAGCCACCTCCACCCCATCTCCTCCTCATACTTCACCAATGTTGGTCGTTGATGTCTGTTCTGTATCTATGGGGGGTTTATCTTTGCTGCTCTCCCTGCCCTGGCTTTCCATTTGCACATGGAAGGGCAGGGGGCTCCCAGAACAGAGCATACCGCCAAATGTAACATTATGCAAATGGTGAATAAAAGCTATTTCTTTGACAAAGGTCCTGACTGAACTCCAACAGTTATTAACCAGTCCAGTTGCAGTTGCTTGTCTTTGGTGGTTAAAATATCGCTTGGTAAGTGCATTGAAATGTTTTATTATTAAATAGAAATGGTTATAGTTGGTAATTGAAATGCCAGAAGTAGACAAGAGGGTTATTCATGTTTATCTTGTGGAGACAAAAACGGGAAATGAAATCTGACCTCACAGAGAGAATTGGTGCCTGCTGCTACCTGTAGGATCTAGTAAGGAATGTGAGATGGTGTACATCTGCATACCTCAACACGGGACGCCCAGTTGATTGGGCAGCAGAAATTGAACTGTTACCTGTAGGATCTAGTAAGGAATGTGAGATGGTGTACATCGGCATACTTCAACACGGGACGCCCATCAACCAGCTGATTGGGCAGCAGGAATTGCAGCATGGCCATGATATAGGTGAGCAGCCAATTACTGAGGATCATGTTAATCAGCTGATCAGGGAGACCCTATGGCTCTGCACGTGATTAGAAAGTTGATATAACCATTTTTAAAATGACATATATAATATATACTAGTTCCCTATTACCCAACACAGATTATAATCTGGCATACAGTACATAGGCCTACACACATATTCATGAAAACATACTAACAGTTCTATAGAAGCAATACTCCCTAACAATGTCCCTTATCTGTTCTAGAACTACCTCATTCAAGGAGTACTGCAAGCCACTAGACTGCCTTTGAGCATTAAATAGAAATGCTTATAGTTGGTAAAACCATTGAGTGCAAGAGGAGGCTGGAGAGTATGTAACTCCTTTCCACTGCATGCCTCATAGGTAAATGATGCTGTGTTCACAAAGGACTATTAACCTGTGTGTGCAGAGGGCAAAAATGGGCAATTTCTACCTATCATTTTAAACTTGAATATCTATGGCTCTAAAGATTGCAAAACAATCAGTTATGGCTTAAAGTAAAGTAAAGATGACACTTGGGCCATCAACTTCAGACATTTTAAGTATTATTAAGTTCATTTTGAGTTCAATTTTACAGCTGCAAAATAAATTCCAAATTCCACTGCATTTCATGATTCAACCATAGTGTTAATTTCGTCAGACGAGATGAGAGGAAATATGTTCGTCAACGACCTTTTTTTTCCATGACTAAGACGAGACGATGACGAGACGGCAGTAATGTCCTTTATTTCTGGGTAATATGATGCATTTTCTTATGGGAATCTAAATGATGGTCTTTACCCTCTCCAAAATATACCCAAAACCTATCCAAATATGCCCCCAGACACCGGATCTCAAAGATGGTAGCTTTATCGTAGGTGAACTTCAGAGGTCAATACATCGGCAAAGATAATGAATGCGTAGCAAGATGGGTCGTCCTAGTTCATGTCTATGAGGGCAAAGTGGAGTTCAGTCAGAGACGGGCTCTGGTTCAGTTCCCGCCTGCAGAGGGGCGTGTCACTGACGTATGACTTACGTTTGAACGCCTCGGTTCCACGCCAGACAAGCCGGAGTACAAAATAAACTTGGTGTACACCTTCATTAATGTTGATTTTCTCCCGACTGGAGGGTCATACTATCACGACATTCTACTGAAATGGGGAGAAGGGGTTTGGAGATCATGATACCGTGTCCGAAATGTGCATCCATTGCTCAGAAAAATAAGGCTTTAACAAATTCTGGGAAATTCTTGGATTCTGCCATAGACCTCAATGTTAAAAAGAGAGCCCGATCACTGCATAAATGTGCGGGGGCGTGTACTGCTACCCTATTTGCATAAATTTCCAGGGACAGGAAATGGCCTCTCATGAAGTATCTTGGTAATCAACCATCTTTGACATGGGGATGGGCGGAGTTAAAGTGTACTGCAGTTAGCCACCAGGAGACTTCCGCTGGATTTAAATTTAACGGACGATGCCGTGTCCAGTTCTATATTTACAGTCAATGGTTAGAATATGGGTTTTAAGATCGGACCTCCGTGCAAAGGCTTTTCCACACTGGTCACATTCATGAGGCTTCCCTCCAGTGTTAACTAGCATGTGGGAGTTAAGATGTGCAATTCATGCAAAAGCTCTACCACACTGTATACATTTATGAAGTTTCTCACCACTGTGTATAAGCATGTGGGAGTTAAGATATGAACTTTGAGAAAAGGCTTTTCCACACTGTATATGTTATCGGCCTCAGACTTCATTCCTCAGGGGAATCTGGGCAGGTACAAGGCCACAGGCTGGGTTGGAAAGAAGTGGAGATACAGAAATTATGTCTTTCTCAAGCGCTGGACGTTTATTTCTGAGCGCTCGAGCTACCGTCTCCACGGCAACCCACTACAGTAAAGCAGTGCAACATCGCCATCTACCGGCATGACGTTAAATACATGGACATGTTTTCTTAAATGTAATAAGATTAAAAAATAGAAGGGGGTAACTGTTTAATTAAAATGATATAACATTCCAATTCCATTGGTGAATGGAATTCCTCGTGGTTGGCAAACCAAACACATAACTATGCATTACTGCCCCCTCTTGGTATGGAGTTTCACTGCAGAAACATGGGTGGATGGATAGTCCAGCGGCAACATTCTAATTGTATACAGTCTATGATGTAGAAGTATAGATAGATAGATTTCAAATAAACACCGGAGATGTTGAATTCCTAGAGCTATAGCTATTGGATTTCACACAGCGGCCAATGAACAAGCAGGTCTATTTACAGTCAAAAACAAAATCACTAACAAAAACATCACTAACAGGGGGTTTGTCCAAGTTTGTGGTTTAGTGACAAATTAACTCAAAGTGGTAAACCTCCTACAACAAGAGCCCTATGACATTGTTTTTAGGAGAATGAAGCCATACAGCCAGGCTTGGAATTTCAACATTCTGGGGGCAAGGCCACTTGGCCTTCGGTTGGGCATATTTGGTGGGGGGCACAAAGGCCACATGTCAGGGCACTAAGGCCAACGTTAACTATACAGTAGTAGGCTATAAAAATGATCAAAGTTGTATTTAGCCTATTCACTGCAGTAGATCTGCATCACTGTATGAAACATTACAAAAACATTAAACATGACACATTACATATAACTGTAAATCATCTGATTATCTAATATTTACAGATATCTAGGCTATATTTAACATTTATTTGATATTTGGCCTGTTATGAAATCATGTATTGAACAATTTAAGCACAGCTCAGCTTTAAGAAAGTCAAATAGCCTAGATGCATGCTTAGCATTTTGTGATCATTAAGGCTACTTTCACAAACTCTTAGTCAGCTGTCCTCTGATTTACCGATATCTAGGCGACATTTGTAATATTTATTTTGTATTTGGCCCGTTATGAAATAATGTGGAACAATTTAAACACAGTGTAAAACTTAAAGCCCAAATTTGGAGACATCCATGTATGTTGAAATTTACTGCAAATTCAAAACGGGATTACTCTGGAACGGCTAACTGTACAGGGGACTGCTTTACACCTTTGTGTTCGGTAAGGTCTGCTGTTTATTCTGATATATGGTTTGTCATGTGTTAAACGAGGGGTTCGTGAAGTATTCCGCCGAGATGAATGGGTAGGGAGATGGACGCAAAACCTTTAGTAGAATTTATGATTATTGAATGATATTATTTACTTTTCTCGCGAACCGTTCATCACAGCAATTAGCGGCTGACATCGTTTAAAAGCTGAGAAAAAGCTCTTTCGTGTGATACTTGTGATGTCTGTGTGATGAGTAGGCTACTTCGCAAGTAGTTCAACTGAGAAGAATGGGGGAATTTGGACGCACTTTCTTTCTTGCGCTAACTTCTCCACTGCGTAATTTGCGCTGTGAATGCTAAGATTGACAGGCCATAGGCTAAATATATATCGCTATTAGTAGGACGCAAAGCAGAATATTGAAAGAAGGGGGCACCAAGGCCACCGTGGCCTGTAAACCTCTGATTTCCAAAGGGGCGTCACGGCCAACGCAAGGGGCTACGACGGCCATGGCCGTCGTGGCCGCCGTGAAATTCCTACCCTGCATACAGCTCTTCTATTAGGAGGTTTACCATTTATTCTGAGTTAACTTGTTTGTCACTAAACCACATACTTGAAATACCCATCAGAACTAGCCTTCAAGAGCATTTCATAGGGGCTTCATTGAATTAGGCCCATGAAACCTCTAGATATATGTATTCAACAAAATGAGGATAAATCAGAAAACATATGATGTAATTAAATAAAACATACAGAGACATAAAAACAAGTACATTTCCTGCATATTTACACAGATATAAACAAACATAAATAAGATCCCTTTTCCAAACCCTCTTCCCTCTTGTACATTTATTTCACATGGGAAACAAAACTTCTTACAACTTATTCAGGGTTACATGAAAATGCATGTTGGTAAATAATCTTATCAATTTTACATGGAGTAGCATGTTTTTATTCCCCCCTCTGTTTCATTAGATGGCAGGTTTACCTAGGTTTACAAAGTGTTCACACCAGGGCTCTCAAGTTTTTAAGTTTGCAAGGAGTGAGACTTTGTTTCTCAGGGGGGAGGGGCGTGGCATTGGCACAGTGCCACGCCCCCTCCCCCCTCATCGAAGTACATGAAAGTCCTATGTCTGCTTGAACTACTCGTGGCCCCACGCCCCCTCCCCCCCATCAACAGAGACCCACCCTCCCCATGTCCCATAGACCCAGCTTCATGAGAGAGCACAAATTCCATGATTTCAAACACACTGTTTAATTTATGTTATTATTATTACTTATTATTTTTACCACTGTTCAAGAGACCATTTTGGGACTAAATGTGCTTTTTCTCATTTTTCTCTATAAACAAACAGAAAACAACCAAATGAGAAAAAGCACATTTAGCCCCAAAATGGTCTCTTGAACAGTGGTGGTTCTGTCTGTGTGTGTGTGTGTGTGTGTGTGTGTTTATGAGTGATGTTGTGTGTTGTAAGTGTTTGTGGCAGATTTTGATGCCTTGATGACTGATACTGGGGGCTCCCATTTAAAGCTCTGTGGTTCAATGTCAGCCATTTTCACAGACATGAGGCCATCCTTAAAAATATTCTTGTTTGCAGTAACAGCCAAAAAAAAAAAAAAAATGGGTCGGTAGGTAGGTCAATATTTTTTTTTCAAGATTCAAAGTAAAAAAAAGTACAATTTTGGTCATGGTGATTACGTAGGTATGAATTTAAACAAATGTGCATATTGTGACGTAACTGACTGGGTCCTTAACCCGTGCCTTCAGGCGCATCACTGCAAACCTCAATCTGATACAGGTTATGTAGACCAGCCTTTCTCAAACTTCTTTGACCTGAGGCCCAGTGATGGCAGACTTTGGGGTCATAGGGCTCATCTACACGTACCCAACCCCACACCCTCCAAATCAAATTGTCATTATCATTATAACAATCATTATTATGCCTATATTGTTATACATGCACTTTCACTTAATTATTTTATTAGGGGTCCGAGCAGCGTAGCTGCAGGAACCCTATTGTTTCTGTACCGTTCATTTTTTGGCCAAAATTCTGTAAAAGTCATACTGCAGCCTAAACCGTAACTCCAAAACTCTTGAAATTTTCAGGTATGGTTACCAGTACCCCCCTCTACCCATAACCCAAAATGTGGGGTACTGCACCCAAAGCTGGCGCTATTGAAAAAAAAAGTTAATTATGCTTATTTCTCCTTACCAGATTCACCTAGACTCAAAATTCTTTCAGAATATTAATCTCTAAACTCAGATGCATCTTTTTGGCCCTGGTCTTATGGTCTACAAATGTTTACTTTTTCCACAATTTCATGGAAAAGCCAAACATTATAAAAAGTTTCACACTCTTCAAAAATAATCGAATCTTCACCAAAATTCTCACAGACAATGTTTAGACCAAGCCTCACAAAAGTTATCGCTCAGAATTTTGATATTTTGTTCCATTTCAGAGATATAGGCCAATAAAGTTAGACCACTTAGGCCTTTTTTCCTAGATCACCTATATTCCTATAAACCGTAAGTCCTAGAAACTTGACATTTTCAAGTATTGTTACCAGTACCCCCCACTACCCATAACCCAAATTTGGGGTACTGCACCCAAAGGTGGCGCTCTTGTCAAAAATGCTTATTTCTCCTTACCAGATTCACCTAGACTCAAAATTCTTTCATCATATTAATCTCTACATTCAGATGCATCTTTTTCACCCTGGTCTTATGCTCTAAAAATGTTTACTTTTGCCACAATTTCAGAGAAAAGCCAAACATCATAAAAAGTTTCACAGGCTTCAAAAATTATCAAATCTTCACCAAAATTCTCACAGACAATGTTTAGACAAAGCCTCACAAAAGTTATCAAAAGAATTTGGATACGTTGTTCCATTTCAGAGATATAGGCCAATAAAGTTCGACCACTCAGCCCATTTCTCCTATATCACCTATATTCCTATATGAGTAATTTTTTTTTCTTGGATAACAACCATACAACCATCATTAGGTGGATACCATTAACAGTGCACATTTTCAGATATGTACTATTTTTTATAAAGCCCTTAATTCTATTGTCAAATGTATGCTAGGAATTTTCTTGATGTTGTGTGTTTGCCAACACACATTTTCACCATTTGAATGTGACTGATAAATGTGTATGATTGTCAGTGGCTGAGTGGGATAATGCCTAGTGCTGGTGTTTGTTAGGTTGAGAGTTTGAATCCTGCTAGAGCTTTAGGCTCAAGATGCACATGCTATTGGTTATTGAAGATTCACACTATTGAACAGCACCTGAATGACATCAGACAATTAACATTCACACTCATTAGTTGCCAAGAATCAGAATGCCGACACACTCTATGACATATAGGGGAACTTCTTTGTTTACTATTTTTCCTTCATCATTAAGTCTATCATATTTATATTTCATCCATTACTGTTCTTCTCTATAAATGTCTAATTGCCCCAGAATATCCAAAAGTTTTCAGGTGTATTTTTTCAGGAAAGCCCTTCATTTTATTGTCAAATATATACTTGGAGTTTTTCTTGTGTGTTTACCAACACACATTTTCACCATGTGAATGTGACTACCCAATATGTAGGATTGTCAGTGGCTCAGTGGGATAATGCCTAGTGCTGGTGTTTGTTAGGTTGAGGGTTGAGGGTTCGAATCCCCGGTAGTGCTTTAGGCTCTAGCTCGAATACTATTGGTTATTGAAGATTCACACCATTGAACAGCACCTGAATGACATCAGGCAATCAACATTCACACTCATCAGTTGCCAAGAATCAGAATGCCGAGACACTCTATGACATTCAGGGGAACTTCTTTGTTTACTATTTTTCCTTCATCATTAAGTCTATCATATTTATATTTAATCTATTAGTGTTCATCTCTACAAATGTCTAATCGCCCCTCCATGCTTGGAGTTTTTCTTGTGTGTTTGCTTGACTGGCCAACATGTAGGATTGACAGTGGCTCAGTGGGATAATGCCTTGTACTGGTGATCCTTAGGTTGAGAGTTCAAATCCCACTTGAAGCATTAGTAAGTTGTGGATGTTAGCATACTACAATAGAATGCTGTTGGGTTGTGGAGGATAACACACTATAACATTACAGCTACTTGTCAATATGGACTTGTAGTGCAAGGCAAGTATTACTGTATAATTATAAGCTGTAGCCTATAATTATTTGTTATTCTTATAATATTTGTCATTTCTTATACATATTTAGTCGGCTCTTCCACTTGACAGAACAACTCTATATCGGTTAAGGATGTCACGCATGAAACAATGCTGCAGAAACATGAAAATACGACTTTGAGTTTAGTAGGCTATAATTTTCAGTTCCTGTTTATCTATTGCACAATGGGTAATAATTTAAAGGAATCATGTTGCAGTCTTGTAAATAGTGACCCTGCAAGATCCCTAGTCATTGCAAAATCATAGTCTGTGACTTAAAACTCTACTACTTGTCTTTAGATGTGAGAGGGTCTGAGACTGTAGTCTTTCAAAAATCTTTTCCAAATCTTTGCAAATCTTTCCAAAGTTTACCCGCTGGGAAACCCTGTAGCTCCGGAGCAGGGGCTCAGACCAGGATAAATTGTTTGCTCGCCCTCAGTTCGCTCTTTTGTTCATCTCAACCCAGCACTCCAGTGTGTCCTGCTCTGTGTGCGTCTTTGAGTTAACGTAAGTCATCACTTTAATCACCCTCACTATGACTTTTGTGATGTTTATCAGTTTGTAGAGTAGCTCTGCCATCATGTGTAAAGTTAAGGTCTTTGTTTGTTGGTTTGGTGTGTTGGAGTCCCATGTGAGAGATGATTAGGTGATGTTGGTTGACTTGGGATGTCAAGTATTGTTTAGTTGTACCTTATATAGCCATATGATTTCAGTTTATTGTTCAAATGTCAATTGGTTTGTTTGTGAGTTGGGATCTGTACTGATTTACCCCATTTCACTGATTACTCCATTTTCTGTTTGTTTCCTCTTTGATGCAGCACACATACAAGTAAAGAACAAAAGAACAGATGAATTGAAACTCAAATAAAGTTAACTTGTGTTGCACCGAAACCTGCCATCTCCGTGTCATCACTCCATACCATTGAGCCTTCTAAGTCACACCATTGAACAGCACCTGAATGACATCAGGCAATTAACATTCACACTCATTACACACTGCTGGTGTTTGTTAGGTTGAGTTCGAATCCTGCTAGAGCTTGAAGCTCAAGATGCACATGCTATTGGTTATTGAAGATTGACACCATTGAACAGCACCTGAATGACATCAGGCAATTAACATTCACACTCATTAGTTGCCAAGAATCAGAATGCCGACACACTCTATGACATATAGGGGAACTTCTTTGTTTACTATTTTTCCTTCATCATTAAGTCTATCATATTTATATTTCATCCATTACTGTTCTTCTCTATAAATGTCTAATTGCCCCAGAATATCCAAAAGTTTTCAGGTGTACTCTTTCAGGAAAGCCCTTCATTTTATTGTCAAATGTATACTTGGAGTTTTTCTTGTGTGTTTACCAACACACATTTTCACCATGTGAATGTGACTGCCTAATATGTCGGATTGTTAGTGGCTCAGAGGGATAATGCCTAGTGCTGGTGTTTGTTAGGTTGAGAGTTCGAATCCTGCTAGAGCTTTAGGCTCAAGATGCACATGCTATTGGTTATTGAAGAGTCACACCATTGAACAGCACCTGAATGACATCAGGCAATCAACATTGACACTCATTAGTTGCCAAGAATCAGAATGCCGACACACTCGAAGACATATAGGGGAACTTCTTTGTTTACTATTTTTCCTTCATCATTAAGTCTATCATATTTATATTTCATCCATTACTGTTCTTCTCTACAAATGTCTAATTGTCCCAGAATTTCCAAACGTTTTCAGGTGTTCTCTTTCAGGAAAGCCTTTCATTTTATTGTCAAATGTATACTTGGAGTTTTTCTTGTGTGTTTACCAATACACATTTTCACCATATGAATGTGACTGGCAAAGATGTAGGATTGACAGTGGCTTAGTGGGATAATGCCTTGTACTGGTCATCCTTATGTTGAGTGTTCAAATCCCACCTGAAGCATTAGTGTTAAAATACTGTTGGGTTGTGGAGGTTAGCATACTAGAATAGAATGCTGTTGGGTTGTGGAGGTTAGCACACTATAACATTACAGCATTACAGCTACTTGTCAATATGGACTTGTAGTGCAAGGCAAGTATAACTGTATAATTATACGCTGTTTATCTTATTGACTCCGACACAGAACCCACCACCACAAATACAATTCAATTCTGTGGGAAACACTGCCTTCCATTATCAAACCCTTCATCTTATCCACAACAAATAAATAGTCCTGTAGAATCAAGTATTGTTAGAATACTGTTGGGTTGTGGAGGTTAGCACACTATAATGTTACAGCACAGGGTAATCCTAATTTTATGCATCAAATTTATTCCAATCCAACTCAAAAGTTTTGAACGACACAAAGTGAAGGTTTTATCCAGATCAAAACCAAGAATAGATTATGTGATCTAATCCAATTTCAGGATCCTTGTTTCCCTTTGAACAACCCATTTTCAAGATTTGATCCAATCCGATAGCTGAAATCCGGTAACTGAAATCCGATAACCGAAATCCGATCACGTTTCTTTTGAACAATTGTGCCCAAACAATCAAAGCATATGTAAAACTAAAAAGCTATGCTACCTCATGTTCGTTTTGCTCGGACCCCGTAAATCACCGCTTGCGGTTATATTTTAATTTATGTTTTATGACATGCACATCAGAGGACTGCTTTACTAATGTAAGATATAATTAGTTTCATTGCTTTTGCATGGTTGCATGATGCTTGCATAAGAAAAGAAATACTTCTCAAAACAGCAAGAATTATATGGGTGCTATTGGTTTGGGATGTTCATGCAAGCATCATACATTGGTAGGAAATGGAGAAAAAAAATACATGTTTTTTAATGAAGTTTAATTTGAATGCCTGAATGTAAGGATTCAGGAAACACAATACCAGGTCTTTTGGCGAGCATAGGCGTAAATCACTGATCTGTTGATCTTTAAGATAGAAAGAAGGCTAACTTTTGGCCACGTTATATTCAAATTTGACTATACAATACTCAGTGCTATACAGTGTATTATACAGTCTCTGCTCTGTTTCTATGGAAGTTCCAAAATCAACGTTGTTCTATTAAGTGTCGTTAAACAATTATCAACAGGTTGAAGCAGAGCTTTGATACCAACGTTATCGATTAGTTTCAGTTTCTCTCGCGCAGAAGCCTGCATTGAATGAACGCTCATAGCCTACCACCACTTTATTGTATGGCTCCATGTTTAATGACATCGATAGCAGAAACGTTTGTTTTCTTTTTTTGTCGGTCCGCGGTATCTTGATCAACTGCACAGCAAATTATCAGACGAAGCACCGGGCCTAATTTCACTCCACGACTCAGCGGACCAGCAGTCTCCACGTTGCGGACCCACATCAAAACAAAACTATTTCCTGATTGGTTGAGAAATCCTATTTTCTGATTGGCCGATAGGTTAGTAACTGAACAGCAGCTCTCTGAACTGAATGAGCGCACAGACAGCAACGTTGTGTGACACGTTTGTAAAATATAGCCCTTAGAAATTTCTGTGCGGGCAAGTTAATTTTTCGGAGTGAGAAATGCCATGTGTGGCGTGTGAGCATGTAAAGTCATTGAAATGCGTGTGTCTCACGCTCAATGCGTGAGACTTGAGAGGTCTGGTTCACACTATAAGAACTGGAGTGTTCACTATAAGAATCGGAGTGTTCACACTAGAAGAACTGGAGTGTTCACACTATAAGAACCGGAGTGTTCGCACTACACTGTAAGTTTGCACTATAAGAACCGGAGTGTTCACACTATAAGACTTGCCACTGGAGTGAAGGGCTCATAGGTCCTTAAACAGAACCCCACCCTGTGATTAAACCAACAGTACAGTCAAGACTACAGTTCTCATAGGTCCTTAAACAGAACCTCCACCCTGTGATTAAACCAACAGTACAGTCAAGACTACAGTTCTCATAGGTCCTTAAACAGAACCCCACCCTGTGATTAAACCAACAGTAGTCAAGACTACAGTTCTCATAGGTCCTTAAACAGAACCCCACCCTGTGATTAAACCAACAGTACAGTCAAGACTACAGTTCTCATAGGTCCTCAGACAGAACCTCCACCCTGTGATTAAACCAACAGTACAGTCAAGACTACAGTTCTCATAGGTCCTTAAACAGAACCCCACCCTGTGATTAAACCAACAGTAGTCAAGACTACAGTTCTCATAGGTCCTTAAACAGAACCCCACCCTGTGATTAAACCAACAGTACAGTCAAGACTACAGTTCTCATAGGTCCTTAAACAGAACCTCCACCCTGTGATTAAACCAACAGTACAGTCAAGACTACAGTTCTCATAGGTCCTTAAACAGAACCTCCACCCTGTGATTAAACCAACAGTACAGTCAAGACTACAGTTCTCATAGGTCCTTAAACAGAACCCCACCCTATGATTAACAGTACAGTACACTACAGCTCACAGAGTGTGTGTGTGTGTGTGTGTGTGTGACCTGATGTCCTGTGGAGTGTGAGGGGCTCAATGGCCAAGGGAGCCAAACGACACCTGGGCAAGACACGCTGGACCCGGGAAGAGGTGTGTGTGTGTGTGTGTGTGTGTGTGTGTGTGTGGGTGTAGGTGTGTGTGTGGGTATGTGTGTGGGTGTAGGTGTGGGTGTGTGTAGGTGTGGGTGTGGGTGTGTGTGACTGTCTGTCTGTGTTTGTGTAGATTTGTACACACACACACACACACACACTCTCTCTCTCTCTCTCTCTCTAAAACTCAGACTACACTAGATATTTTCCAAACAACGACCCAGCTGACTTTACAGGCTCCTGCTCCATACACACATATATGATAGATGGATAGATAGATAGATTGATAGATAGATAGATAGATAGATAGATAGATTGATTGATTGATTGATTGATATGCCTAATTGACATATGAGAGGAGTGTACCTGTAATAATACTCAACCCCTTCAGCCACAGTTCGGACAGACATGACGCTGGTCCCGTAGAGGTTCTCGTTAAACTGGCCCGCCTCGATGAACTTGTTGTCCTGGATGTCCTGCTCCATCTGCTCTCTGGCTCCGACACCAGACACTGTCCCCTCAGGGATGAGAGGCGGTGCGATTGGAGACGCATGCCCACTCCTCCTGCCCGCTCTCTCTCTCTATCTATTTCTCTCTCTCTCTCAGGGGCGTCGCCAGCTATTTAAAACATTCGGGGCTAGAGCCCAGAAGTTGGAGTCCTTTTTGTCCGGGGGTTCGGGGGGTGTCTCCCCCGAGAGATTTTGAAAATCGGGCTGATGAACATGCAATTTTAACCTACTTTGAGAATGAAAAGGAAGGCCAATCGTAATGACTCACGTCACGGCATTCTGAATATTTTGATGTTTAAAGACCAAAATATGACATTAAAATAGCCTGTAGAATAAACATCGTCATGCACCTCTGTCAAGTGCACAGATGTGAGCGTTCGTCTCGGGATAAACATTTCGGACGTCATTCCCTTCAATTAATGGGCTATGGGCCAGGGCTCCAGACTAACTTTTTGCACTGGTTGCACTGGTGCGCCTAACTTTTTTTCTTAGGTGCACCAGCACAAAAGTTAGGTGCACCCAAATTTTCAACCACATCGCATTTAACACCGCAGCAGGTTCACTTTTTTTCCTCCATTACTGTCCTATATAGGTTGTCCTATGACTTATGATTTACAATTCTACAAGAAAAGTAACTTAATGAAGTGTTGGTGCTTAAAGTGCTTCACTGAGCTGAAATTTAAACTTGTATTAAATAAAAATAACAGTGAGTAAATTAACAGTGCACGTCTTTTAAGGGCTTCAAACTGCACATCTCATGGCTCAATGTTTTACATACTTAACTTCATGATCTTTAGGCCTTGGCTAAACCAGCTCGCCATGCTAGCATCTTCCAGAAATGTATTTGAGCACAATTTAAAGAGATGTTCCAAGTAGCCTGGGGGATTTTTATGTGATTTTGCAATGATGATTGCAATAATCATTTGACAGCCCCACAATGCAATTTACTTTTTAATTTTAGTATTTTTACATTTTCAATAAGAACGTGGTTAATCCAGTAACGAAATGGTAGGCCTATTATTATAGGCTATTGCAATGACTTGCCATGCTCGATCTAAATGTGTCCATTCAATTCACCATACACAATGACCACTCTATACATGCAGGGAATATTCAGGCTTTAAATGTAGCAACGATGTTTTATTTACGCCAAATACCGGATTAAATTGATTGATGCCATCAGAATGAGTTTACACAACTCGCGCGCAAAACGAATATTGCTGTTGAAAACTGGGTTACTCCCTGCATGTAACTGCGGTCAATGACGCACTCCGATATCTGTATCTCTGTCGTTCGCGAAGGCCTTGTATGCATTGTTCGCAATTTTAAGACGTCTTTTCATCTGCAATGACTCCTATAAATTTGGCGCAAGTGGCATTCCTGTACGTCGCGTTTACGTTCAAACTATTTTTCTGGTGAATAATTATTTCGGACTGAACTTGGTGAAGGAAAGTTTCACTAGGCCTATCGTAGGCAACGATAAACTTGATCATCATCTCGGGCTCGTCTGATCGGTTTGCTGCTGCCAGCCGCTGAAAGGCAGTGGGGAGAGGGGACATTTATCTCGGCCTATGTGACCACACTGTAATGCAACTACATTCACTCTGTTTATCTGACGGGTCTCTGACCTCCCTCTCTCTCTCTCTGCAGTAGAGGGTGACAATTTTTCGGGACTCCCGCGGGTCACGGTATTCCCGCGGGTTTCCCGCAGTACGGGAGTAAATTTCACTGTTGGTAACGTGATTGGGACGGGACAGGAAATAATAAACGGGAGCTGGCGGGAAGCCAGAGATTATTAACTTAAAAAATGACGCTGCAATGCAGTGAGTGCGCCCAAAGACGTGAGGCATTTCGTTTTAGAAAAGAGAACCAATTACAACCCACAATACGTTTGTTGTTGATTGGTAGCCTATCAGAGCAAGACAAGCAGCTGCCCTGTTCACAATCAATCAGCTTCAGCGATAGGCCCTAAGGCAAAATGGATGCAAAGAAACAGTTACAGGCGAAAGTATCAGCAAAGGACAACTCTATTCAATTGCACGAGCTGTCCGGGAAAGCGATTCTCGTTGAGTTTAATGTGTCATGCAATGTTGGGGCATGACACCTTGACGATCGCATTCCTCAATATATTTATCGCATAACCCTGGCGGAACACAAAAAATTGTTTTGTTTACTCATAGCAACGTTGCTATGCTTCGCTGGTTTAACGTGATGAGAACGGTGCAAACTTAACTGATGGGATGAGATCTAACTATGAAATGATTTAAGCATAGCCTACAGCAAAGTACTGTAAATGTAATTTTAATATAGCCCAAAATGATCGGCTATTAAAGAAAAGTTAGACAAGGCTTTCTGCCCTACCAAAATGTATGGTCACCGCACGCTACTGTAGCCTAACAGTCGGATAACTTTAGACATCAACATAGGGAGCGGGACGGGATTCGGGAGTCTTTCTCTCGGGATTTTGCGGGACAGAATTTTTTTGGGGGGGCTGTCACGTGATCGGGATATGACGGGAGTATTTGTGCGGGCTCGGGATGGGACGGGAGTGAAAATTGCTTCCCGTGTCACCCTCTACTCTGCAGCACACGCATTTTCAAATTTACACACAGGCACTAGGCCACGGCCAATCAGAGGGGAGGTCCCGCCCTTCACTAGCTGTGATTTGTTTAAACCACGATATTGGCCAAATATGTGTCTGTTATTGAACCAAAGGTAGAGTTTCAATGCGGACACATTTTTCCTCTCTCGAATAGCTGGTCGCACGGGTGCGACCTCCGATTTTTTTTAGTCGCACTTCTGAAAAATTAGGTCGCATATGCGACCAAATTGGTTGCACTCTGGAGCCCTGGGCTATGGGTGCCTTGAAAGTAATGCATTTGGGTTGTGTATCACGAACTTTTGCCCAAAGAAAAAGTTCCATTCTGTCAAAATCAAGCCCAACATGTATTGCTTGGAAGCCCCCTCAAACGAGGTCAGTTACCATATTTACTGCGCATGTGATTCAATAGTAAATCACGATATATTGAAACTGAGCTGATCGAAATGTCCTCCTGGGTTGCGGGAGATGATGACACACTGTGAGTTTCCACTTCTTGTCCCTGCTCTGCCCTTTTTTTTCTCTAAAGAAACTTCTAATATCCATTTGTCCTTCTGTACACTTATTTCGCTAAGGCTAGTTAGTAGAAGCACGAAACAGCAATGCGTAATAGCGTATGGGGGAATTGAAATTGCAACATTTTGCAACACATGATTCTAAACCTGCCCAGATCACGTCAGATTTTCTTGCGCTGCTGTTAATGCACACAATGGACACAAAACACAAAAGTCTCTTCTACGGGGCTATTTATTTAGAGTTTTTGTTGTTTTGTTTTTGACGGCCCATAGATCCGGGGCTATCCCCAGAGGATCCGGGGCTATAGCCCCGAATGCCCAGGTCTAACGACGCCACTGCTCTCTCTCGCTCTCTCTCTTTCTCTCAATTCAATTCAATCCCAAGGTGCTTTATTGGCATGACAAAAGCAGTCATACAAAACAGTGTATAGACATTTCTGTGTAACACACATAGATCTAAACTTAATGGGATATAAAATAATAATAATAGAATAGAGCAAGAAGAGTCCGAGAGCCCCTCTGCCCCCAGCGCTCCTACATTACCCAGCATCCCACACGGCTGTGTGCTCCTACATTACCCAGCATCCCACACGGCTGTGTGCTCCGGCCCCAGCGCTCCTACATTACCCAGCATCCCACACGGCTGTGTGCTCCGCCCCCAGCGCTCCTACATTACCCAGCATCCCACACGGCTGTGTGCTCCTACATTACCCAGCATCCCACACGGCTGTGTGCTCCTACATTACCCAGCATCCCACACGGCTGTGTGCTCCGCCCCCAGCGCTCCTACATTACCCAGCATCCCACACGGCTGTGTGCTCCTACATTACCCAGCATCCCACACGGCTGTGTGCTCCTACATTACCCAGCATCCCACACGGCTGTGTGCTCCGCCCCCAGCGCTCCTACATTACCCAGCATCCCACACGGCTGTGTGCTCCGCCCCCAGCGCTCCTACATTACCCAGCATCCCACACGGCTGTGTGCTCCTACATTACCCAGCATCCCACACGGCTGTGTGCTCCGCCCCCAGTGCTCCTACATTACCCAGCATCCCACACGGCTGTGTGCTCCTACATTACCCAGCATCCCACACGGCTGTGTGCTCCTACATTACCCAACATCCCACACGGCTGTGTGCTCCTACATTACCCAGCATCCCACACGGCTGTGTGCTCCTACATTACCCAGCATTCCACACGGCTGTGTGCTCCGCCCCCAGCGCTCCTACATTACCCAGCATCCCACACGGCTGTGTGCTCCGCCCCCAGCGCTCCTACATTACCCAGCATCCCACACGGCTGTGTGCTCCAGCGCTCCTACATTACCCAGCATCCCACACGGCTGTGTGCTCCGCCCCCAGCGCTCCTACATTACCCAGCATCCAACATGGGTGCGTGCTCCGCCCCCAGCGCTCCTACATTACCCAGCATCCCACACGGCTGTGTGCTCCAGCGCTCCAACATTACCCAGCATCCCACACGGCTGTGTGCTCCGCCCCCAGCGCTCCTACATTACCCAGCATCCCACACGGCTGTGTGCTCCAGCGCTCCTACATTACCCAGCATCCCACACGGCTGTGTGCTCCGCCCCCAGCGCTCCTACATTACCCAGCATCCCACACGGCTGTGTGCTCCTACATTACCCAGCATCCCACACGGCTGTGTGCTCCTACATTACCCAGCATCCCACACGGCTGTGTGCTCCGCCCCCAGTGCTCAGGCCTGAAGGTCTCGCTGGCTGTGTGCTCGGGCGACAGGCTCGCTGCGTTGGGTGGAAGCTCAGCCTGAGCTGTTTTTCCTTCCGCTGTTGAGGTTAAATAGCCGCCACCCCCTCCACACACACACAACACACAACCCCCAGTCAGCCATGTTTGGGTCACGCCTGAAACAATGGTGCTGTTGAGGTTAAATAGCCGCCGCCCCCTCCTCCCACAACACACACACAACACACAACCCCCAGTCAGCCATGTTTGGGTCACGCCTGAAACAATGGTGCTGTCCAAGGGCCTCCCTCCCATGCGGAGAGTGTGTGAAGGGCTTCTGCGAGACATCCATGTGAATCTCCTACATTACCCAGCATCCCACACGGACGTATATGCTGCTTACCTCAGAGGCCACGCCCATTGGGCCGTCCCTCACCAGCTCCAGCATCATGGCCGCCTCGTTGCAGTTGCCATAGAAACTGCCCCCCGTAGTGGTACTCCGAGGCGTAGAGGCAGTTGTCTGGGACGGAGCGAGAGAGAGAGGAGGAGGAGGAGACACACAGGTGGATAGCAAGTGGGAGTGGCAGGAGCTCGTGACGGACAGACAGACAAACGGACAGAGACAGAGTGACAGATGAATAACAAAAGAAGAGTCAGAGCAGCGAGACACACGATCCAGTGAGGAGCTGCAGATCCCCACCACCCCACCCAGATCCCCACCCCACCCCACCCCACCCCATGTGTGTGTGTGTTTGTGTGTATGTGTGTGTGTGTGTGTGTGTGTGTGTGTGTGTGTGTTTATGTGTGTGTGTGTGTGTGTGAGTGTGTGTGTGTGTGTGTGTGTATGTGTGTATGTGTATGTGTGTGTGTGTGTGTGTGTATGTGTGTGTGTGTGTGTGAGAGAGTGTGTGTGTGTGTGTGTGTATGTGTGTGTGTGTGTGTGTATGTGTGTGTGTGTGTGTATGTGTGTGTGTATGTGTATGTATGTGTGTGTGTATGTGTATGTATGTGTGTGTGTGTGTGTGTGTGTGTGTGTGTGTGTGTGTGTAGGAGAGGGGGTTTTGGGAGCAGATCCAATGGAAGGATCCAGAAAGAGCAGCTCTAGGTGTGGTGCTCCTTAAACAGGGAGTTTGGCCTCAGCAGGGGTCTGGCTCTCTGCTTGTCCTCATAGCCTCTTCCTGTCACCCCTGGGTCTGCTTCCTGTTTGCTACCTCAATTGAAAATGAAAAGTGAAATTCAAGAATTGAATTGGAAATTAAGAGGCAGTTTCAATTCAATTCTGGAATTTTGCACAAGCCTGGTGGTTGCTCACAGTAACTGGGTCACGTGGTGTTGGTGGCGGCAAGAATCATAATATCACCTGCTCACTTGCTAAGTGTTTTGTGAATGAACAGAGAGGGGGTGAGGGGGAAGCCTTACTTTTTGCTGACTGCATTTGATAGCTGTTGAATGGAATTACTGCTGTTGTGGACTACATGAAACTTGTGGATTTTATTACTGGATTTATCGACGTTTGAATTGATACTAGACATTGAACTGTGTTGGATGTTCTGAAGATGCCGATTTTACTACAATAAAGGAACTTAACTTTCTTGGAAGCTACTGGAAATTATTGGACAGCGCGTCGGGCAAGTTAGTCTCCCCTACTCAGCCTCTCGGCGACCAAAGCTTTGAGTCGCCCACACGTATAAAATCCTTTCCCACACCAGGCACATTTATGAGGCTTCCCTTGAGAGTGTATCAACATATGGGATTTAAGATATGAAATAATATAAAATCCTTTCCCACACCAGGCACATTTATGAGGCTTCCCTTGAGAGTGTATCAACATATAGGATTTAAGATATGAAATCATATAAAATCCTTTCCCACACTGGGCACATTTATGAGGCTTCTCTCCATGGTGTGTCATCTATGGGATACCAGAGCTGATCTATGTGAAAAAAGTTTTCCACACTGAGGACATTTATAAGACCTCTCTCCAGTGTGTACAAGCATGGATTTTGAGTTTTGAGATTTCTGAAAACCCTTTCCCACATTCGATATATTTATGAGGTTTAGTGTGACTAAGCGTATGGTAATTCAGCTCCCACATTCAATATATTTATGAGGTTTAGTGTGACTAAGCATATGGTAATTCAGCTCCCAACTTTGATATATTTATGAGGTTTAGTGTGACTAAGCACATGGTAATTCAGCTCCCAACTTTGATATATTTATGAGGTTTAGTGTGACTAAGCATATGGTAATTCAGCTCCCAACTTTGAATACAAGTTTTTCCACATTTATCTTAATGAATATCTTGACAAGATGCAGCAATTTCTTTTAATGGATTCAAGATGCAACACACATTGTAAAACACTAAACATGTCCACTGTTTTCTGGAATTGATTTGTTTAACATTATGATGGTAATGAATTTCCAAATGTATGGACAAGCAAAATGTTACTGTTTATGTGTGTATGTAGGTAGCTAGACATCATAGTAATGCAGAAACCTGCAAAAAAAATGGCTGGAGTTATGAGGGTTAAATTAAGAGGTGGAGCGATTGTTTTTCAAAAAAATCTTTCTCCTTCAACAGTTCATATGTTATCTTTAACCTATTTTCAATTAGATAGTTTAGTTTACATGATTTGTAAATCATAACATCTGATATTAGATATGATGTATTTTAGAAATGCATATGTGATTGGAAGCCAATAAAGGAGTGTTAGACACCATAGTATTACAAGATCTGTGGTAGTCCAGAGACCATAGAGCATGTTATTTTACACTGTAATAAATATCAGGAAGAAAGACAAAGACTAGTCTTACAATTACAAGGAGAACAGCTGAGGCTAAACCTAGAAGAAATTCTGCAAAGAAACACAGGGGAAATGTGTGTAAACTATGTAATTGGTTTCCTGAGGAATACAGGACTAATTAAAAGAAATTAGTATGATCTTTTGTTTTGTTTGTGTTGTTTTGTTTTGTTTTGTTTTGTTTTGTTTGTTTTGTTTTGTTTGTTTGTTTATATTTGTTTGCATTCTATTAGGAAAGGTTAGACTTCAGTACCACACTCCAGTCCAGTTGGTGGCGGTAATGCACCATTAAAGTTAGTTGCCAATCGCCATAAAAACCGAAAGAAGAAGAAGAAGAAGTATTACAAGAAATGTCTGAAGTTTCCACTCACTGTCAATTACATGTGCAGTACCCTAACACCAAGGTAATGATTTGTCCTTTTTTGGTCATTCAAACATGTAGGTTTTCATTCACATAATTACTAGGTTGTTGCCTTTTCTAACCAGTAGGTGGCAGTCCAGGATAAGAAATAGAACGTTGAGTAGAAAAAGACATAATTGAACAGTAGGAAAAACGGGGGGAAAGAGACACTACGCCCATGACATTTTAAAGAATGACAGTCTAAACCAGGGGTGGGCAACTAATTTCCCCAAGGGGCCACATGACAAACTGGGACTGTTGAGGAGGGCCGGACCCAAAATACCGAACTCAAGTCTGAACTCAATTCTGTTCAATTCTATTCTGTTCTTGTATAACATTAAGTAAATCATATGGTTTTGTTTACTAGTCGTAAGAACAGATGAAAATGTGAGGGAGACAAAGGAAAAACAGCAATATTTAATCTATGTCCAGTATTTAATCCTCATTCTCGAAAATTATTTTTTGACATTGACTTTTTTTTCAGTTTTCAAAGACTGATATAAAAAAAGTACTACAATATCTATATAATTAGGCTAGGTCATGAAAATGTGAAGAAGTCAGTACAACCGATAGGCCTGTGCCACCATTTCATCAACACTCAGCAATATTTCATCATTAAATCATTACCATCATTAAATTAACTCTATGCAGAATTAGACTACGAAAATAGTAGGCTGTCATTAGTTAATCAACATGCACAAAGAAAATTATTTTAAAAATGTAGGCTATGTTTTTGCTTTAACTTTATGCACATAACTGTGATTGGTCAACTCGCTCTGTGTGTTGAACCGGCTGCTTCAAGCAACCTGTGGGTAGTAGCATCATACAAGTTCGCTAACATAAGCTTTGCAAATAAACTCAGACATATTTTGGTTACAATTACGGGGTTATCCGATTGTAAAGTGTCTATCTGCCAGTAACGTTTTGAAATGAACACTTCGTATCGCCAACGAGCAGCAGTAGGGGCTGTATTTTCGGTCACCAGCGCATGGCGTAAAGTTCGTTATTCACCGGCGCGAAGTTGAATTCGTTATTTTGCACCTTTATTTTTTAAGCATTGCGCCCAGGGGTGTGGCAATTAACAACCTAGGGAGGGACCTGGCGCATTGTCTAAAAATCGCTATCATACACCACCTAAACCTGGTCAGAAGTCAATGGCGAGTTGTTCATATGCTATTTTAAGAGCGCATGTCAACAGTCATATTGGCAGGTGCACGCACCATCCTTCTATCATTCATGAACGCACACCAGCGCACGTCCATGCAAAGCATTACAAATTGCACGATTACAATGGTAAACATAATTAGAATAAAGATATTACGAAATACTGTACATCTCATGATGAGTAGTTATTCACCATCATTTGCAAATTGGTAATGACGGTTAAAAGTGATTAGGGGAGAGGCGAGAGACAATGGAGCACAGCTGAAGACGCACTGTCACGATATAAGCAACTCCTCTGCAGGATAAATGTTGTTTTATTTAGTCATTTGAGCAACATTAGGGTAAGTGTTGCTTTTTCCAGCCTATGTTTTCTATGGTAACCCATTGTCAGTCAATAGTGAAAGTGACTGCATATAACTGTCTTGTCGTTGACTGACTCCTTGGTGAAGTTAGTTTCACTTTGCCAATGAGTTCAAATAATAGACGAGTGCAAATGCGTGAAGGCTATGCTAGGTTTTAGTAAAGCATGGTTTAAGAATGACTATTCCATACGGTCTCGCAAGCAGCCTCCTTCAAATGCGCCGTTGAATGCCAAAATACCGATGCATTTATTTGACATATCGCGCGTTGCGCCGTTAAAGGGAATGACAGATGTCATTCTCATTGGTTTAAAATGATGTTACACCCCAAACACACCCATATGACTGATTAAAAGACCTAGGAACACCTTGTTACGCCATGCGCTCCACTTTTGAGAACGAAACCCCTCCCAATGTGAACTGGACATCCTACTAAATTTGAATAGACTTTTGACGAGTGACGATGCACTTTAGAATGTCATGATAGGGCCCTAGGAGTTCGTTCTAACAACCTTTGCGGTGGTGAGCGACATAAGAGACACACAACTTTGAAAGGTTTACGCCGACGTAAAGGCAACTGCATTGTGTCGACGCAGAAGCATACATTCTATTCACCAGCACATCAGTGAGGGTGTTTACGTCGTAGGCTATGCATCCACGCACAAATGTATGGGCGTACAAATAGCAGTCGCTTTCAAAATAAAAACAACGATATTGATTTGCATGCATTATCTCTATGCTAGGCTCTTGACTGTTGTTCTTTCACGGACCTTACGCGGGCCGGTCAGGGAAAGCCCACGGGCCGGATGTGGCCCGCGGGCCGTATGTTGCCCATGTATGGTCTAAACCAGGGCTCTTCAATTGGCGGCCCGCGGGCCGGTGTTCCAGTTTAGATGGTGAGCAGTTTAACTGGTGATATTTCCATAAAATCAGTGAATATTCAACAAGACCCTGCCTACTTCTTAATCTGCTCTGCCTCCGATAGTGCAGGTTTATATTAGGCTACATTTTCACGAAGTGTTTGCAAGTGAGACAATATAACGGATATCGCTGAAAACATCACCAGTGTATGTCTAATACATGTCCATTTAAGCATTATCCACAAATATGACACATACTGAATGAATGGAAAAAAATTAAACTAGCGATCTAGCTGGGATTCGAACCACGCATGGACAAGAAAGTTGATTGGATTAGCTTCTACATCGTCTATTCCACTACACTACAAGCCGCTGAAATCGATGTCAGATTTCTATGTATATATTGAACTGTTAGTTAAAGTTAACACAGGTTAACATAAGTGAGAAATATACGCCCATGTTAACTGGTGCCATCACAATTTAACATGGGCATATGCAAGCCTCAAAACAACAAAATAGGTTCATCTTTGCCCCACAGACCAAAACCTAACTGATGTACAACAAACTCGCATGTCCCACTAACACTTTATTCCGTTTTGGGGGTTAATAATATGTAATACGTCATGTGCAAAAATTATCATAACTTAGTGTCATGTCTCGGTGAAGTTATGCAGTGAGCTGTCTAATGATTTGAAGTGAACACATGAAACTTATTTTCTCTGAGTTAAATATTATTTAATTTGTTGGTCCTAATTTGATGACACAAAATGGTTATCATGGTAGCATATATTACAAAACTTTGATGAGAGTGTTTGATGACAGATATTGCTGTTTCAGATTCCCACGTAGCCTAAATTAGAAAATAGTTTAGCCTACTTACTGCTCGTTCAGCAGCCTGTTGCAAAACATTCACTTAGCCTAGATGTTTGCTATAATGAATATCTTGATCGATTGACAAATAAGCTGTCACAAGACAACATAGACCTACATTTATTTAATAGGAACACCATGCTATTGCACAGATACAAAATAACCTGTGGTGCAATTGGTTAGCAGGGTGGACTATTGCTGCTAGCTTGCTATTTTAGTGGGCAGTTCGAGGCTCATAATTTTTGCTTTCTGCACAAAAGCGAGCAACGTCTGATGGGGTCATTTGTTACTGTTTGTGATGCAAAATTACTGAGGCAAAATTAATCTGCATTATTCAAGGCATGCATTCGCTGTGTTTGCTCATGTTATAGGCTATCACCAGTTAACATGGACATCAGGATAGCTAGTAGCCTAAGCTAGTAGACTAGTCTAATAGACCTCTCCAGAATATATCCCGCCTCCTAACTTCCGTATCCATCCAACTTCCGGGCGTGGATTGTCTATGGGAAATAACATGGCGTTTTGAAAGATCGTACCTGTCAAACTCTGTAGGTGACAAAGTAGAAAAAGCTGCTGGGCAGATTGGCCTACACACTTCTGCCATCTAGTTTCCACTGGATTTTTTGATTTTCGGTGCCGTTTGAGTAGTATAGTCTATAGTATACTACTTAAACGGCACCGACAATCAAAAAATCCAGTGGAAACTATATGGCAGAAGTGTGTAGGCCAATCTGCCCACCGGCTTTTTCAACTTCGCTACCTACAGATGTTTTACCGGTATGATATTTTGAAACGCCATGTTATTCCCCATAGACAATCCACGCCCGGAAGTTGGATGGATACGGAAGTTACGGAGGCGGGACTTATTCTGGAGAGGTCTATAGACTAATGACAAGCGTTACTCTCTGTGGCGTAGTGGTGATAGTGCTTACTGCTTAGAAAATTTTGCCTCAGTGAGACTCATGTTCGAAACCCAACAAAACCTTCGCTGATTTACTTTGGCACATTTCCTGTTTGCACAACATTTTGTGTGGATGCTTAAGCAGACATACATTATACATAGCGATTCCCGCATGTTTTCGGCAAGATCTTGCTTCATATTCTGTCACGCACTGTAGGCTTGTGAAAATGTGAATCTCCAGCACTGGAAGGGCGGAGGCAGAGCAAAGCGTTGTTAACAAGTAGGCAGGGTCTTGTTGAATATTCACGGATTTTATGCAAATATCACAAGTTAACCTGCTCACCATCTAAACTGGAACACCGGGTCCGGCCCGCGAGGTCATTTGTACTGGCCCTTTAAAAAAAATGTAATCTCTAGCAAGCGCATGAGTTGTTGTCCACTCTTGCATCTCTCGCTCGCTTTAGTCCTGCAGCCACTGCACCTCAGCCCATTGAGCAAGTTAGGCTACATTACAATTCATTACATTTGTACATTTATAAGCTGAACGTAAAGTGCCATAGTTCAGTTTCAACCTAAATTGGCACGTTGGAGTTTATTAACTACTAATATTTAACAGGTTGCACCACACAAATAGTTTCTGTCAACAATATCGCAGAAAAACACGGGCACAATTTCTGCAAAACTTGGTGGAAAGGTGGAGCAGATCCGACTCAAAGGGAATTTCAAAGAATTTCTAGTAGCCTGGCTATTGCCGATGTCCTTCATTTCTTCACGTCTTACAACATAAACAAATGCAATAATAGTCTAGTGAAGTCAGAAATGAGCCTGTCTAAAGGCCTCTTGGAAATCATGTGGCATGTTACATTAAATGCACAATCAATTGCGATTCGAAGCAAAAAGTATCACTGATAGTAACGAAGGTAAATTGCATATTTGTAAATGTGGCGACGGCAAAACGTTAAAGTGAATCGTAATAACCAAAGAAAGTAAAGGAGATGATTTGCACCTCCGTTCACCAAATATAGGCCGTGGTTGTGTTTCTACAATATTTTGGCACAAAACGTAATTTCTGTCAGAAACCAAGTAGGCTAAACGTTTTCATTGTCATCGTGAACTATGACGATGCCCATGTTCAGTAGGCGTTTCATTTATTCAAGCAGTGACATTTGGTTTAATGCATCGGGTAACGTGAGGTGTGTCAGAAAAAAGATGGGCCTGTCCCTCTCAAAACATGTTAAAATAGCGTGATTAGCAACCAGAAAATAAAAAAAAATCCCGGGGGAGACACCCCCGGACCCCCGTGTTATTATTATTAGGCTATTATGACTGGCCTGCCACCACTGCTAAAAACAATCTAGAGGTCACGGTCATCTCATTTAAATGGTGGGAACGTCAAATGTAACAACCCAGATAGCAAAACCACACTGGGGTGGATCTGGCCCACACCTACCATGCGATTCGGCCTAGTAGGCCTATAAGTCAGAAGAGCTACATATGCGACTGATTACACATTTAATTCACCTGAACAGTGTTTGAATCCTGTTTGTACTCACTGGAAATCTTGGACCTAGCAGTTACTGTGCAAAGCACAGATTCCATTTGTGTTATCTGTTATCACAGATTTCATTCCATATTAGCCACCATCAACCAGCCAATGATGTTGTTATGCATGTACAAAATACAACATTTGAACACCAATATTGCTGCTGTTGTACTTGTATATACAGCTGTTAATGTGATTACTCATATTTCAAGCCGCATTTCTCCGGCCCCTCAGTTGTGATGCTTTTCATGAACTGGCCCCCATTACAAACTAATTGAATAGCCCTGGTCTAAACGTTTGCAAGTTAAAACGGTAGGTAAGTCAGTAGGCCTACATCGATGTTTGGTGGCTATAAGTCTGTCAGTGATTTGACAGGCTAGAAGTTTGCGATTTATGAGGCTACCGCAACAAATATTTATAGGTAAGACAGTAGGCTAGCCTACAGTGTTTTGGTGGCTAGCTGAGTAGTTCTGTATTTCAGCAGAATTAACAGGCTAGAAGTTGGATTTTATCTTAGGCAATGTCATGTATGAAAACTACATTGAAATGTAGAGGCAATAGGTTACCGACAATACTGGCGACGGCGGCCATGTCATCAGTGTGCTAACTCGTAGCCTACCTCCGTATTGCGTTGCATTGTTCGTTCAGCATGAGGCGCGCTTCTGGGTAGCCCTACTCAGATTAGTTGCATTGGGGTGATACCAGAGCACCTGTACCCATTAAACATTCTCTGGTGATACTTCAGACTTGACGAACTCCCATGGTAGGCAACAGGAATTCCTTACTGCAGAAATAGTAGCCTAGATTGATGCTCCCGTCAGCGTCTGGGTCACGTCTGCCTCCTTCAATCATTGATAGCCAGACTACACTGTGTCAAAATGTCACTTTGAAAATGTGATTAATCAGCATTTTTTTTTAAATCATTAATATTTATATGATCAATTAATCAAAATGAACGTGTTATTTTGACAGTTATACTACTGCAATACACCAATCTGTTACAGTGTTGCACTGAATGGAGAGATGGCCGTGGTGGTCAATGCATGCCATGCCAACTACAGAAAAAGGAAGTTTGAAGGGGAAGAAAAATCACAAAATAAAAATCACATACTCTGTTTTGTTATGGCATAAAAAACAATGAAACAAATAAAATGACAACAGGTTCATTAAATCTCCTTTCAGAATCTTTATTATAGTCAGAAACACATTTTATTTATATATTTTATTCTGAAAAACAAGCAACAAGCAAGCATGTTTTTTTCTATGTCAACACATAAAAACACTGACACCTCAGATCAGAAAAATATTTTTTCAAAGATAATTCAGCAAATAACTATACTTTAGGGAGAACAGAATACATCATATTGTTGTTGCTGGAACATTATCATAATAGCCTACACACCATTCATTTTAGGGAAAGAGCATAATATAAAGAAAGCAATATCAGCATTTGTTTAGTTTCATTAAACGGTAGTCTATAATTGAATATACATACATAACACATGTGTATGAACAGGAGTGTGTGACTGGTGTTCCTGCAGTTCTTTATACAATCTATGGGCCAAAGCTGGAGCTATTGCCATAGCAACAAGCCCTGCTCCACTGCCAGGGCCACAGATCAACAGAATGGATGTTGCTACGGTTACGTGGTTACTGCGGAATGTTACACAGAGTCTTGACTTGATGAATTTAAGTCTGAATTTTGGCAGTTAGTTAAATAGACACCAGTGTCATACAAACCACACACACACACACACACACATTCAACTTCAAAAATATTAGCTTGATGTGTGTGATATGCCAGTGGGCAACATTAAATCTGACGCAAAGCAAAAATAATGTAATCTTTACTGTTTGTAAAAGAGCTTCTTGTGCCTACAAGCCTGTATTACATTACAGTGTCATACAAACCACACACACACACACACACACACACATCTGAAAATGGAGGAGAATGAGAGACAGAGAGAGAGGAAGAGAAGAGAAGGGAGGGGGACAGAGACTGATGGTAGAGAGAGAGAGAGAGAGAAAGAGAGAAAAGGGTGGATGTACCTGTTGGAGGACGAGCTCATGTGATCTTGAGCAGGGACAATGAGCAGTAATATCCAACCCAAAACCCTGGAAAGAGGGGTTCAGTGAATGTGGAGTGGAACGTGTGCAGGTGGGTGAGTGTGTCAGTGGAGACGCTGTAGAAGGACAGAGTGCCGGCCGGCCAGTCCAGGTAAACTCCTACTGTTCTGGAGCCGGAGGAGGGGGCAGGTATGACAGTCTGTTCATTGTTGTGCCAGACATAGTATCTGTGATCAGAGTAGCAGTCCAGACTCCAGGACTTGGCATTCCGTCCCATCATGACGTCATCACTGCCCCCTTTCCTCTTGATGCTTTTATAGACCACAGATATAACAGCTCCATAATCTCCACTCCACTCAGCCTCCCAGTAGCAGCGTCCAGTCAGACCCTCTCTACACAACACCTGATGCCTGTAGTCAAATCTCTCTGGGTGTTCAGGATACGGCTGCTCCTTCTCCACATGTGAGAGTTTTCTGTCTGCTGTGTTTGGGTCCAGTGTGAGATCACAGGCATCTGCAGACAAGAGGAGAGAACATGAGAACACACACACACACACACACACACACACACACACCTACACACACACACACAGAACATGAGAACACACACACATACACACACAGAAAGAGAACATAAGAACACACACACACATACAGAAAAAGAACATGAGAACACACACACACACACACCATGTCAACACAAATAAACACTACCCTACCAGTAAACACACACACACACCACTACCCTACCAACACACACACACACACACACACACACACACCACTACCCTACCAAGAGGAGAGAACATGAGAACACACACACACACACTCACACACATACAGAGACATCTGCAGACAAGAGGAGAGGAGAGAACATGAGAACACACACACACACACACACACATACAGAGAACATGAACACACCACTACCCTACCAGTACACACATACACACACACCACTACCCTACCAGTACACACATACACACACACCACTACCCTACCAGTACACACACACACCACTACCATACCAGTAAACACACACACACACACACACACCACTACCCTACCAGCTTACACACACACCACTACGCTACCAACACACACACACACACACACACACACACACCACTACCCTACCAGCACAAACACACACACACACCACTACCCTACCAGCACACACACCACTGCCCTACCAGCACACACACACACACACCACTACCCTACCAGCACACAAACACACACACACATACACCACTACCCTACCAGTACACACACACACACACCACTACCCTACCAGCACACACACACACACACACACACACACACACACACATACACGCCACTACCCTACCCACACCACTACCCTACCAGCACACACACACACACACCACTACCCCACCAGCACACACACACACACACACACACACACACACACACACACACACCACTACCCTACCAGCACGAACACACCAGGGATTAAAGTGAAAAAAAATCGTTTGACTGAACTTTTTTCAGGCCATAAGTCATACGTTGTTCATATCTACCTATAGAGATAGCACCCCTGTTGCGGTCGCGACCTATTGGTTTTTAATGTACAAAAAGATGCAAACAGCAAAGTGAAGGGAGAATTTGCCTTATTTAAACGGCGGCCATTCTTTAAACCAAAACGAGGCTACAGGGTACACTTAATATATAATTAATGCCACCTACAGGTGAATGCATAGAACATAACAATCCTATGGTTTGTGTACCCTGTAGCCTCGTTTTAGCCGCCAATGGCCGCCATGTGAATAAGGTGAATTGAGAGTGTTCTTGATTGAGATTGAGTTTTCCTGATGAACAAAAATATATTTATGTACCATCCCTGACCATTGCTGATTAGCCATTGCTGTTCTTTTCTACTGCAGCAATATTGTAGAAAGGCTTTAACTTACACTCTTATTTAATTACTTCAGGCCAAAAGTGTTTAAAGGGGAGATTTTTTTCTTGTTAATATGCAATTCAACACCAAGTAAAATCTATAAAATCAAGTTTGCAAGACTTCCAATTTCTTCATCAAAGTAACGAATCAGAACATTCTAGAATAGATATTGTTCATATTTCCATTTGTTGCCTCATCCGCATTTAATGAAAACATGGTAATTTTTTGTTTTACAGACAACTCAGTTTTCCAATGAGCAGCAATACTGTGTGTGCTCATGCAGGAGGTCTGCGCATACGACAATCTGGAGAGGGCGCTTTTGTCTTCAGCAACAGATTGTATAAGGTTGACAAGAGGTTGCGATATGGTGCGGGACAGGTCGTGTTGCGCTATGAAAGAACATGCGTAGCCTACTTTCTAAACGTAAAAACGGTCAGGCATAGATAAACGTAGCCTACCTCTGTCGTGGTGGCTAGTTGCACCAGGTAGGGAAGATGTCCTGAAGTGCACGAACATTAACCTTATTGCGGTCTTCTGATTGGTGGCGTGTTAAAACGTTTTCCTATTGCATCCATAAACAATTTTCTTGCAGCGAACCGCACAAAAGCAAACCCCTGGCACTTTAATTTATTTACACCATGACTTGTTAGTTCTCCCCCGTTTCCAACAGCCGCCCATCTCCATTTATTTTTTTAACTTTTGACACCTGCCTTCCTTTATCAACAACGCATCCATGACAGCTAGTGGCCTTGCCAAATAGACGCACACAAATCATGATGCTAATATGCGAGGTTCTGGTAGGCCTACTGGTTATGGTTTTGTGCTATAAATTAATAATATTTTATAGCAAAGTTTTAAGTTGACTATTTTAATTGTATGGTTATTTTTTGTCAACATACACTCACAACCTGTCGTTAAAAGTGAGGCCTAAGCAAAATAGGCTAAGGCTGTCTGTGCGTCACAAACACAACTGACCCCCTTACTCGACAGTTCGCGATGACAATATTATTATTATTTTATGTTAACACGCTCAGTCAAAACCTTCCGTCGCAAATTGTGAAAAACATGTCATAACAGACGGGATAATAAATTGCGTAGACTACGGTTTATATTGCGTCGCTTTACACATAATGTTAGTTGCATTGATTAAAAACTGTAACAATAATAGTACCCTACATCTGTTCAAGTCATAGAGGTGACACCCAAAATGAATGACCTCCCCTGACAAGAGTTTGCGATAGTAATTGTCTATATTGATGCACGGAAAGAACACAGCCTACGCTTCTTCTCCGAATTCGCACATAGAGCTCACAATATCATATCCAAAAAAGTTAAACAGATTGGCCAACCTCATCAGCTGTCTCGATTGTGTCACTATAATCCAACTTTTAGACCATTATAGTGCATACGGGTCCTTTTTTTCAAGCAAACGCCCGAGACGAGCGTGTAGCTACAAAACAAAGTGAAACTCATGGTAGGCTATCTTCTTGAGCGGTCACTGATTGAGACACAGAAAGTTCTCAAGAACACTATTAGGTCTTTAAACATTTACCTAATATTTGTAGTTGCCTTAAAAAAGGAAAAGCAAAGGTGACAGTCCCCCCCCCCCCCTCCTGTTTTTTTTTCTCATCGGATCTGCATCGATCTCAAATATGACATTTCTAAAATCAAATTGACGGAAATCCGTCCTACGACGGAGAACTTTAATCCTTGAACACACACACACACCACTACCCTACCAGCACACACACAAACACACACACACACAAACACACCACTACCCTACCAGCACAAACACAGTGACCCATACACACCACTACCCTACCCACACACACACAAACCACTGCCGTACCAGCACACACACACACACACCACTACCCTACCAGCACACAAACACACCACTACCCCACCAGCACACACACACACACACACCACTACCCTACCAGCACAAACACACACACACACCACTACCCTACCAGCACACACACACACACACACACACACACACACACACACACACACACACACACACACACACACACACACCACCACCCTGCAGACATGAGGAGAGGAGAGAACATGAGAACACACACACACACACACCTACACACACACACAGAGAACATGAGAACACACACACACATACAGAGAGAGAGCATGAGAACACACACACACACAGAGAACATGAAAACACACACACACACCAAAACAACACAAACACACACACACACACAGGCATCTGCAGACGAGAGGAGAGAACATGAGAACACACAAAGACACACACACACATACAGAGATAGAACATGAGAACACACACACACACACACACACACACACATATACAGAGAGAGAAACATGACAACACACACACACTTCTGCTCACATCACACACACGTCTGCTAACATCACACACACACACTGAGACACAGACATAAACACACACACCCTCTCACACAGAAACAGAAACACACACACACACACTTCTGTTCACATCACACACACACTTCTGCTCCTATCACACACACACACACACACACTTCTCACACACACACTTCTGCTCCTATCACACACACACACACTTCTGCTCCCATCACACACACACACACACACTTCTACTCACATCACATCACACACTTCTCACATTAACACACACAAACACACATCTGCTCACATCACACACAGACACACACATTTCTGGTCACATCACACACAGACACACTAAACACACACACAAAATAGCTACACACAATGCTGTAACATACACACACACAAACACAAACATTCACGCAGGTTAGCAAACCCTGCTATCACACACACACACACACTTCTGCTCACATCACACACACACTTCCGCTCACACAGAAACACACACATACTTCTGCTCACATCACACACACACACACACACACTTTCAAGCACACCATACTATAACACCCACACAGAATATTTTGTGGCATGTCATGGTTTACAAAATACACACACACACACACACATCTACAAGACTCCCATACACACATTCAAGCTAAAACATGTGAATGATCACAAATACTAAATAAACAATTAACTTACATTTCAGCAAACGTGGTCGTGCTCTGTCTAAAGAAGCGTGGTCAGTTCTGTAAGAAAAACAAAATGTCACACACGGTCAGTTCTGAAAAACAAAATGTCACACACACGTACTATTTGACAGATCTCAACGCTGCTCTTTTTCTGATTGTGCCACCTGTGAAATGTGATTTATTATCCCACAGAAACTAGCCTGCTGCCATACATGTTTTTCCTGATATAAAGTAATGAAGTAAATCTCTTTCCAGCTGTCTTTATCGCATACAAAGGCATCCAAGGTGACGCCTCAAGACCCCTCTAGTTCTCAGGAGACAATCATGAAGTAAACAACCCCGACACTGTCTGTCCTGTACTTAGATTAGAGTTAGTGAGCAACCTGAGAACTCCCTCTGAATAACAAATGCACTTTCCAGCAGTGAAACTCCATTATTTAATGCATGATCAGGGACCACCAGCAACACCTTCACAGTCCACCTGTGGGCCACGGACCACTTGTTGAGAACCCTGAATTAATGATCGGGACTCTGGACAGCCACAAAAACGGCAACTAAAACAGACTAGTCCAACCGCAAGGACACAGGAGGGAGAGGAAAGGTACGTAGCTCTCTGTTTTGTTTGAACTTCAACAGAAGTGACATTACCCAACATTGCTTAGAGTACCTTTAACTTGGCTAAATTTGATCTACTTCATAGGTGTCCTGATATACAGAATTAATAGCCTCTCTGTCAGACATTAAACTGTTCCCTGTCACAGCCTGGAATCTGAGAGGCATTCAAATTCAACAAACAGTGGTAAATGTTTGTGGCAAATATGCTTTCCCTGAACAGTAAGATTTAATACAATTTGGTGTAAAGAGTCCCATTTTAACAATAACTCTGTCCAGCTCCACTGAGTGTTCAGAAATGTTTGCACAGAACTCAAGACAAACAGAAAGCAGAGGTTCCTAAACTTTCAGCTATGTTTGCAACGCACCTCTAAACTATCTTTGAACGCATCTCTAAATATTTGCATTGGATTGTGGATGCAGCTACTATAATACACATTTGAAAATAGGCCAGTACACTCGGTATGAAGAAATAACTATGGTCTCCACAATGGAGACAATGTCTAATGTGCAACACTAGGGTTTCTTTCTGAACATACTTCAGTATCTCCAGTTTACAGACAGGATCCTCCAGTCTAGCAGATAACAGCTTCAGTCCTGATTCTCCAGGATAATTGTAGTTGAGATCCAGTTCTTTTACATGAGAGGGAAAGGGGGTTGAAACCAGAAAGCCACAACCCTTCTCTGAGATGAGACAATCAGAGAGCCTGAGAGACAGACAGACAGAGAGAGAGAGAGAGAGAGAGAGAGAGAGAGAGAGAGAGAGAGAGAGAGAGAGAGAGAGAGAGAGAGAGAGAGAGAGAGAGAGAGAGAGAATGTCCTTTTCATTGTTTTTACATGCATACAACTGGTGACATTGTGTTAATCTGAAGTTATTTGTTTATTTTACAACAGATAGGTCTGGTTAAACTATTTCTTAATTTCTGATTGGACAAGAGACATTCCCTGAGTGGCGATATCTAAGGACATCCGCACTTGGACACTCCGCTTTTTGCTCTGAATTGTCCAGTGTGAGCATCACATTTGACAGCTATTGAGTGAGAAAATGGAGTAAGTAGAGTAGGGTGACTGTTCAATTCAGCATATGACATAATATAAATGAGTGGGCTCTGCAAAATCACTGTGTGCACAAGCACATGTAGCCTCTCAACCTGAACTTGGCTCTCCGGTGTCGCGTTTGGATCCCCGTGGAGATTGGAACTACTGGAACTATTTTTCGGGCGGAGGTTGAATGAAAAAAAATATATAAATTAGTTAGAAACCGTTAGAAAACACAATTTGGTGACTTTTAACTCAACTAGTTAGAACTGTTTTATGAAAGCAATATGGCAGAGTGGCGTTGGTAGCAGATATAGCCATCTGAGAGCTATATACCCAGATATAGCCATGGCTGTGATTACCTACAGCACAAGGCTGAATAAAAGCCATGGCATTATGTGCTACCAACGCCACTCTCACTTGTGCCCTATTGCTTCATCATAAACTAATATGACTGATTTGATCAGTTCAGACATTTTAAGCCTCACAAATAAGCTCAAAAGTAGAATGACACCAATCAGGGTTGGATATTAATTGCTACTTTTTCATTTCACTGACCAGTTGATGTTCCATTGTTATGTTGTCATGGTTCTTCTAACTAAGGAGGACATTTCAGACAAAGATACAAAGACTACAAAGAAATGTCTGCACCCACCTTAATGTTTGTATTTTGCAGTTGGAACTGGACAGTCCCTTAGAGAGAAGCTGAACTCCAAAATCCCCAAGGTCATTGTCACTCAAGTCTAGCTGTTGCAGGGAGTTTGGTGACTGTAGAACTGAAGCCACAATCTCACAAGACGTATCTGTGAGTTTACAATCAGCAAGCCTGCATAAGAACACAACAAAAGATAACATGAATAAATGGAAGATATACTGTTTACACAATGCCCTGATCAATAAAAATCAAGAACAGAACATCAGATCAGATCACTACTGTCCACCACTGTCATATCACTACTCTGGTCAGCAGCTGGTCAAGGTGCTATTCGGGATATGAGCTCATGAATAGGCCTACACATTGAT
Organism: Alosa pseudoharengus; assembly: GCF_046254945.1. Lineage (NCBI taxonomy): Eukaryota > Metazoa > Chordata > Actinopteri > Clupeiformes > Clupeidae > Alosa > Alosa pseudoharengus. The sequence continues at coordinate 5,605,311 of NW_027468564.1, read as the reverse complement.
ACATTTTAGAATTTAGGGAAGGCTGGTATTTTAATATTATAGCCCAGTGTTTCCTCTATGTTTATTTCAGCATGGCGGCCCACTACGGTTTAATTAATACCGCTATGGTATCAGAATCAGGGCAGACGCACGTTTGCTTTTTAAATAATCCTGTGACGTATCCTCCCCTGCTGGCTGCCGCTCACATTGCAATTTAACAATAAGTAGCCTAAACTAGTCAGAGGTTATTATGGCCTGTCCAGTTTCAGTTCACATATTATAAATTATATATATCGTCCTTTTTAATTGGTTACGACATACTGTTGCAAGACCTGTAACTCTTCCCTCTCTGTTCTAGCTATCCTGTATCTCGTAGCCTGCCTGTCTTGAGAATCAGAGGTGTTTCAAATTCAGATAGCCTACTCTGTTATCCTGTGTCTGTGCAGTTCAGTTAGAATTCACCCTTAGCTAAGTCCCGCCCTCCTTCGTTACAGTTGCTATGCCTGACAAGCTTTAGCACCCTGCACGTCTATTACATAGGGGGAGAACCAGGACTTTTCAATGAAATGTCATTTACAAAGACATCGTACCACACTGAAAGCTAATATTTTGTCACTAGCAATCTACAACTACCCTCTGTCAAATACAGTTGGAATTTCAGCTCTGAACAAAACCGTTCATGAGTTATTTAACATATGGAGACTGAAGGCCTTTGGGTCATAAAGGGCACTTATTTGGATGTGTGGTGCCCTAACCCACGTAAAGACACAGTGAAATAACATGTTACACTATAGAAACATGATATAATTGAGAACACATATTGTTTTTAACTATAAAAAATGGCATATTGCATGATATTTCCATAACCGCGAGATACACGCTTCACGATGACGGCAAGAAGTTGTCAACAGACGTTCACCAACATGTATCACCCATCAACAATCTATTTAAAATAACACCTATTTGAAGTACCATTCATGATATGTTGTCAAATATTTAAGTTGTGGGAAGTACATAGTTTAAATGGTATGTCTCTTTCGTCCCCCATGCCTGTTACATTCATTCAGGAGAGTCGAATGAAACAAAACGCAAACTGCTTAACATAGCAAAACTCGAAAGCTTGTCAGACCTCCCGTGCCTAGTGACGGGTTGCTAAGCTACGATTGGCCTGTGGCGGTTTTCGGGTGTGGCTTAGCGAAGGGTGAATTCTGGAGCGAGGACAACCAGGGCCCACTTCCCCGATAACGACGGAGACACGCTCTTAAGAGGGTTTTCTACGATTCATCTTACGATCGTTCGTTTGGTTTTTCCGACTGTTTCCCGAACATGCTCGTAGCGTGAACGCGCGTGCACTGCTGTTAAGATGCTCTTAAGGGGAGCTGTCCACGTTAATAGTTCTGAAATATCCTCTGATTTGACGGTGATGTCAGGTGACTGCACGTCACAGCTATAGGCCTACCATTTAAACTTCGGATCTACACATTAATTCACATCAATACGAAAATAGAAACACTTTGACATCTGCATGTAAGCATCCCAAGTAAGTTATATAGCCTACCACACAGAGACATAAATAATTGTAATTATTTTAAGATTAGATTGTTGCACCATGCAATAATTTTTCGCGGTGTCACTTAAGAACACGTTTGAAGGTAAGAAAGAAGTCGAGTAAGAAAGAGAGGAAATGTGTAGGCTTAGATTTTGATGCAGTAGGCTACAGACTAAACCACATGTTGCTTTCTCTGCTTTTTACCTCATAGGCCTAATAAAATATTCACTTAGCAAAGATAATGTCAAACTATTCTGGCAACGTCTCGTTTCATAACTTGATTGCATTTTTGTCCGCTTTTCATCACATTATTATGACCATTAAATGTAGGCTATTTTGCACGCTAAAATCTGATTCATCACAGGTAAACACAATAAAGAATGGGAACGTAAGTTGGATGATGTATTCTAAGTTGTAATTCCTCTGTATGTCCTGTTGGTGACCTCAGTGAGAAGTACTGTTAAGACGCTCTTAGCCGGTAACGAGTACTCTGGAGCACTCGTAGATCTACGAGTGTTTTCACAACGCTCTTAAGCTACGATGGTTTCGGGAAACAGTCGGCAAATCTTAAGACGTTCGTAAGAGGGACTTTACGACGCTCTTAGGCTTAAAATGCTTTCGGGGAAGTGGGCCCAGGAGTTCCGATTGAGAGGTTGGCAGCCGTTGGATCCCCACAGACTCAAACAACAAAGCGGGACGTTGGTCGTTGGGCACCAGACTTAAAAACAGCAGATCTAATGTTAACATTAGCTAACTTACCCTCTGATACAATTCCTCAAAGCCTGGCAAGAAGATTAAATAAGTTTCTTAAAGTCTTAACAGCAAAGCGGGGCACAGCAGAATTATTGACGACTTGCTGTGATTTACTCTTGTTGAACTAACGTTAAGTTAAGGCTAACGTTAACCTTGTTTTTTTATGTGAAACACTAACATTGGACAACATTCACAGAGGCGAACCGTATACACTGCCATTAAAAACAAAACACTTAAAAAAAACATAGAAGTATTTACAAGTTACATCTATTACAAAGGTAACTTTTCTTATCAGTCTAAAATTAACACCAGATGGTCGACTAGAAACTAGCACGTTAACATTAGCTGTTAATTAGCTCCAACATCCTTTCCCCAGTTTTCCGGAATAACTCATGTATTGATTAGCCCAAGAACTTAAAAAGTACTGAAAGTAAAGGAAAACGAGTTCAGATGCCTACCTGGCGAGAAGGTTCACGAATTTTCTTGAAGTCTTAACGTTAACAGCAAAATGAGGCACAGCAGAGCTGTTGACTACCCGCTGACTCGTGATCGTAACGAACTGACTGTATCTCTCGCGCCAGATTACATTACATTTAGATAAAAAAGAGAGGAAAGGATTAATAGGAGAAAACAAATATATAAAATAGTAATAGTAATATAATATAATGTATATGGATAATATATGATGTAACGGAGTAGAATAGTTGCTAGTTAAATTATTACTAAAAGTGAGGCAACTATAAGCCATCTAGCAGTAAGGAACAGTGTGACCTGGGTATTTACACACCTAATGTATGGAAGCATATATGTTGCATAATTCAAATGAGATTGAGAATGCAATCTGCAATTCTAAAAGACATTACATTATGCAATTGCCAATTCATTATGCAATTTAATATTGCAATTTGCAATCATTTCCAACAAATTGTATTTTAATCTGCAAAGTGACAATGCAATCCTAAAATCAATTTGAATAATTTTGGTTAAAAAATAGAATAAACATGGATTGAATTGCATTCCATTTTGCCATGGTACTTCTCAGTCTCAAAATTCAAATGTCAATTAATTTTGCATTTCAATTTTCAATATTCAGTTTCATCATTTAACTGTCGATTCGTTTTGCAATTTAATATTCAAAGTGCAATATAGGATTGCATTTTGAAAACATATTTGGCAAAACTGACAATGCCAGCCTGAAAACATTTTTGGATTATTTTGGGCAAAACGTTTTGCCATCTAAGGCATTTTATTCTAATGGAATAGAATAAAATGATTGCAAATATGAATTGCAAAATTAATTGCCATTTGAATTGCATAATTAATTGAATGGGTTACCCATGATCCCACATTGTCATACTGTATTGAGGTAATATTCTAGAATGTTCTTATGTTGTGTCTATGGTTTTATGGTCACGTTGTTCTCTATCTGCAAGCTGCCATATTATTTCAGATAAACAGTTTCTGCATTTGCAGCACTCCGCTGAGTTTGTAGTGATAAACGTGTCCTTATTCTGTTATTTTAATATAACTAGTGCAGTGCCTGTTCAAACATGCCATTTCTGTAGACAGGGTACCCCCAGAATTGTCAGACCTAAATTTAAGACTTTTTAAGACCTTTTTAATACCACTTCAGATGAAATTTAATACCTACATCGCACCCATTCGGATAGAATAAATAATATTAAAGGTAAGATTAAACCTCAAATAATTACCATTTACAAGTGTTTAAACATGCCAACATGAACATGACAGCAGTGCAGTGGCAACGCAAAGCTTTGTCGCGGTAGTAATGTGACTGAATGTCCCGCTTCATGGACAAATTTACACGGAATAGAACCTAGTTGATTTCAGGGATTAAAGTGAAAAACTGAACTTTTTTCAGGCCATAAGTCATACGTTGTTCATATCTACCTATAGAGATAGCACCCCTTTTGCGGTCGCGACCTATTGTTTTTTAATGTACAAAAAGATGCAAACAGCAAAGTAAAGCACCAAATAAACACCAAAACGAGGCTACAGGGTACTAAGTTACTATGTAATTAATGCCACCTACAGGTGAATGCATAGAACATAACAATCCTATGGTTTGTGTACCCTGTAGCCTCGTTTCAGCCGCCAATGGCCGCCTTGTGAATAAGGCGAATTGAGAGTGTTCTTGATTGAGATTGAGTTTTCCTGTTGAACAAAACAATATTTCAGTACCATCCCTGACCATTGCTGATTAGCCATTGCTGTTCTTTTCTACTGCAGCAATATTGTCGCAAGGCTTTAACTTACACTTATTTAATTACTTCAGGCCAAAAGTGTTTAAAGGGGAGATTTTTTTCTTGTTAATATGCAATTCAACACTAAGTAAAATCTATAAAATCAAGTTTGCAAGACTTCACATTTCCTCATCAAAGTAATGAATCAGAACAGTCTAGATATTGTTCATATTTCCATTTGTTGCCTCATCTGCATTTAATGAAAACATGGTAATTTTGAGTTTTACAGACAACTCAAGTTTTCCAATGAGCAGCAATACTGTGTGCGCTCATGCAGAAGGTCTGCGCATCTGATAACGACAATCGTGTTGCGCTATGAAAGAACATGCGTAGCCTACTTTCTGAGCGCAAACACGGTCAGCCATAGATCAACGTAGCCTATCTCTGTCGTGGTGGCTAGTTGCACCAGATAGGGAAGATGTTCTGAAGTGCAAGAACGTTAACCTTATGGTGGTCTTCTGATTGTTGGCGTGCTAAAACATTTTCCTATTGCATCCATGAACAATTTTCTTGCAGCAAACCGCGCAAAAGCAAACCCCTGGCACTTTATTTTTTTACACCATGGCTTGTTAGTTCTCCCCCGTTTCCAATAGCCGCCCATCTCCATTTATTTTTTAACTTTTGACACCTGTGCCTTCCTTTATTGTTGTTTATGTAAAGCACATTGATGTTTATGTAAAGCACATTCAATGACCTCTGTGTATGAAAAGCGCTATATAAATAAACTTGACTTGACTTTAGCAACGCATCTATGACAGCTAGTGGCCTTGCCAAATAGACGCACACAAATCATGACGCTAATATGCGAGGATCTGGTAGGCCTACTGGTTATGGTTTTGTGCTATACATTAATAATAGCAAAGTTTTAAGTTGACTATTTTAATTGCATGGTTATTTTTTGTCAACATATGCTCACAACCTACTGTCGTTAAAATGAGGCCTAAGCAAAATAGGCTACAAGGCTGTCTGTGCCGTCACAAACACGACTGACCCCCTTACTCAACAGTTCGCGATATTTCTATTTTATGTTAACATGCTCAGTCAAAACCTTCCGTCGCAAATTGTGAAAACAGACGGGATAGGCATAGGCTACGGTTTATATTGCGTCGCTTTACACATACTGTTAGTTGCATTGATCAAAAACTGTAACAATAATAGTAGGCTACAACATCTGTTCAAGTCATAGGTGACACCTGATAGCAATAAATGTATGGTTAAAATGGATAATAATTTAACTTCAAGACTACCTTTAGTTAGCCATGTAACGCTACTTGGTTTTAAACAGACACCATCCCCTCCCCCAATGGAATGCTAATGTGCTGGTTCAAGGCCTATCAGTTACACAGGACAAAGGATGCTACCTTGATATAATGTATCCATGTGTCATGAAATGTAAATGTATTCATGTTTGGTATCATTCTGATAGTCTCAGTACAAAGATTCTAATGATTTGATTGTGAGAATGTTTGGAACATTCTATAAGTGATATTTCTGATATATAAGATATCTCTCCTCATGCTATTCACATAGGTGTGTGAGTAGGTGTGTGAGTAGGTGTGTCTGATGCCAACTGGAGAACCAATCAAGTGGGCTTGTTCTTGGCGCCATTTTCCTCTTTGTTTAACTCATACAAAAGTGATTAACTTGCATTGTAAGACACAAGATTAGAGCATGGAGAACTGAGAGAGAGGGTGATCCTACAGAGGCCATGGCCTTGTGCCATGGCCTGGGCTAGGCCTACATAGACCATAGACCTTTTTTGTACTCTCTCTCTGCCTGTAACAGAATAAACCTGATTCCTGAGTTTTTCCTGAAGTTCGCCAGTCTAAGATTAATATTAAGTAATTATTCACCACAATTACTTTCACACCCAAAATGAATGACCTCCCCTGACAAGAGTTCGCGATAGTAAGAAATTGTCTACATTGATGCACGGAAAGAACACAGTCTCCAAATTCGCACAGAGCTCACAATATCATATCCAAAAAAGTTAAACGGATTGGGCAACCTCATCAGCTGTCTCGATGGGATATGTGTGCACGTCGAGCGAATCGATCGAGAAAACAAGGCGGCCGGATCTGGATCCAGGATCGCGCTCAGACTACCATTGCCTGCTCATAAGGTAAGTAACATGATAATAATATGAAGAAAGTTATCTTGTTTGTTGGTTTACATTATCATGACAGCTATGTTTAGCTTAGCTTACCTGCTTGCTAAATCCTCCAGTGCCAGATCAAGCTAGCTATACTATCGCTAGATAAATAACTAGTTTAGAAGTACAGAAATATAACACTGCCCGTCCAAAATCGTTAGGACACATAATCTGACACAATCGTTCAATTTTCGAACACACCGCAACAAATATTTTTTCCTCGCTTTGTGCAAAGAAAAACCTTGTGTCCTTCATTGATAAGGAGATTACTTACTTTATGAGCAGGCAATGGTAGTCTGAGCGCGATCCAGGATCCAGATCCGGCCGCCTTGTTTTCTCGATCGATTCGCTCGACGTGCACACATACAAATCGTTTTGCTCCTATTATATCACCTAGCCAGGAGCAAAAGTATCGTCACTCGTAGAAGCAGATTCGAGCACTTGTATCAATTGACTTGTAGTCGTGCAAGAAAATCAAAGCGATCTGTAGAATTTTATTAATGAGAAATTATTTCACAGATGCACAACTTCGGATGCATTAGTTCACATTTGGGTTTACAAATGCACGAATGTTGTGCATGTTCTCAGATTATGAAACACGGATGTGCAAATGTGTTTCGCACCAACTGCGCTGCAACGTTTGGAGCAAAAGTGTCAAGTGCATGACTCTTGAAAGTTGTGACTCACAGGATAGGATTTGTGTACCTGTAAAAAGGATTTGTGAACCCGTAGCCCCTATTTTGTGTTAACAAGATATAAAAAAATATGTACAACTTCAACTTTACTGTTACACATTTACGACTTTAGTGTGCACATGCAAAATCTGCAGTTAAATGTGCTCGCCACTTTTGCACCCAATATACCTTCATACTCAATGAGTTCAATGGAATGTTCAATGGAACACATGAAGCTAAGTTTAATTCAGGGCTTAAAGCTCATTTTTCAAAATGGGGGGAATTCTCCCCTTCAGTGCTTCACATAGGGGGACTAATTCAGTTGGGGAGGGGGGGGATACATTTTACAAACTGAAATCGCATTTTCCTTATAGGTCTACAGGCGTCAAATGAGACTTACACTTACATGATTTTGGTTTTCGATTTTCTAATTGGAGTAAGTCTTTGTGACAACACGTCATGATACATTTGATAATGTTTGATCGTTGTTTTGGTACTATGAAGCATCTTTTACGTAATTAATGCACACTCTAGAAAGTGAAAGTAGCCTAACCTAGGCCTACGCTCTGTGTCTGAGCTGTCTGTGCACGTCCGCAATTGATTACGTTCCTCAAATGGAGAACACATCAATCTCATGGTATTGTTGCCCTAAAATGCATGAAACATGCAAATTCAAAATCCCGCCGGTAGCCACGTTACGTCTCCGTTTCATATTTGCCTAGGCAACTAGCCTACAATAAATTAATTGAACGAACTCAACTGACAACAGGTAAATCTCAACATTGGGCTTTGAAAATAAGTGATGTCCTATTTGCTCAGTAGCCTACATTTTGTAACATTTATATAGAAACCAAGGGGAAGTTAAATTAGAAATTAGAATCGTTGGAAATTGAAAACATACAAAAAAAAAAGACTCGGGGCTTTTGAAAAAAGATTCGGGGCTTGAGCCCCCGAAGCCACCCCCTAGCTCCGCCAATGTCTGAAATCACACACACAACCATGCCACGGAACACACACACCACGTATCTGGTGTGAATGAGGCGTTAGTGCATATGTTACCTTATGTGTAGCACAAGTGTAATACAATCTAATTATACATAGGCCTATATTGTATGGTTGTAAAATTCAGTTAAATTCTTGTTAAGTTTTAGTTTATATATTCATACAGTGTTTCCCTTAGATTTTTTCTCCAGTAGCGGTGCTGTTAAATTCTAAACCAAGCACCATCTGCTAATAAATTTAAACATAAACACAAAAAAACAAGACTTTCTGTGAAATCCCTGTCTGCACCTTAAACGTTAGTCTACTATTGTTTGACATCAAACCTGAAGAGTTTTTTTATTTATTTATTTATTTTTTGTCTTATTAGGCTACTGATCATGTGATTTTTTTTATTTCATTACAAATGAAATAAAGAAATGAACTAAGTTAAGCGTGCATAAGTTATGCTCTGATATATCTAGTTATAAACCTAACATAATACAATTTCAACTGTATTTTGGCCAATAAAGTGATAATATCATGGTAATATCGTCATAGAGCAGTCCGTCTTGGAAAATAAATAGCCTTCCTTTAGGGACATAATTGTTTTTTTTAAAAAACAATGTTTATATTAAATAATGTCATCATTTAGATGACTTTATTTCATTTAGATGACTTTCATTTCCCAAATTCATAGGGTTCTATTGCAGTCAGAGGACATAATTCAACATGATGCTCAGCAGTAACAGGTAAACTATAACATAATATCACAACAATTTGTTTAGGACCATGTAATACATCTATAATAGCATGTGAATATTGTTATGTGAGGATTATGTATAGGCTAACTCAGCGTTTCTCAAACTGTGAGACATGCCAGGTGGGGCGCGAACTGACGTGAAAAACAGGAGTTTTTTTTATTTATTTTTTTATCTGTAGCCTGGGCCCAGGTAGCACCCGATGCGCAATGGACGCACTGTGTTATTCACAGGGAAGCGCTCGTGTCAAGGCAGCTTGAGATTTTGAACGTTGTTGTGAGAGTGGTGAATTTCATCAAAACCCGGCCCTTAAAAGCGCGTCTATTCTCCGCACTTTGCGAAGAGATGGTAGCTGACCAAAAGGCTGTACTGTTTCACAGCAAGGCAAGGTGGCTTTCCCGAGGTAAAGTGCTGTCGCGCGTGTTTGAGCTCCGAGTCGCCTCTTCTTGGAGGAAGAGCGCATGTTTGAATCTGCAAGCACGTTCACTAATGAACATTTCTTGACGAAGCTGGCCTATCTTAGCGATATATTTGATATATCTTAGCGATACATTTGAGTTAAATGTCCAGTTACAAGGCAAAGACAAGCACCTACCTCACCTAGCAAATAAGATTAGCCTACTGCATTCACCAAAAAAACTTGAGTATGGAACAGGCACCTGTACTCGATCGCGACATTATTATGCCTTTGAGTTTTCTGAGCGAAATCGCTGAAACGTCTGATTGGGAGGCACTCTTGTGATCCCATGTATTAAACAGTAGGCCTACATCACATCCCTGCAAAGTTTATTTCAAAAATATTTCCCAACCAGCAGTGCTCAGTATGACTGGATTATGGGTCCATTTAATGCAGCATGTTGATATTTTATTGAATATATTGTACAATGCTGTAAAATGGCCTATGCTTCCTAATATGTTGCTGGAAAACAGAAATATGTGTGTTATGTATTTATTTATTATTATATCTGCAGCACCAGCTGATTTTAACTCTGTTGAAGAGGATATATTTAGAACTTGTCATTATTTCAATACATTTGACAATTTTAAGCTTGACCTACTACTTTCTTAGAGCGATGAGGGACAGGGCATGGGTCTCGAGAATGCCCCCTTGATCAAAAGTGGGGAAAGAAAGAAAAAGTTTGAGAACCACTGATCTAGTTTGTTAACTACCACAGTCACGAGTTGGGTCGCGATAGTCTGTCATTTTTAAAAAGTGGGTCCCCAGAAAAAAAGTTTGAGAAACACTGGGCTAACTGAATAATTAATATATCGTAAGAAACTAAAAAAACGTTAGCTAGTTAGCCTTTGTGAATAGGAAGAAGCTAACTAGAGCCTCGAATCTCCGGGATGTGGGCCCCCTCTTGACAAGATGTTGGCCCCAGCATACAATGCCCCCGGCGCATGAACTGCTCTGAGAGAGCTGAACAGGGGATGAGCCCAGAGCCACAGGTCTGTCGACAGGCTGCAAAGACCTGGAGACCCCAAGCCCCCCTGTCTGTTGATGTAGGCCGCAGTCACCGTGCTGTCGGTCCTCACCATCACATCTTAGCCACGGTAGATAGTGTCGGAGGGCGAGGAGAGCAGCCCTCAGCTCCAGGACAGTGATGTGCTGGGATAGCCAAGGGTCCGTCCAGAGACCATTGATGCCCTGACCATCGAGAACGGCGCCCCAGCCTACTGGGGATGCGTTTGTAAATACGACCCAGTGACGAATCTCTGGTTCCATGGCACTCTCCTTCTCGGTGTTGGCGGGATCTCTCCACCAGTATAGGGCCCTGTGAAGCCTGCGGGACACAGTCACCTTGGCCTGGGAGGGCCCTTGGGGGCACAGACCAAGGCTCAACAGGCACCTCTGGACTGGGCGCATGTGAAGGGCCATAAGGCCCAAGAGGCGAAGGCAGAGTTTCCACTCCACCTGGGCGTGCAACGTGAAGCAACTGAGACATTGAGACGGTTGCCCTCCTGGGGCCTCATGTACAAAGACTTGCGTGGATTTCATACTAAAACATTGCGTACGTGCAAACCTGAAAAGTAGAGTACGCACAAAAAAATCCTGATGTATCAAACCATGCGTAAGCAAGATTTCACGCACATTCTCTTTGTACATCGCAATCATCTTGAAATAGAGCGCACATGCACGAGCCCAAAACTCCACCCTGTCTCCACCCTCAATTACCGCAATTTTAATATGCTAATTAGTATAAATAGGCCTGCAGTAGTGCTCTCTACTGGCGAAAGACGGGAAAATGGAGAAAGCAAGAAAAAAGCGTAATTTCACTGAGTGCGAGATTGAGGTGTTGCTGTCGGAGGTGGAGGCCAGAAAAAACATTTTATTTGGTTCTCTGTCCGCTGGAATAAGCAGCAAAAGAAAAAGAATGGAGTGGGAGAGTGTGACCGAGGCGGTGAATGTTGTGGGGTCGGAAAACCGCACCATTGCCGACATAAAAAAGAAATGGTCGGATGTGAAGGTGGATGTAAAGAAAAAAGTTGCAGTCCACCGACAAAGCGTGGGTAAAACGGGTGGTGGAGCCGGGGTGGGGGAGCTCGCTCCATTTGAGCAGAGAGTGGCAGCTGTGGTTGGGGATACGGTTCTCTTTGGTGTGGTCCCGCCTGCTGAGGGAGATTCCGACGTGACCCAGGAACGCAACGAAGGTAAACTAATTTCCATTAATTTGCAGAACTTTCTCATCCCTAGCCTACTAGGGCCTAGCCTGTATTTCCCTCTGTATGTTGTAATGAACAGCCGCTCATACGCACACATTGTTAATATGTTGTGTTTGAAGATCATTGTATCGATTTACACCCCCTTCATTTAAAAGAAACACTTTGGCTTATTTCCCATAATGTGATTTTAATATGATTATATATATTATTTTCTCTCAGACAGCCCAGCATTCAGTGGCACCCACTCCACGCCACACCGAACAACTCCACAGGCTGAGCCGAACCAGCCAGGCGTCTCCGGTGTTTCTTCTAGTGGTTCCCATCCCCCTGCTGCTGCGGTCCACTCGACAGGTCGGGTACTGACGCGCGCTGTGTTGGAGTCACAGGGGGAAATCGTTAGAGGCATTGCTGACATCAACAGCCACCTCAAACAGATTACTGACGCACTCGTTGACATCAGTAACTCATTAAAAGAATTGGTCAAAAAATGAATTTGTCTCCGTTTACCTTTTTATATTCTGGCCACTAACTGCTGTCGGGTTCGAATGGCATCTTGGTCGGGTTGCACATTAATTGGTCCTGGGTCTATGTCGTCTGGTGGGTTCACTACCTCGCGCAGTGGCACGCCGTGCCTGTGCGCAACATTATGCAGGACTCCACAAGCTAATACAATGCGGCACACTTTCTCAGGCCGATACAGCAGTATCCCCCCGCTGCGGTCAAGGCAGCGCCACCGGCCTTTCAGCTGCCCAATAGCTCGTTCCACAACTGACCGAGTGAGGGAATGGAGAGTGTTGTATCTCTCCTCTCGGTCAGTCTGTGGGTTGGTGAGGGGGGTTAACAGCCACGTCTTTAAAGCGTAACCGCTGTCTCCTAATGAGCATTTGGAACAATTAGATCATAGGCTACCCAAAATTTCTAGATGTCCTCATAATTTCCCTTTAAGTGTTTGAAATTGCTTACCAATTAGCCACCCATCACGCACCCTGCCAGCCTCCAACCTATTCCCAACCATGCTGTTTCTCAGGATGTATGAATCATGGGTTGACCCAGGCCACCTTGCCACTACATTCGTAAGGCGCATTTGGGCATCACAGATTATTTGCACGTTTAAAGAATGGAAATGTTTTCTATTAACGTAAGCAAATTCCCCGTCAGATGGCGCCTTTATAGCAATGTGTGTGCAGTCGATCGCTCCGATTACATTGGGGAAACCGGCAATCGCTGCAAATTGCGCTTTGATGTTTGCCTGATCAACTGCATCGTATGGGAACCCTATATACCTGGCTGACATGCGGATAATGCCGTTCAAAACAGCCGGCATGGTGCGGCTCAGGGACGATTGACTCATTCCTGACCGGTCGCTCAGTTCCCTCTGGAATACTCCTGTTGCCAGAAAACCAAGGGTGGTCAGGACTTGTATTGGAACTGGCAATGCGTGGCTTCTCGCCGTCTCTCTCTCCAAAAGCGGGTCCAACTCAGCACAGAGTTCCAAGAGGATAGCTCTTGGTAATCTGAATCGGCTGATAAGCCAGTCATCATCATGGGCCAAAAAATCATGATAATCAAGAAACACCCGTTCCCTTCTAATGCGACCATTAGCAACATCCTCTAACAAGGCCAAAACTGCCATCATCAACCTATCGATTATTGCCACATTTTGCACACGCTTTTATATCGTCACTTATGTGGATGCATGCTGGGGATAGGTTGTTCCCATACGCCTGTGGTGTCAGTAATATGTACATAATTTGATATCGACAGACTGGTTGATTGATTGATTGACTTTAAATAATGGCTTTTGCGTGTAATGCGACTGACTCGTGAACCAATACTTATTTGCAATTTCAATACATCGCCACTAAGTGTCGACAACGGACAAAACCCCACTAGAAGTGTGCGTACGCCAGACATGAAGTTTGCGTGGAGGACCGCACATTCTCACGTTCAAGTCAGTCTTCGTACATCCGGACGTGAGCGTGGGAAGTGGCGTACGCAGCATTTTTGTGCGTACGCAAGCTTTGTACATGAGGCCCCTGGAGTCCAGGACCATGCCCAGGAAGGTGGTGACCTGGGAAGGCTGGAGCCTGCTTTACTTGGGATTGGGGCGCAAGCCCAAGTCCTGAATGTGCTTCAACAGCAAGGCCACGTGTAGGCGGCATTGCACTTCTGAGGTTGCACAGATGAGCCAGTCGTCTAGATAGTTTAATATCCTCAGCCCCCTCTGCCTCCATGCACCTGGTGAAGGTTCGGGGGGCCAGAGAGATTCCAAATGGGGGGACTTGGAACTCGAAGACCTGACCCTCGAACGCAAACCTCAAATGCCCTGGCCATGGGTATCTGAAAATAAGCATCCTGTAGGTCGATGGTAGCAAACCAGTCCCCTGCATTGATGGCCTGCCGCACCCTCTGAACTGTGATGAACCTGCACCTCAGAGACCGGTGTACGTTGAGAGCCCTGAGGTCTAAAATAGGACGATGGTCCTCTGTGTGCTTGGGTACAGGAAAATAACAGGAGAAGAACCCCGCTTGGGGGTCTGAACTCCTCACTTCCCTTATCGCCCTTTTGTCCAGGAGGGTGGACAGCTCTGCACATAAGGTCTGAGCGTGGGTCATGGTGGAGAGCACCCATGGATCTGCTCCAGCCAAGCCTTAATGCATCGAGCTGAGAGGTGAGGCTGGCTGGCTCGGAGATTGTCAGGAACGACAAGGGCGCCTGGAGAGGCCACGGCCACTAGCACGCTGGCCCCCCCGGCCAGCTTGTGGGCAGGTACCCCGCCCCTGGGATGCCTGAAGCCGCTGCATGAGATCAGTCGGCCCCCAAGACGGATGCCCCAAGGTAGGTGTTGGCTAAGGCGTGAATGCTCTAGGGCGCCTAGCGCCCCTGGTACGCCTGCCAAGAGACCCTCTCACCTCTTCTGCACAGGGCCAGCTGTCACGCGCCTGCTGTGGGCCGAACATGGACCCAGGCTCCACCGGCACTCTCAAAAGACGATCTCTGTCTGCCTGCTGGAGCTGAGATTAAGACAGCCAGAGATGGCGTCTAGCTACTTAGAACTGAGGCAAGGAGCGGCCCGATGCCACTGCCTGCTCCTTAGACACTGCAGTGAGGTACACAGAGGATGACTGGAGCTCTATCAAAAGAGTGGGATCACCGGCACTGCTTTGCAAGAGACCAGAGAGGTGTCGAACATACAGGGACAGAATGGCCGCTGTGTTAGCCAGGCGGGCTTGCATCACTATGGGCCTATGCAGCTTACCCAGCAGAGCCTCCATAGTCCTGCCATTGGCACTGAGGCAGGAGGGACCACCAAAGAGGGAGTTGGGGGAGTTGAAGAGGGGCTCCAATGCTTGCTCCACTGGGGGGAGCGAGCCACAACCTATCAGCCCTTCACCGTGCATGTTGGAAAGCACCTTAGCCTGGCCAGACCACCTATGAAAAGTAGTTGGGGAGGAAAACTGGTGACAGAACAAGTCGCTAAAGTCTGGTAGGAGGGGAATTAGCGCCGCCACTGGGCGCTCAGTCATGTCTGTGCGGAACCTAGATGCAGAGGCAAGGGGCTTCTCTGGAAGGGAAATATCAAGAGCCCTGGATGCCCTGCCAACGACCTCCTCAAACACGGGCCAGCTCGCCTCCCACGGGGCTGGCTACACAGGGCAGTGCACAAGGTCTCAACGTCCACAATGGCCTCCTCATCTTCCTCCTCCAGCTCATGCGGACTGGTAGAAGGAGCAGGTTGGGGAACTGCAGGCCTTGTGCTAAGAGAAAAAAGTGAGGCTTGTAAGGCTGCTGAGGACTCCCCAAGCGCCCTGGCTACTCTTGCCATCTTCTTTGACGGACCCTCGGAAACAGGAGAACCCGCACGTTTACCAGAGAAAAAACGACAACGGGCTTCCCTTGTGTGCGTAGGCATAATTAAACAATTCATGCACGACTGGGGGGCGTCCCTTGCCAAGAAAGCATGTTGGTGGCCCAAACACAACACACACTTATCAGGCCATCCAAATGTGCATGATCAGTTAGTGCCACAGCTACTATCTCTCACCAATTCCAAAAGCTTGTAAGGAGATCACCTCCTGTGGTTGCGTCAAGGGATGTCTAAGCCAGCGCTACAGTTGCAGGAAAAGTTGCATGTTATGCATGGAGTCATGCAGCTGCAGCAGCACCTGTCAGAACACTGCTGGAGAGGAGGAGGATGAGGATGATTAGGATAGCCTAAGTGTGTAGCCTACCTCTTCATACCAAGAAGTTTAAAGAATTGATTAGAACAGAATGGATTAATTACTAAATAAATAGGTAAATATGCATTATTAAATAAATAGTTAAAATACAGATAAAAAGATAAATACAGATAAATAATATAAATATATAATTGAAATATGGTAATCAACCTTGCTTCTAAACATGTTTCAAGTAAATTCTTCAGAAAGCCATCAACCTGTCGGCCTGTCAAAGTAGGCCTATGGGACAGGCGCCTCGATCGCGACAGTAGGCCTATTATGCCTTTGAGATTTCTGAGCGAAATCGCGAAACGTCTGATTGGGAGGCACTCTTGTGATCCCATGTATTAAACAGTAGGCCTACATCACATCCCTGCAAAGTTTATTTCAAAAATATTTCCCAACCAGCAGTGCTTAGTATGACTGGATTATGGATCCATTTAATGCAGCATGTTGATATTTCATTGAATATATTGTGCTGTAAAATGGCCTATACTTCCTAATATGTTGCTGGAAAACAGAAACACTCATTTGTGATTTGCACCCCCCCGGTAAAAAATGAAAATGCAATATTATTCTGCTTTAATCGCCCCTATCTTCAGTTAGGATGTTCAGAACTGCACCAAATTTTATGTGTATGATTGACCTGGCATTCTCTGGGGGTATGCCAAGTTTCGTAGAATTTCATCCATGGGGGGGTCTAAAAAAATTAGGTTATGTGTACATTTAGTGACTGTACACTCATTGGCCTGTAGATGGCGGTGCACACATATACACATGCACACACACACAGGCACCCACATACTATCGGTATTAGAACGGCCGATACATAATTACAAATTCAGTAGGATTAAAAGAAAGCCATAATAAATATTCATCACCATCATCATGGCTGCATTTCCAGTATTGGCGATAAGTAGTCGTTTGTCCACTAGATGGCGCATCGTTGCAGTGAGACGTAATTTTGTTGGAAGTTAAAAGTGGGTTGAAAAAAACAATGGACGCTTCCTACAAGGACTGTAGTTTACCGCAGAGAAAGTCTAATAAGGATAGGACGATGTTCACATGAAATGTAATTCCCATTTCTTCTTGAAGCCGGCTTGGTTTTTACTGCAGGTACGTTAATCTTATAATATCAATAAGGACCTAGGTAATGTTACCGTTAGCGTTGGTTGAGTGATGGAGGCCAATTTGATTGATTGCATTTGTAGAAAACTAGAAATGCAGATATACCAAGCAAATTGATAGCAGCACTGTAATTGTATCTTTCGACTGTCATTTGTTGCACGTGCTACAAAAATCATTCTGTGCAATGGAAGATTTACCAACGTTACTGATACAGTTTTGCCTATACATGCGTGAGACTAAGACGCCTGTTTATTTCAAGTGCATGCAGGGTGTGTGAGTGAGAGGGGAATCGATGTGCTTTGATTCCAGCTTGGTAGTTGTAGTCTGTGAAATTAAAAAGCATGTGTGTGTGAAGTATCCAAACAATGACACCTTCATTTCATTACGGTTGCTTTAGCAACACACCTTAAGCTACTGTGTAGTGGGTCCCATTTAGAAGAGGCTACTTCATTCGCGCTTTCCTTAACTCATGGAGCTGCATGCATTTTATTACAACTTTTCGCCACAATATGGCAGTTTAAGTCCGCTTGATACTGTAAGGCGTAAGCCATTGGTTTCCAAAGGAGATTTTATTTGTGTCGCCAGCATAGCCTATTGACAATTTATGTTGTAAATAGGCCTACCTTATAAGCCTACCTGTAGCTTAGGGAAGCTAACAGCTTTCTATTAGGATCCAGTTTGTTAGTTACAGTTTTGTCATAACTCCCTGATGCATTTTTGCATTTAGAATAGCCAGAGCGTGGATATCTCAATCGGAAAATTAAACAAGGGGAGCACGGGGCACAAAGTAACGCGGGGTTAAATGTAACACGGACTTTTTCCCTATTTGCAGGGGGTTGATCGAGGCATGCTATTGGTCAGTTAATCACATTACTATGAGACGGTGTTCCACAAATTTTCAGTCAGTATGGACGTGTTTCCACGTAGATCTGCAGCAAAACGCCTTTTGAAGGCATCAACTTAAATGTCTATGTGGTACTTGTCTTTCCATTACGGAGTTGTGGGTGCAGCTCACTGACTCCAATCTTCTATCATCTTAATAACCGTCTTGTAGGCTAAAAATGAACACCATTTTGAAACATGTAGCCAACTCATAGCAGGAGCTAGCTTATCTTATAACTAACCCCGCTAGGTCACGTTTGATGTTGCAATACAAAAATATGCGCGTATTAGTGTTAGTTTAGTTAGTTTTTGTGATGTTTTGCATTTTGCCTCATGTGTTTTCAGGTTTGAGGGCTTTTCTTGGCAGGATTGACCTTGGTTAGACTCTTTGCTTCCATTGGCGCATATTTCTCATTTCTCCGTATAGAAAATAAAGTACATTTTCAACACACGTCCGTTGTTAGTTCATGACTTATGTGTAGCCTATCATAAATAGTCAGATCCTATTGTATCATACACATTCAGATACATTTATTGAATTCATTTAATTAAAAACAGCCTTTGGGATGAGTGTTACAACTAACCCCGCATATGGGGCAGGTTGTAACATTTCACCTATCGCCACTCTCGGTGGAATTGTAAAAGAACAGTAGCTCCTACAAACAAACTTCCAGTGCATATGTGTAACAGAGCTATGTATGTTGCTTGTTAAAAAGTATAACTAGTGAAACTCAAATGATTTTAGAATTATTTAGCCATAACCAAAAAGTGTTACTTTGTGCCCCGCGCTCCCCAATATCGGGTGCCATGGACTAGCTGGGTGAACCCAGCCTGATCTGCCCGCTATTTATTTTTTGATTTCTTAAAAGATTGAGCTTGGTCTGGTGAAAGCCAGACTAGCCATGGACCTCAGTTACACAATGCAAGGGAACATGAATCAGCCTATATTTGCACGAACAATAACGGACAACAGTTCTTCAACTTTGGCCCGTTAAAATGTGTATGAACAGTCTAGCGACGCATTTCATCAAGGCCCATTTGGACATGTCAGTTATTTGCACCACTGGTTACATGTAAAACAGCATTTCGTTTCAGACTACTGTTACTTAATTTGTGCATTGACAATGAAGTATTACATGAACTAAAGATGACTAAAATCTTATGTAGAAGAAGAAACATTCACAAAAAATCCATCCATCCAAAAATGACCTTTGTTTTTGATAGCTGTTGAAAACGGCATGGAACTGACAGAGATGTTTTTGTTCATAAACAAACAAACAAACAAATAAATACATAAATAACATTATGCTGATACCTTTTGCTTTTCCCAAATACAATGTAGCCTACAGGTGTAAATGACCTTTCATCAATCAGTTGCAATGGATGAACTGTGATGAACTGCCCTACTTGTGATTGTTTAGAGATTTTAAAGGTTTTATAACAATGCTACATCTTCTTTGGCTATTCTACAATCTATTCAACTTTTCAGCACCAGTAGGCTACTTTCTGTGCAGCCGCACACACACACACAGGCATGCCAAACAAGCATACACAAAAGTTTCAAGAGTGGGGGATGGAGTAAAATATGGAGACAAATTGAAGTGTGAGTTATTTTCGCGGAACGGCTGTACAGGACTGAGCGGCGGTCATATTTTGTACCGCTATGCGGTACATCTAGTTTATTATTATATCTGCAACACTAGCTGATTTTAACTCTGTTGAAGAGGATATATTTAGAACTTGTCATTATTTCAATAAATCTGACGATTTTAAGCTTGACCTACCACTTTCTTAGAGCGATGAGGGACAGGTGGGGCTTGAGAATGCCCCCTTGATCAAAGTGGGGAATGAAAGAAAAAGCTTGAGAACCACTGATCTAGTTTGTTAACTACCACAGTCACGAGTTGGGTCGCGATAGTCTGTCAGTGGGTCCCCAGAAAAAAAGTTTGAGAAACACTGACATAGGGGGACTAATTCAGTTGAGGGGGGGGGGGGGGAGAGATACATTTTACAAACTGAAATCGCATTTTCCTTATAGGCCTACAGGCAGAGGCGCTATGGCAAGCGATTTTATCATTTACCCGCTAAATTTGACTATCTGGAATTAACATTGTAGATATCAACAACGTCTTTCTGACTAGTCGCAATTACATTTTGGATAGTTGGAATTGTCATTCAAGATATCAGGTAACGTAATTGTGACTAGTCGAAACGTCAGATAGAGATATCTGTAATTTAGTTTTGACTAGGCAAAACTGAATTACAGATATCTGTCCTCACGTCATTGAAAACAACATTCAACTCGTCACACATCTTAAATGGCAATTGCAGATATCTTTAATTCAGTTTTGACTAGGCAGAATGAAAGGTGAAGATATCTCAAACGTCATTATGACTAGTGCAAATTATTGTGCAAGACGTTGCTCTTTAGTTCCGTAGCAGAGCCCGTCTAGATTTCTAGGCTACAGCCCATCTACTTAGACATTCTGTCAGCTAATTTCCCCTCCCCAACATAATCGAAGAAAAAGTGGGCTTATTTCCTTATTTCTATGAATGGAAGAAGAATAAGCAGGCTGTAATGTCGTAGCCTACATAAATTAGTAGGCATAGGCTACTAAATTCACCAGCACCAGCTACAGGAAATTCCATTCATAATGGTGTTGGCTGTAATCGAAAAAATCAAAGCAACATTGAATCATCAATTCTTGCTGCCAGCTCCTGTCTTGCATAGGCTGCAGCATTAAAAAGACAATTAAAAACTCCGCCCTCTGGCTGCTCTGACATGGTGCTAATTACAAAGTTAACAGTTAACAGGTGCTATGTGATTTGATGATTTGAACAACAACACGCTCTTCTCCCGCCTAAAGTGGGATGCGGGCCTAATTTGCATAGCAATACAGATATCTCTAACGTCATTTCGCCTAGTCAAAACTCTAATTCAAGATATCTATAATTACATTTTGACTAGGCAGAATGAAAGTTATAGATATCTCCAATTTCAGATATCTCTAATCAAAACTCATTCAAGATATCTATAACTTGATAATAGATATCTACAATCAAATTATGACTATCCCTAACTCCAGTTTGAGATATCTACAACGTCATTTTGACTAGTCAAAATTCCATTTACAGATATCTACAATGTCATTTCGCCTAGTCAAAACTTAATTCAAGATATCTGAAAAGGAACATGTAGATATCTTGAATTGAAGTGAATTAAAGATATCTTCAACTGGAGTTATGACTAGTCAGAATCAAATTGTAGATATCTCTAACTGGAATTACAGATATCTACAATTCAATTGCAGATATCCGTAATTCACATAGTGGATATCTGCAACTGAATTGTAGATATCCGTAATGATAAACCCCATAGAAATGAATGGCAAATGTGGCGTCATTTGTCCTAGGAAGAATGTCTTTGTGGATATCTGAAATGACGATTATGGATAGGAAGAATTCAGTTGCGGATATCTAAAATGTTCGTTTTGACTAGGCAAAACTGAATTACAGATATCTGCAATACATATCCAGTCTAGCGGGAAAATGTTAAAATCGCTTGCCATAGAGGCGCACCTTGTCAACAGGCAAACCAGGCAACTGCTTGGAGCCCCGAGCCGCTAGGGGGCCCCGACCTGGTCTCAGCGCGTTTGCCGGTGGGTCAAGCGAGAATTTCGTCCATAGAGATTGAATGATGTATTTTGCGTGCTCCTGCCCTGTTGTACAAACAGTAGGCTACATCTGTACATAGGCCCTATGCTATGGCCTTATGAACAGCGGATCTGTGTTCAAAAAAGTTCAAAGAATCTGCACATATTTAGGCAACTGTGGTAAATGTCAATTGAGGGTGCAGTGATGACGGATCAACATCGGATTTTGGCATAGCCTATGAAGCTATAGTAGGCTAATGTTAATTGGCAGAAAGATTGAACATGGTTTGCTACATCTATACGACAGTAAACTTCAGCTAGCTAGCGGCAGTTACAACTAGTGAGATGGTTAACGTTATGTTTGTATTAGGGCTGTCAGCCATAACATGTTGATCGCGATTTGTTAGATTGCCCGATTGACGCAAAGTGCGTCAAAAAACACACCCTTTCTTCTTTGTTACATTGCTCCGGAACTGTTCATTGCAGCGAGATAAAAACTTTTATTGTGTGACAGAGCAGAAGTGGGGCTTTCCAACGAGACTACGCACGTGTCTGTACGATCAAGTATGAAAATAAAAGAAAATCATGAAATTAAATCAAATTGCATCATATTTACAGTCTATACTCCTCTGCGTTCACCTGCTCACCCATTACTATCGTTTGAATTACTCGCAAATCCGTGATCGCATAGATATGGCAAGCATATCAGATTAAAGAGGAGACACAGGGCTATCCACTAGTACCATGAATATCGATCCTTTTGACTTATAAAAACAGACGAAGTAACTGCAAAATAATGTCATGTACACAAACCAACGCTGCACACCCATTACTCTTGTTTGAATTACTCGCGGACCCGTGATCGGATAGATATGCCACGTACGTCAGATGAAAGAGGATCATTTGATATCAAGTACATCCTTCTGGGTTATAAAACAGACTAAGTGACGGCAAAATAACGGAAAATAACAAAATAACTTCATATAGCTGGACTTACCCCACGTTTACGATTTTTTTGTCTGTTTTTGTGGCAA
This sequence comes from Alosa pseudoharengus, assembly GCF_046254945.1. NCBI lineage: Eukaryota > Metazoa > Chordata > Actinopteri > Clupeiformes > Clupeidae > Alosa > Alosa pseudoharengus. The sequence goes on along the minus strand of NW_027468564.1, from coordinate 5,582,619 downwards.
AGCATGTTTATAATCCAACGCTATCGTGTGTTTCTCTATGGCAAAGCATGTTCATAATTCGTTTTTGAGATCCTAGCTAATTCCTGCATGACATCCAATTCAAGGCTCACATTGCATCCCAATTTGTTCAACAAAGAAACCCCTCTTTTGCCTCTACTTTGTTCATGGCAATGCAGTAAAAAGATGTTGTAGAGAATCATTATGAGTGCATACACCATGCACTCAAAATTATATTTTGTGAGATACATGTCAAAATATAAGAATTTTTATAATACGCTTTTTGTATTTTTATTATTTAACATAATAACCTAATAGTAATATAACATAATGGTGATAACACTTGTCGGTAGGGCCCCCTTGGAATTTTTGCTTGGGGCCCCCACAGACCCTAGAATCGCCTCTGCCTACAGGCGTCAATGAGAGAACACTTACATGATTTTGGTTTCGATTTTCTAATTAGAGCAAGTCTTTGTGACAACACGTCATGATACATTTGATAATGTTTGATCGTTGTTTTGGTATGAAGCATCTTTTACGTAGCCTAATGAATGCGCTCTAGAAAGTGAAAGTAGCCTAACCTAGGCCTATAGGCCTATGCTCTCTGTGTCTGAGCTGTCTGTGCACGTCCGCAATTGATTACGTTCCTCAAATGGAGAACACATCAATCTCATGGTATTGTTTGCCCTAAAATGCATGAAACATGCAAATTCAAAATCCCGCCGGTAGCCACGTTACGTCTCCGTTTCATTTTTGCCTAGGCTACTAGGCTACAAGAAATTAATTGAACGAACTCAACTGACAACAGGTAAATCTACTGATTCGGTCATTGAGACTCTATGAATACAATACAACAAACTTTCTGTCTTTTTGAAGTTTATTCTTGTATTCTGGGGTACAGTAGCCTAATTGCCTAATGTCTTGACAATAGTTTTTTCTTACCGGCTTGCTGTTTAAACTGACTGCGCCGCTCTGAACTTTGCCAGGTTTATGACATAAACCTACATCTCGGCTGTGGCATTGTCTAAACTCATCGTGTGGGAAATCAGATTATCTGTCAATATTGGGCTTTGAAAATAAGGGATGTCCTATTTGCTCAGTAGCCTACATTTTGTAACATTTATATAGAAACCAAGGGTAAGTTAAATTAGAAATTAGAATCGTTGGAAATTGAAAACATACAAAAAAAAAAGATTCGGGGCTTGAGCCCCTGAAGCCACCCCCTAGCTCCGCCAATGTCTGAAATCACACACACACACACACAACCATGCCACAGCTGTGACGGAACACACACACCACGTGTCTGGTTAAATATGATATGTTACTATTAATGGCTAGTCTTAGGAGTCTTGTGCTACACTGTAAAGTTAGTTAGGGTGCTCTAAGCATGTTACACTACCCTGGAAGTCCAGAGTCCTCGCGAGCATTGTCACAATTTGAATTGTCTATGCAAGAGACTCTGGCAATGAGTAATGATACACATTACTTTTACCACTTGCATCCTGAGGAACTAATCACATCGGTGTATCTGATATAGGTGGGCCAAAGGTGAGCTAAACAGATGACAACAGCGCTGCAACGAATCAGTCAGTAAACAATGGTCGCAGTGTTATCCAATTGCGTCGATGTCCGGAATCAGTCAGTAAACACTGGTTGTAGTGTTTTCCAATTGCGTGCAGAGAGATTTTCAAATGTATGCTTGGTGCTGCCCCTCGAGTTGGGCCAGTTTCATTATTCGTGACCCTTAGTCTTTCTGGATTTCCAGACTAATGTTACACCTTTAAACCTTTGGAAAGCATGCAAATCGATTGCCATGAAATTACAGACTAATCTGGAATACTGTCTTGTGTTTAATAAAAACACAGTATGCTTTACTTGTAATTACCTAGTTAGGTGAAATAGGAATTCTCAGTAGTGTAAGTGCACAACACTAAGTAAGCATTTATTTACACAACTTGCAATTCCTATTTCAGATTAGTCAGTAATTTGAAGGCTCAATTTCATTGGTTTGCATGCTTTTTAAAATAAGCTACGGTTAACCAACTAACTTCACAGTGTAGCACAAACTTCAGCAATTCAAGTAGTTTACTTGATTTAAATTTACTTTTCCAACTCAACATTAAATTACACAGTAATCTCAACAAAACACAAAAACTGAGTTATACTTACTAAACATTTGAAGTAATGATAGCTGTGAGGTTTTAGAGTGTGGCATAGATCACACACACACACACACACACACACACACACACACACACACACACACACACACACACACACACACACATCTGAAATGTTTCACTAAGATGTAGTACAATATGTAATATGGCTAAATTGTAGGGGTGCAATGAACAATATATAATGGCCTAGCATCGGCATCAGCCAATATTTGCCTTGTTGACTGGTATCGGCTTATCTATGGCAATACAATGGCAGTGTCTTATATAGTTCTTACAATTTTCATATAGTTCAATGACTCTTTTTATAATGAATATTTCTAATTTCCTTGTCATTGTAGTGTATTACTAACTACAAAAATTAAGTAAACAAACAAATACAAATAAATGTCAGTAAATGCATGGCCTTACACCAACCTTAATGTCTGCAGTTTGCAGTGGGGACTAGACAGTCCCTTAGCGAGAAGCTGAACTCCAGAACCTCCCAGGTCATTGTGACTCAGGTCCAGCTGTATCAGGGAGTTTGGTGACTGTAGAACAGTAGCCACAATTTTCCAGGAGTTCTCTGAGAGATTGCATTCAGCCAGTCTACAGAACAACATGAGAAAAGATAAAACATTGCAGAGATGGATAAACGGAAGGGATACTGTTTAAACATTGCCCCATTAAATCAACATACTCAAGAGATATTATCCCCTATAATGACAGTAGGCTACACAGATCATTCACGTACACACTATCCCTCACACACACATACACACTATGCTACCCTCGTACTGTGTCACTAGCAGGTAGAACTACACCGCTATATAACATCTAGTTGGAATTAAAGTGTCCTGTGTGTTAGTCAGAAGCTTTCCAATAAATAAAACAGCCTTGACTTCTTGGGCTATATTTTAACGGTCTGAAACGGAAGTGTCTTTGCGCAAAACGCAAGTCACTTTGTGGGCGGATCTTGGGCGCTGATGCTATTTTACCGGCGGGATTTTTGACTGTTGCGCCCGACGCAAATCTAAAATGGGGTGGTCTGAAGTAGCTACATTAATCATGGGTGTGGTTTGGGCGTAATGTGCAATAAACCAATCAGGGCGTCATCTCACATTCCCTTTAACAACAGGCACGCTTGTTCCATAGCTGATTGCTATTATGGTGGCGTATTTGCCAGGCGCAGCCAGGAGCGTTCACAGCGCTATAATTTTACTGTTCAGTTAGGAACGGTCAGCTATTGATTTTTCCTCTTGACAAAATGTAATACAGAATTGTCACAAAGACATACTTTCTGATGTTTTGGGATCACTCTCACTGAATCACGAGATCGTGAATGCATGGTGATATTTTTGCTAGGTACAATGTAATCTAACATTACCTCTCTATAGACAATGCATATCTTCTGTCAGTTAATCTCTTCTCTCCCGTGCTGCCGCTGGGGCATTTGGGTTAAATGGCATCGGCATGCAATTCAACATCACGTCTCCTTAAGTCATCTAATATTTCCTAATTTATGTCATCAACACATCCGTGATTCATGAAAATGTGTACGATAGATTTATGCCTATTTTTTCACATCTTAATGGACACCACACTGATTTCCCTCGAGTGGTAATATTTTTCTTTGAAATTATGGTTTCCCGAAATGGGAACTACGTTGTATAGATGAGTGGAGCGAAGTGTGCGTTGCGCAGCACAGGCGGCCTCTGAGAAACAGTTTCGAAGTTGACCTAACTTTCAACTCTGCACAGTATATCCCATTAACTGCATGACAGTAGGCTATTTACAATATTTTCTGTTAAGTAGAGTTTTAAACACTTTATCATCAACTTAATGCACGCACAACATTTGTTTGAGCAGAAGAGAGAATAACAATGAATGGGTGCAGCAACTACATCGTAAGCTGGGTAAGCTAGATAAACTCTTGCGAAAACATACCTTCAGCTGGTCAACCATTTTAGGGTGGATAGGATAACCTTTACTTTTGAATCGAGGTATCTTAATGTTTTGTACTGTCGGGCTACATCAGCAGTAGACATCAGTGACTGCAACATTATTTAGTCACTATAGTTAGCACAGTCTCTCCATCAGAAACTCACCGTCCATTTCTGGAGCACCTCACAGCTGGGACCAGTCTCCTGCGTCCCTCATCTGATGTGTTGTATTTCTTCAGGTCAAACTCATCCAGCACTTCCTCAGACATCAGAAGCATGTGGGCCAGTGCTGAACAGTGGGCAGGAGACAACTTCTGTTTGATGCTCCTTGGTGATGACAAATATGTCTGAATTTCTTTGTGCATGGAATCATCATTCATTTCAAGTAAGCAATGGAAAAGATTGATGCATCTTTCAGGAGAGAGACCTTCTCTGTTGAGCTTCTTCATGTACTGACATGTTTCCTTGATGCTATCTAAGCTGTTGTGTGTGTTGCTCAGTAGACCTTGCAGAAGTCTGTGATTGCTCTCCAGAGAAATGCCCATAAGGAAGCGAAGGAAGAGATCCAGATGTCCGTTCTGGCTCTCCAAAGCCTTATCAACTGCACTTTTAAGTAAAACATGTAAGTTGTCTTGAGGTTTTAATCGTAGTGCTGATTGAAAAGAAGATACAAATGATGGATTGAGTTCATCTCTACGCTCATCACTGATAAGGGATTTCAGAGCTTCAAGGTTCTTAGCCAAATACGAGTGAAACACAAACACAGCTGCCAGAAACTCCTGGACACTCAGATGCACAAAGCAGTAGACCTTCCTCTCGTGAAACACAGATTCTGTCTTGAAGATCTCAGTGCACATGCCAGAGTACACCGAGGCTTCACTGACATCAATGCCACACTCTTTCAGGTCTTTCTCATAAAACATGAGGTTGCCATTCTCTAGATTCTTGAAAGCCAGTTCTGCCAGCTTCAGTAGTATTTTTTTCTGTGATTCCAAGAGCCTCTTCTTATCTGTTTCTTGCCTTTCTTGATATTTCTGATCCTTTCGATTTGTCGGGATCAGCAAGAATTGTATGAACATCCCAGTCAGTGTTTTGGGAATGTCTTTGATGTTTTTCTTTTCCATCATCTGTTGAAGTACAGTGGCTGCAATCCAACAGAAGACTGGAATGTGGCACATAATATGGAGACTCCTGGATTTCTGAATGTGTGAGATGATTCTGTTGGCCTGACTCTCATCACTGATTCTCTTCCTGAAATATTCTTCCTTCTGTGGGTCATTGAATCCTCGTACTTCTGTTACCTGGTCGATGAACTGAGCAGGAATCTGACTGGCTGCTGCTGGTCGTGAGGTTATCCAGATGAGTGCAGAGGGAAGCAGAGTTCCCTGAATGAGGCTCGTAATCAGAACATCCACTGATGATGTTTGTTTCACATCAGACAAATTACTGTTCTGTTCAAGATCCAGAGTCAACCGACTCTCATCCAAACCATCAAAGATGAACACAACCTGACAGTCTTTGTATCCTTCACCATTATTCAGCTCCTTCAGTTCAGGGTGGAAGTCCAGCAGGAGCCTGTGAAGACTGTACTGATCATCCTTGACTAAATTCAGCATGCGGAAAGGAAGGGGGAACATAAAATCTACATCCTGATTGGCTACCCCATCTGTCCAATCAAGAATGAACTTTTGCACGGAGACTGTTTTTCCAATTCCAGCAACACCTTTGGTCATCACAGTTCTGATGTGCTTCTCCTGTCCAGGTAAGGGCTTGAAGATGTCATTGTAGTTGATTGGTGTGTCTTCTGTGGTTTGAGATCTGGATGCTGATTCTACCTGCCAAACCTCATGTTCCTTATTCACCCCTTCACTCTCTTCCCCTGTGATGTAGAGCTCTGTGTAGATCTTATTGAGGAGTATCTCAGCTCCTGGTTTGATGATGCCTTCAGATATGTTCTCAAACCTCCTCTTCAGACTGGCTTTGTGATTCTCTAGAACTCTCCTCAGGTCCTCATCTGTTTAAAAATGACAAGTCAATAAAGACAGTTAGGTCCGGTTGAACTATTTATTCATTTCTGATTGGACAAGACGCATTCCATGAGTTATCATGAGAGGCGATATTTCAGGACATCCTCAGTCGGGCACTTTAGTTACACATTACAGTTAGTAATGTCACCTATTTTGCATTGAAATGTCTGGGTATGAACATTCCAAGGGAGAGAGCAGCGATTTCATAATATTACATTTCAGTGAGAAAATGGAGGGTGAATGTGCAATTTAATATGAGTCCTAAAAGTACCCAATACACCAACAGGTATTCCAACTTGATACATCAACATGTTTTATCTATTTGTGTCTGTCTCGGAAAATATATTTTAAAAAATACTGAAACTATTCATGAGTATTAAGTCACTCTAATAGGACTGTAAATAATTCTAAATAATTTGAAATAAATGTAATTATTCTGTTTATTAACATTAATTCTCAGAAAAACAGATACAGAGCCCTATTTTTGCACTGGCAGAAAACTCATTATTATATTCTTATAACTCGTTATAAGTTTATTTTCGCATTTTGCACATTCTCTTTTTTAAACAATGCACCAAGGGGTGTGGAAATTAACAACCTAAGGAGTGGTCTAGCGCGTTGTCTAAAAATCGCTATCTTACACTACCTAAAACGCATTACGCCACTGACCAAGAGAAACCTGATCAGAAGTCCATGGCGAGTTGTTCATATTGTTAAGGCCCTGCTGGTCATTCCCAGTATTACACCTTTTCTAATGCCTGTTGGGGCTCTGCCCCTGTCGTCTGTGCTGCCTTGTTACCAATCTGCAGATCATGGAGTGTGCCCATTGGTGCTGGGAGTAATGGGTGGTCCTATAAAGGAGCTGCCTTGTTACTAATCTGCAGATCATGGAGTGTGCCCATTGGTGCTGGGAGTAATGGGTGGCCCTATAAAGGAGCTGCCTTGTTACTAATCTGCAGATCATGGAGTGTGCCCATTGGTGCTGGGAGTAATGGGTGGCCCTATAAAGGAGCTGCCTTGTTACTAATCTGCAGATCATGGAGTGTGCCCATTGGTGCTGGGAGTAATGGGTGGCCCTATAGAGGAGCTGCCTTGTTACTAATCTGCAGATCATGGAGTGTGCCCATTGGTGCTGGGAGTAATGGGTGGCCCTATAAAGGAGACTTCATGGGTAATAGACCTCTGAAGTTCGCCTACAAAAAAGATCCAAAACGGCCATCTTTGCCCATATAAGGAGATCCGGTTGTTAATTGAAGCTAACTACCTATGGCAAATTGCATTGCAAGTTAGCTCTGGGGTAGCAAAAATCTAAGTGTGCCGCCTTCACTTACCGGAGATCACAGTATCTACTCGAAGGCAGAGGACAAAAGTGTGTTCAGGAAAACGTCTGCATTTCAGACTTTTTCATCCCCACGAGACTTTAACAGGTGCGATTATTCAAAATCCCCATGTTATTTTCCCATAGGAAAAATCGCCAGATACCGGATGTCAAAGATGGCAGCTTTTTTGTAGGCGAACTTCAGAGGTCTATGGGTGGCCCTATAAAGGAGACCTCATGGGTAATGGGTGGCCCTATAAAGGAGACCTCATGGGTAATGGGTGGCCCTATAAAGGAGCTGCCCTATAAAGCTGGTTCCTGGTTCCTGGTCACTCCGTGGCTGCTCCGCTGGGGAGAGCCTCAGCCCGTCGCTCCTCACACCGACGTTGCGTTTTACACTTTTGTTTGATCACCCCTAGACATACTTTGCATTACACTATCCTTTTCATACACTATACTGACTTTATCTTTTTAATGTTAAAATTAAAACTTATATTATTGAACATTTCGCTGCAGTGTGGTCTCCCATTTAATGTCACAGCTACTTTGAGCCATGATTGTGACAATATGTTATTTTAAGAGCGCATTATCTACAGTGATATGGGCGGGTGCACAACGCACCATCCTATATCATCCATGAACGTGCACCAGCGCACATCCATGCAAAACATTACAAATTACACCATTACAATGGGAAACATAATTAGAATAAAGATAATACGAAATACATCTCACAATGAGTAGTTATTCACCATCATTTGCAAATTGGTAATGACGGAGAGGCAAATATGAAGCACAGCTGAAGACACACTGTCACAAGATGTAAGCAACTCCTCTGCAGGATAAATGGTTTTTTATTCAGTCATTCGAACATTATTGGGGTAAGTGTTGTTTTTTCCAGGCTATGTTTTCAATTGTAACCCATTGTCAGTCAATAGTGAAAGTAATTAACTGTGTATAACTCTTTTAACGTTGACTGACACCACGGTGAAGTTAGTTTGACTTTGCCAATGAGATCAAGTAATAGACGAGTGCAAATGTGTGTAGGCTATACTATGCTAGGTTTTAGTAAAGCATGGTTTTAGTGGAATAACTGTTCATACGGTCTCGCAAGCAGATTTCTTCAAATGTGCCGCTGACTATTAAAATGCAGATGCATTCTTTGAAGTTGCGCTGCACGCTGTTAAAGGGAATGACGGATGTCATTTTCATCTGTTTAAATGATGTTACACCCAAAACACACCCATAACTGTTAAAGAAACCTAGGAAAGCCTTGTTGCGCCATCTGCCCGACGTTTGATAACGAAAACACTTCCAATGTGGACTGGACATCCTACTAAATTTAAATCAGCTTTTTGCCAGTGACCATGCGTTGTAGACTGTCAAGATATGGCCCACAATCAATAAAATGTCTAAAAAGCCCAAATGTCTACTCACCCAGTTCCCTCTGTCTGCCTGGTGTATGTTCAGTGTGCAGGTGTCTTCTGCTGTTGATCAGGCCTGTGTGTTCACCCTGTGTGCTCATATCTTTGTGTTCATCCAGAGGAGGCTGTAGAGGAGGTTGGGTTCTGCATGTCTTTGCACACTGGGGACAGGCTTGGTCTCCTGGTAGTCCAGGCTGCTCCCAGTAGCTGCTGATGCACTGCCTGCAGAAACTGTGTCCACAGGTGGTGGTGACTGGGTCCCTCAGTACCTGCTCACACACTCCACACCTGGACTGATCCGGAGTCAGATCAGTACTGAGCTCACTACAGAGACATGGAATGAGACAATCAAATTAAATGTGTCTCCCTCTCTCTCTCCAGAACAAAACAATGAGGATGTGGCCAGGGCTAAAATTGCCAGAGAAAAATCTGTCGAAATAGGGGGAAATGTACTGTGTGTTTTTTTTTTTCTTTCTTTTTGAAGGAATTTTCCCTGTAGAGTGTGTTGCCTTTATTCAGTGGCGCGGGAAGTGCTGTAGCACCCCCTGGTGGCGAAGCTTTAAAACTGCAATAACAATAAAATGATAGCTTATGAAAATATCTGGTTGTTGTTTCTGTTCCACAACATTTTGTATGACATGTTTGGGGTGTGGGATGAAGAAAGGGATCATTTTAATAATTTAATAAAATGTTCATTTATTTTCAATGTGTATTGGCCAATCAGATTTGTCTTGACGCGATTGCATCAGCCTAGGCTAGCATCCACTCACACTCACAGACAACACATCCCTTTAATCATAGAATAGACAACTGTGTAGATTCAAAGTGTTCACACTGTCAAAAAGCAGAATGCACCCCTAATTCCCAGACACTTTCGTCCAAAGCAATTTATGTCAATTACATGATAGGGCCATACAGTTCTACATGTTTTCTGTGCGTGTGCTTATCTTTCCTTGCATGACCTCATATCTGTCTAAACTCACTTTAGTTCTGATGGGACATGTCCACTGCTGAATTTAAGAGGTTCAGGCATGGACTTATCACTCTTCATGGACACACAGCTGGGCACTGGAGATGGAGGTCTGTGTGTCTGTGGTCTGCAAACAAAAAGAGACACAAGATATGAACTCAACACAAATTACTCAATGTGTTGGAAGTTAATATACTCTCTCTTACACACACACACACACACACAATTTAATTTCCCTCCTCTGGCTGGTGCACATATCATAGCAGTTAAACAATAATCAGCCATACTAAATCAGAGGTATCTGTCTATTTTAATTCCATAAATATTATTTTTATGAACGTTAGTGGCATGCGCTGGCTTTCAACAGCTTCCATATACTGCGGTGCGGTCTGTCAACAATATCACAAAACCCACGGGTACAATTTCCGCAAAACTTGGTGGAAAGGTGGAGCAGATCCAACTCAAAGGGAATTTCAAAGTATTATATAGTAGCCCGGCTATTTTTTTTGCAAGACTTGGAGAGTGGAGGCCTCTCTGTGTCCATTTAGTGAATGATGAATTTGTACGTAGGCTATTGCCGATGTCATTCATTACAGTTCATACAGTTCTACATGTTTTCTGTGTGTGTGCGTATCTTCTTACATGACCTCATATCTGTCTAAACTCACTTTAGTTCTGATGGGACATGTTCACTGCTGAATTTAAGAGGTTCAGGCATGGACCGGTCACTCTTCATGGACACACAGCTGGGCAGTGGAGATGGAGGTCTGTGTGTCTGTGGTCTGCAAACAAAAAGAGACACAAGATATGAACTCAACACAAATTACTCAATGTGTTCAAAGTTAATGTCACATCTCCTCACACACACACACACACACACACACACACACACACACACACACACACACACACGTCACATTACCTGCGTTTAGTGAATGGTCTCTGCTGCTACAGCACCACCTGTTTGTATGCATGTTCATATGGTCTGTTCCATAGAGGTGGAGCAACTGTATTTAATTGATTTCATGGCATGGGCATCCCAAGCTTTATCGTTATGCAGTGGGGTAACATAGCTGTGCTGGGACCGCTGTCATGCTATCCGACAAAATATTCTTTGGTCACCACTAGTCGCAGATTATGATCCCAAAAGCGATATTTCCTAAAGCAACCATTTCACTTTGATAATAAACAATATTCTTGTACAATATATATATATACAGCAAGAATAACAGAAATCCGCTGTAGCAATGTTGAGAAATTTTAGACAAATAATTAGTAAGGATTCACACACGTTTCACAGACAATACGTCTACACATTAATATTTCATGGCCACCAGATGGCGACATGACACTACACGTCAGGCCTTTTTTGGGATGTAAAATCAAGCAGTGAAATGGCTTCATCTGGTGGCCGTGCAGCGCAATGAAATATTTCATTTAACAGGAAATTATGGTAGAAATCTTGTTTTTTCTTACTAATTAGTCGTCTGATCCATCCAGTCGAATGTGTGTTTTTTTTTAAATGTCGTTCCTTTATAAATTGTAGTGTATCATTAAGGTATGTTTTTCGAATGTGAAAATTCAAGTCTTAAGACATAGCAAATTTTATAGAATTTCTCAACATTGCTACAGTGGATTTCTGTTATTCTTGCTGTACAAGAATCTAGTTTATTATCAAAGTGAAATGGTTGCTTTAAAAATTCACCGGTGTTAGTTTAAGCACATTTAGGAAATATTGCTTTTGGGATGAATGGGAGTCAATGGGAGAGAGTGAGTATCTCCTTGCATGACCTCATATCTGTCTAAACTCACTTTAGTCCTGATGGGACATGTCCACTGCTGAATACAGGAGGTTCAGGCATGGACTTATCACTCTTCATGGACACACAGCTGGGCACTGGAGATGGAGGTCTGTGTGTCTGTGGTCTGCAATCACAAAGACACATAACACCTCAAAATGAACATCAATGATTAAATGTGTTCACAGTTAATGTAGGGTGACCAGACGTCCCCAGTTTCCGGGGACAGTCCCCGGTTTTCACTGTGACTGACAGACCCGAAATTGGAATAAAAGAAAGAAAGAAAACACTGACCAAACGTATAGTTGCGCACCCTTCACGCACAGGCTCAAGCCAGTCAAAGCAAGCGCTCAGCTCAGACCGCAGAGATGTTCTAGAATGCCCATATTTCTGGTAGGCCATCTCGATTGGTGGAATAGCAGCGCGGTAGAATCTTTGAAATGAAACCACTTGTGTGGGGGACTTATTAAACTAGTCATCACGAACGTGCCAGCTGCTCAAGTCTAAATGAGAAGTGATGCGAGCAGCGCAACGTTTTGAGAACTTTTGTCGGACGCCCGGTGTCTTTTTCTTTCTGTCGCTCGCTTTGCGCTGCTATTTGAAATGAGAAATATGATGCAATAGAAGGGCATATTTAACGGATTCAGTGTAGACAGATAATATTGGATCCTGTTAGGACATGGTGTTACAGAAACACACTCACACACACACAACCGTTGTATACCAGAAACAGATGTACACGCTTGTGTGTGTGTGTTCTGTGTGTGTGTGTTTATGCATTCTGTACCCACCCTGCACTGGTCCGTGGTGATGCTTTGTTCATGCTAACAGTATCATCGTCAGTCTCCATGGTTACACAGCTGTGTAGTGCAGACTCTGGTCTCCTGTGACCTGCAGCCCCCTCGGCCTCTTCACTCATCTCAGAGTCTCACTAGGTGGAAACAGTCATAACACAAATATGAATTCACATGAATAAGACGAATATACATCTCAGAGTGTGTGTCTCACTAGGTGGAAACAGTCAGAACACAAATATGAATTCAAATGAATAAGACGAATATGCCAATGATGGTTCAAACGAGACTAGACATTTTTTAGACTCCCCTCAACCCAGGAATCAAGGGGCCCACTCAGGCGGAAAAAGTGGAAGGAAAATACCAGGCCCCCACCTGCAGGAGTCAGCCAGTGGCCAAACGGACCCCCAGACAGGACCGGACTCGTGATTAACAGGCATCAGGCATCAGGCACTCCTCCCCCACAACAACAAATTTCCTTGCTGTCTAGAGGCTTAGGTTTTGTGCCAACAAACCATGCTAATTCTTTTCAGACTAGGGTTGACTTATTCAGATTCTTATAGGAGCCAACATTTGAAGAAGTGATATCACTTAAAGGAACCGTATGTAAGAAATGTAATTCAGTTAATCATAAAATGGCCCTGATTTGTCACTAGACATTAGGAAATCATGCTAATTTCAAATACTTATATCACTGACAACAGTAGTCCGGCCAGGATATCGTCATTTAAAAAAGTGAAGTTGCAGCCCTCAACTGATGTTGATGTTTACATATTTGTGTTTTAGCCTGATCCGCCACCCTCCACCTATCTAGTAATCACAAAGTCAGTAGTGTTTCGGCATCTGCGTTGCCAGCTCTGCTCTAGTTACCACATCTGCGGTGTACACCGCTCTACAGTATTTTGAAAGTGATTGTAGTACCAGTTTTGGCCAAAATCCTACATACGGTTCCTTTAAACCAAAAATCTGAGACCCCTGATGCTTCTATGAAGAAGTTTAGTCCGAAATCCACATTTTGTCCAGTTAACAATAATGCAAGCTTGATAGCGTTCACTAGAGTAGACTCCTTTTTCTGAAGCGTAATTTGTCTAAATATAGAGAGTACTGCCCTACGCTGGCTCGCCAACAATGAGGATCTAATCATTAAGAGAGTCAACAAAGGTGGGCCTGTGGTCATTTGGGGTAGAGACGGTATATGGTTAAATGACTCATTACAGGGCGAATGAAGACTCTCTCGCCCGCCCCTACTGCCTGTAGGAAGAATATCCCGCTTGCAAGTTCAGTGTATCGTACCCGCCGACCGAAGCAGGATCAGTTCACATCCTGCATACAGCACAGAGGCAGGCTAACGAAACGCTAGCGATTGTTGCAAACGTGTGTATAATGGCAGAGCCGGATCTAATCATTAAGAGAGCCGACAAAGGTGGGGCTGTGGTCATTTGGGGTAGAGACCAATACATACAGGAAGCCGAATATCAACTCTATAATGCCGAATATTACACGTATTGGCTCCACAAACCTAAGGGTAACTTCCTGTGTGGACATTGCTGTCATTGTGAAAGCATCCACTAGACGGACACCTTTGTGGATGTGTTTTCTCAGAGCATTTACTAAATAAACAAATTTGTTAACTGCAACACCACCTTTGTGGTATACCACCTTGAATGCCCCTGTGGACACTGTTATGGGGGGAACAGAGAGGAGATTTAAAGACAGACTTGGTGTGTGTGTGCGTGTGTGTGTGTGTGTGTGGACACTGTTATTTGGGGAGATTTAAAGACAGTCTTGGTGAGCATAAAACTGCAATTCGTACAAAAAAATCTGAATTACAACATGGGCATCCATTACACCCAAGTGGGACATGGGAGAACCCGTCTTCATTGAAAGCTGTTGCCTTGGGGCAGCCAAGTGGCCTACTGGTTAGCGCTTCGGTCTTGTAACCGGAGGGTTGACGGTTCAAACCCCGACCAGCAGGAACGGCTGAAGTGCCCTTGAGCAAGGCACCTAATAACCCCTCACTGCTCCCCGAGCGCCGCTGTAGCAGGCAGCTTACTGCGTCTGGGTTAGTGTGTGCTTCACCTCACTGTGTGCTGAGTGTGTTTTACTAATTCACGGACTGGGATAAATGCAGAGACCAAATTTCCCTCACAGGATCAAAAGAGTATATATACGTATACTTGTATGTGGAATTAAAATAGCCCCACATCATCACATACCCTTCACCATACCTAGAGATTTCCATGGTGTTATTTCAGTTCAGCCTATTAGCTGGTTTGATTTGCATTGATCTCAATGAGCATCAAACCAGCTAATAGGCTAACTGAAATAACACCATGAATGGTATGTGATTATGTGGGGTTATTTTAATTCCAAAGACCAAGGGAACTTTATCAGGAGGCATAATATCCTGAATCCATGAAATAACTGGCCTTTAAAAATAAAAATCTGCCATCTATGGGAATTAAAAAATTTAACGGGTGTCAATACTTATAACCCCTGTATTTTAAGGAAGAACATTTATTTATTTATGATACATTATTCATTCACAAAGAAAATTGATGTCCTTAAAGGTTGGCTATTTCCTCATTTTTTACGTGAGGCATTAAGAATCAATTTTCAAACGATGATTTTATATTCCTCTTTTTAGTCAACTTTAGCATGGGTGCCAACACTTTGACCATCACTGTATATAGCCCAGGCATCAGGTGAAAAGCAGTGAGGAAGGACATATGTGCCATGGTTCATTGTGTGGCTGACCAAGTCCTCTTTTTAATTGGAAAACCGTATAATATGGGCATTTAGAGGCTGATATATCACAGCATTAAAAAGCTGCCAAAAGGCAAACAGGTGAATAGCAATGCCTAATAAGATGAGCTTTCAGAACAAAAGGCAAACAGGTGAATTGCAATGCCTAATAAGATGAGCTTTCAGAACAAAAGGCAAACAGGTGAATTGCAATGCCTAATAAGATGAGCTTTCAGAACAAAAGGCAAACAGGTGAATTGGAATGCCTAATAAGATGAGCTTTCAGAACAAAATAGTCTCCAGAAATCCCCAAGAGGGACGGGGGTCGGTGTGGCCCCCGGACTATAAACTCCTCCTGTACCAAGTGTCAAATTTAACAGACGCTCTTATAGCAGATTGGCAACTCAAGACATTCTACAGTGAAATTAGCAGGAGCAGAAGCCATAGAACTTCTGATTTCCCTATTTGTATAATTTCAGTGTCACTGTCACAATAATGCAAAATAAAATATAAGCAGGTAAACTAAATCCCTCCATAAACTTCAACTAGTCCAGAATTCAGCTGCCCGCATCATAACTCGGACCCCCTCCATTCACCACATCACTCCCGTCCTCCATCAGCTCCACTGGCTCCCGGTTCAGTTCCGCATCCAATTTAAAGTCCTCCTGTTTACTTTCAAGGCCATTCATAACCTCACCCCTCCATATTTGTCTGATCTCCTCCATGTTCCCGCTCTCTAAGATCCTCTTCCTCCATACACCTGTCTGTCCCCACCGCCCATCTTACCACCATGGGGAGCAGAGCATTCAGCCGCTCTGCTCCCCGTCTCTGGAATTCACTACCACCCCAACTCAGAAACATTGATTCCTTCCCCCATTTCAAATCACAACTCAAAACACATCTTTTTAAAACTGCTTATTCCATATGATATTTTTTTTTTTCTGTTTTTGTCTTTTCTTGCTTGGTTTTTTTTTTTTTATATTTTATATTTGTATGTACGGTGTCCTTGAGTGCCAAGAAAGGCGCCTTTAAATAAAATGTATTATTATTATTATTATTATTATTATTATTATTATTATTATTATTATTATTATTATTGGTTGTTTCATGTGTCAGTCAAGAGCTGAGCTACAGCTGAAACAGACTTTATGCTGACAGTCCAAAGTCTTACAAGCTGTTCACACTCATAAGTCAAGGGCTTTCTGTGTTAACTCTGTCTTAAAGGGCTGAAGTTGTTGTCTTGTCTGACGTAAAGGGGATTAGAAATATTTCCACAGCCTGACCTTGTGGATAGCTTTTCAATTACATTATACAGATGGTTAATTCTTGCCAAATCTGTCAAGTTTTTAAAACCAATAATGCAAAAGTCTTTTTTTCTGTCTGTAGTGCTTCAGCTAACTGCTGGATCAAATATGGCTCAAGTCCAAGAGCTGTAAAAGGCACTAAATGGAACTTACTGGAAATCAGCAAGGAAACATTAAGCCTGAAGTGTAACATGCTCAAGTCTATTACTGAATCAATAACACGCTGAAAATTAATTCATGTTTCAAACCCTCTATACACATAAAACACTGGACATTAAGTATAGCACAACATTAAGTTGATGCTATTTAGTCAAGTCACCAGAATCATACGTATTAGTGCAATGTCAGACTATCTTTTAGAAAGACCCCTGTATGATTTGAGAACTACATACATATGAGTAGGAATCTGACACCAGACCCTGTTGTTGATGGCTTTGAAATGGAGCCCAATGTTCCAGTGTTGCTTAGTAACTGATTTACAGACTTGATTATGCTGTTGTCTACCAGCACAATATCCTACCGAACTCTTATCATGATCCTCTAGTGCTAACTCCAACACACCTCAGTGTAATGGAGGCAGACTGAGCTAGCATGCTAGTTGCCCGTGTAAATCCTCACAGCCCTAACCTTAAGAACGCTTCTAACCACTGAGTTGGAAGCCTGGGCTATGATTTAGTTATGAGAACAGGCTTCACCATAAGGAATACTATACTACGATAAGAAAAATCTCAACCCCTGTTCTATTTCTGAGATGTCCTGCTTGGTTTACCATCAAAAATGTCAATCTGTTAGATTTCATACGACTTGTTTCGAGTCTTAGGCCCAGACTACACCGGTTCCACAATTGGAGAGATCTGTTGGTAAAAATAGTTTTAGAAGACTGGTCTGATATTTGTCAAAGGAATGCACCGCTACGTCAGGTGTAGCCAGTTCCACTTATTACAGTGGAAGCTAATTGTTGCATCAGACGCTCTGCGAACAGAACACTTCAGTTACGGCCCGGTGAAGCCTCCCTGTTGGGTATGGGGTCACATGACATTGGATACGCAGGAAATCGGCACAAGGACAACATTCAACCCTTATGTAAAGCAAGGAGCTAAAAACATTATGTGTATCTCTGACTACCATATTTCAAATATTTAAAGGCACTCACCTTGAGATCTTTTAACCACCTAAGATATACAGTGTTCCACCTGTGCTGGCTGTTACCTGTTTCAGAGTGAACTTTGTGTTCCTGCAAGAAGCTGTTATAAAAGGTTTTACAGCTGAGATAACGTCACACAGCACTAGAGCCCATCCTTCAGTGTTGAGGTTGTTTCCTTAAAGACACAGTACGCGGTGTAGGTGTAGATGGGGTAGGTGTGGGGAATTAGGTGGGAATTAGTGGGTGTGGGGTGGTAGGTGGGAGGGGGAATTTGACACAATTAACCTGAAAAAGTTAATTAAAAACTCCTCAGTCCAAGTCCAAACATGGGATGGCAGCAATACAGAGGCAAACAAATCCAAACCACAGGTCCAAGACGATGGATGCTGTGTTCCAGGCAAGGTCAATCAGGGCTCATTTATAAAGCACAAATCTTATACACTGGTTAGCTAAGGGCGGTGAGCCAAATTCCTCTCGAAGGAAAGTTAGTAAGTCTTCTTAACAGTCTTCTGTAATAAATTACGGGTTCGCTAACTAAGTTGTTGGTGCTTCGTTTTATGTGTAGGGACTGTGAGCAAGCTACTGATTAGGTTTGACGAGGTGCTGTTTTGAAAAATATTTCTGGTAAAAAAATGCTATTTGGGAAGCGTTTGGCTCACCGCCCTTAGCTAATCCGCTGTTTGCGATTTGGGGCTAAAGTGTATACGGGGCCAGCTTTGTAGTAGTTGATCAATGGAAAATACTGTCTCCACGGCTTATTTGATGTGTTTTAATGTAGAAAAAGACCCTGGGGTCAATATTTGCCGGTGTTACACTTTAATATAAAGGCACCAGCTTTAACCACTGTACCATTGATCAGTGTGCTACTGTATATTCCAGTGTCTGTGAATACCAGCCTATCAAAACGCAAGCCAACACTCAAGTTAACATGATTAGCAAGATTGAGCCCAGCAGGGGAGCCAGTCTAATGAACACCAATTATTGAGTCACAAGAAAAACAACAGCACCAATTATTGAGTCACAAGAAAAACAACAGCACCAATTATTGAGTCACAAGAAAAACAACAACACCAATTGTCACAAGAAAAACAACCACTTTGTGATTTTTGGTTAGGCTCCTGTCCTATCCTTTGACATTGACAAGTGCGACTGCTTAGGGTCAGCAGTTCCAACCACCAAACTTTCCGCAAATATTTGGCATTGAGAGTTTGAACTACCCTTCCTAGAAACACCAAATCTGAGAACCACGGTTCTAACTACAAAGGTGAAAAGAAGCAAATAAATGGTATTATTATTTATTACCATTGTTATTATGAAATCTTTGTGGCATTTGTCACTTATTCCTACTGCATGCTGACCTAATCATACTTCAAGAATACTTCTTTAAATATTGCCTTTAATTAATGTTGTAGCCAATGGTTCATAAGTGATAACGTCTGTTACAATGGGGCAGGGCCTGGGACAGAGACAATAATCTGGCTTCATCAATGATGCAATGTCCACTCACTGTGGATCAGTATGGGTTGGATCACTATTAAGGTCTGGATGCATAAGAATGGAGCTGTTACTCTCCAATGAGACACAGCTAATCAGTTCAACTGCATCACATGTTGCTAGGTAAATCATCAGCTACAATTCTCTTCAAAGTTATTTTGTCACATAGGCTACATCTCATTTGTTACATAGGCTACATCTCATTTGTCACGTAGGCTACATCTTTCAGGTTCACAGGAAAGCCACAGACATTTGCTTTAACACTTTGCTTTTCTCTGAGTCGAAAAAACAAATAAAGGATGTTGGAGATGCCCTCACATACTCTAGCCTACCAAATGCCCAAAACATCACCAACTATACCATCAATATCACAGTTATACAATATAGTTGAAATTCTTACAATGCAGAAAGAATATCATGATATACAGCACCCTCCACATCTACTGGTACCCCTGGAAAAGGTTCATTTGTCACATAGGCCACATGTCATTTGTCACGTAGGCTACATCTTTCAGGTTCACAGGAAAACCACAGCCATTTGCACAAGCATGTAGTTTTTCTCTTAGTGAAAAAATAGAAAGAAATGTTGCAGACACTATCACATACTCTAGCCTACCATATGCCCACAAATATAAACTATATCATCAATATCACAGTTATACAAAAAAACTATGTATCATTTTTCAACACACACACACACACATATATACATATATATATATATATATATATATAGAGAGAGAGAGAGAGAGAGAGAGAGAGAGAGAAAGATACAAAAGTACAAATCTGTCTGATAAGTCTGTAATAATTTTGGATTAAGGGGGAAGAGGGTCCTCAAAAAGTGGGGCTGATTACGCCATTCACACGTTTTACAAACCTTAAATTAGAAAATAATTTTAAATAGGATTAGACTATGGATACAATCTACAGCTTCAGCTAGTCAGGGGTGTCAGAATGAAGGGAACAGTGGGACTGATCACTAGGGCCCCAAGAGGAAGGAGGGCCCTAGAAAAGTCTGGAATGAATTTGATTTTTTTGATTGACTGACTGGTTTAGTCCATCTGCAGGATGATAGGTGGGCTAATCACTTTTTGTTGTTGTTGTTGAAAAGTGACACCTGTTAAACTCACCTCAGCATGACATAACCAAAGCTGAAAGCCCTTGAGACGAGGGTACATAGCTGTCATAGCTACGTGACATGCACAGACTACGTGACAGTATGCACAAAATTAAAGCAGTCAGAACATAGCCTTCCTATTTGTGTGTGTGTGTGTGTGTGTGTGTGTGTTAAAAGCTGTTGTCTGTACAGAGTACAGTATATATAATCCTCACCACATTTACATTCATTCATTTAGCAGACACTTTTATCCAAAGCCACTTACAAGGGCCATTCTCCTGGGTAGGTCTAGGTAGGCTGTATTGCTAAAATCAATGTCATATATTTTAAGTCTCAATTCATCAATTGCCCCCGGACCCCCTAGCATTGGTGAACCAATGGTGCACAAAAGTGAACCGATACACCTCCCGAAACATGTCAAGTTGCCCACAGACCACAGACAGGCTACGGGATATAGATAATCTCTCGATGTCCACCGGGACAAATGCAAAAGTTTCCAACAAAAAACGTGAAACAAATTACTCTGATTTGTAACATATGAAGCACTTGATAACACTGTTCCATTTCATTTCCACCATTCACTTCTTTCACCTCTTTCATTCCTACAGTATTAGGCTACTGAACAACTAAGCAAAGTGTAAGTTAGATCCAGAAGCTACAGCCCTCTTAACGATTTAACGAAGCAGGACAAACAAACAGTATTGTAGGTCTACTCACCACGAAACAGGTTCCTGTAGGCTAGTAAAATATCAAGTTTCTAAGACGTCTACAGTCTACAACCAAAGCCTGTCCGCTACACGCGATATTTTACAACCTTTCACTTTCAATATGGGAGTAAGCGTCAGTTAGGCTAGGCGTGGTCTGTGGTCAGGATGACAGAGGCCCAGATCTGCCGCGCAACCCCCACACAGAAAAATGAAGGGAAAACAAATATTCACATAGGCTGTTATGCTGCTGCATCCAGCTCATTTGAATGGATGGCTACAATATATTTAACAATATATTTAACACAAACACGCACACACACATAAAAACACGCACATGTAGGAAAGCAGGCACACACACACATAAACACACACACACACACAGATGCATAAAACACACTCACATGCAGGCAAGCAGACACACACGCTCGCACACACACAAAAACACTGACACACAAACATGCACACACACACATAAAAACACACATGTAGGCACACACACACTTAAACACACACACACATGCTATTACCCCCATACACCCATTTACAAGCGAACACACACACAGACACATAAAACACACACACACATGCAGGCAAGCAGACACACGCACACACACACACACACCCATTACCCCCCCCCCCCCACACACACACACACTCACAAGCGAAAACACACACAGAGAAGCACACATCTTACACAAAAGCAAACACACACATTAATGTACATACACAGAAGCTGCAAGAGTAGGGGATGGAGACAAATTGACATGTGTGGTTTATTTTTGTGGAGAAACTGTGCAGGAGGACTGGGCGGCGATCATATTTTGTACCGCTCTGCGGTACATCTAGTTTATATAGTGTGTTTAAGGTGGATGAGAAAATGCCAAGAGTCTGAAATGCTGTCAATACAGCAAAAGTTAGTTTGGCTGCTTTGAAGAGCCTAAAATATAAAACATCTTTTTTTCTGGACTCAGTTCCAAGTTCATGATCAAACTCTTTTTCATTCTCTTCTTTCATTTCACTGTAAGTACCGCTGGACTCTGTGACGTCCGTCTCAATGTCCGTTTCAGTTTTACAATGAACTGTAAGTACCGCTGGACTCTGCGACGTCTGTCATTAGCTTTCTGCTAATGAATGACGTCATTGACGCATTTGAAAGGCTTTTTTTTAGAACAAATAAGTAATTAAAAAAATATAATACTCAGCGGTGTGTATTTTCTCTGCCCCCTCTTTCGAATGCAACATTCAAATTTCTGGGCAAAAAAATTATATCCCAAGAAAAGTGGATTATGAGGGGTACAGCTCTGTAGACCTCAATTCATTCTGCACTTATTAGTGAACGCCCTCACGTGGAACCAGAATAGGAACTGCAACCAGTTCCGAGAGTGGCGGTTCTCCCCTTATTAGACATTCTCTGACCTTGGTGAATGGAATTCCTCATGGTTGGCAAACCAAACACACAACTAAGCATTACTGCCCCCTCTTGGTATGGAGTTTCACTGCAGAAACATGGGTGGATTGATAGTCCAGCGGCAACATTCTAATTGTATACAGTCTATGATAGATGTACAGATAAATAGATTTCAAATAAACACCGGAGATGTTGAATTCCTGGTGCTATAGCTATTGGACTTCACACAGCGGCCAATGAACAAGCAGGTCTATTTACAGTCAAAAACAAAATCACTAACAAAAACATCACTAACAGGGGGGTATTCCAAGTATGTGGTTTAGTGACAAATTAACTCAAAGTGGTAAACCTCCTACACAGTAAAATTGACAGAGTTGTTTTCGACTCTAATAGAGTCGATTCTGACTCTGTCATAGAGACCCATTGGTCCCACCCCACAGAGAGTAAATTTGACTCTTCTCCTAGAGCACATTTTTCAGAGTTAAATTTACTCTATAGAGAGTTGGAAAATCACCAAGATAAACTCCACAGGGAGTAAAGAAAAATCTACTCTATAAGCCAACAACTCTTTCCAGAGTCATCTTAACTCTTAATGGGGTAATCTTAGTTTATCTCTATTCAGAGTTTATTCCCAGCTACTCTTGCTAGAGTCACCATTTTGCTTGTCTTTATTTACCCTTTATCAAGTTCTACAAAATCTGAAGGACATAGACAAATTATTGAAAAAATATTTATTACAAAATATTATGTTAATGTATCAATATACAATATATTTCCTTTTGTAAATGCATGTACAGTACAACACATTTGGCATCAAATGGAACAAAGCCACTAGAACATAATATCAAGTTGTTGTTAGTGATACATTAGCTTACATACCAATTTTACTCACTCTACAGTCTGTACTGAAACATTCTAGCATCACAGACATGTTTAAGTCCACACATTCTAACAGTGAAGCTACACCAGGCGCGTAACTGAAGCTTTACGTTCGCATAGCGTCTGCTGCAACAATTAGCTGGCACTATAATCAATGGAGGTAGCTACACCAGATGTGATAGCGGCGCGTACGTTTGAAAAAAATGAATTTTACGCGTCGCGAACAGATCGCTTCAGTTACGCGCCTGGTGTAGCTCATACCTAAGGCATGATCCAATGGATGGGGCCTAGAAGAGATTTAAGATGACTTAAAGTATGATTCATTTCCTCAACACTTTGCTTATCACTCAAAAAACTGAATAGTTTCCTCAACCTGTATCTCATGTACAGCAGAATGCATAACAGGAACCACTGTATCAAAATCTACCGCCAAATCATTACTTGTGTGTTCACTACAGTTATTTTCCAAAACATGAACATTATTAACGCTATACTCATGTAACCTTTCCAAATGTTTTCTAAAAGCCAGAAAATGTCCCTGAAACACCCAGTCTCACCATACTTTAACCTGAGTGTTCTACCGGGACACAGCCCATGTGGTGATTCTGCTACCTGGATCCTTTTTTGCAGTTCGATGCTGGAGGAAGAAAGACCTTTACTCTGTTTAATAGTCTTCTCTTTGAACATAGTTGACCACCTCTCAAAAAGCTTCGCTGAAATCTCACCAAACAGTAACAGTCTTGCTCAATCTGATCCATTACATCCACAAATCGAGAGAATGTTGCAAGCATATGAGGTGATTGAGGGTCATGGACCATTTTTTCTGACGATAATCAAACGTTCACCTTCAGCCGCACAACTTCTTCATCAGAAGAATGCTTCATTAGAGATACCGCCTCTCTCAGCTGTTCTTCATTCAGGACTGGCTCGGGCACATCTTCAGAAGCTGGTCCTCCATTATGTTCATTGTGTGCTGGACTTTGTGGTTCCTGAGGCTTTCCTCTGAATTGTTTTAATGCGTCAGGCCAGGTACCCTGATCCGCTGGCTGGATCATAGAAATGTTCCTATAAAACAGTATAAAGTAGGGTGAGTTACAGCATTAAGGGGAAATCCAGCGATTTTCCAAATAGATCTCCATTTCTTGGATCACCGAGTATGTAAAACGAAAACAATCGGTTTTACATAGCTCGAGTTGCTACAGTCAGCAGCTAAAGCGACTGTGCAGCTACAGCGCTACACTCTGGGGTCATGAACATTGGGGCTCAGGAACATGCCCCTAGAGTGTAGCGCAGTAGCTTCGTGGCTGCAGCATCTCGAGCTAAGTGAATCCGATTGTTTTTTTGTTTTTTGTTTTTTCCCTGTACCGACAGTTCTCGGTGACCTTGAGAAATGGAGATCAATGTGAAATTCAGTGCACTGTAAACAATGTATTTGATCTTAAACAGATTCATTACAATTTGTATGCAGAAATACTTATGAAATGGTTTCATTTCAAGTTCAATCATTTAAAAGAAACAAAAAATACTGTTCATCTGGTGGTTGAGATACTGGGATTTAAAGTCAAAAGTCAAGCACAGCATGACAAATCCACACACTCGCATCTGTGCAAAATTATCTTTTTATATAGCTTTTGGTCATAGGCCTTTTTCAGGATTCCTGAAGAGGGTCTATGACCGAAATCTAGAATAAAAAGATCATTTTGCACAGATCTGATGTGTGGAATTTTTTTGAAGAAAAAAAAAATACCTCAGTGTGGGTTTCAGTTTAGGTTACCTTTGTGTTAATGGGCAGCATAAAGATTTTACCAATATTTAACTAGGGAAAAAATGCCACTTACTTGCTCTACCCCATCATCTCCCTTGGGCTTATTTGGAGACAAGGCAGTGGTGTCATCTGAATCACATAATGCATCTACTACAAAGCAGAGGACAGAATAAATCAGTAATATAGTCATGTCCAGTACCTGTGACGGCTGTATGTCATGTAGTCTTTGATGACTGAGATTTTTAAACACTAAATAGGCTCAAAGACGGACATAATCAACATCCACAAACCCCACAGAGTGGCATTCCATCAAAACAATGTGTTGCAACCGCTGTTGATATATTCACAAAACTTGTACCAAGTTTTAACTACATTCCATAATACAACTCACCATCATCTTCTGCAGGCTTCAGCTTTAATACACCACAATTTGGATCCTTCACCACATCTTCAGACACATAGTTGTCAATCTTCTGTACCAAACTCATCATACATTTTAGCCCAGCTTGGTGTTTGGCTTCAATATCAAATTTCATGAACACTAAAATAAAAATTAACAGAACATTACAAAAAAAACCTGACAATAGACTTAAACAATGCAACAATTGAATAAATCAGTACCTTGGTTAAAGAAATCCTCTAGAGTGGCATCAGTTTCCACCATTTTAAATGTATCTGGTCTGCCTGGTATTTAACTTTCACCAACATCCTGAAAAAACATAAAATCAAACATTCAGACAAAATCAACACTACTTTTAAAACACTTTCTTAAAACAAACCAGGTAACAACTCTCAGTGACACTGACTAAACTAGTAAATGTGGCACGTGCACCTGTTGGCACTTTGCACTGAACACGTGTCTTCTATGCTATCAATGATGCACATTCAGCAATCAACACATGTCCTTGATAGTAAATTAATGCAGCTAGTTTTGAAATAACCAACTTGTGAAGGCCAAATTCATGCTTATGGATGCCTGCTTTACGTGAAACAAGCTTTTTAGTAGAGCATGACCTTTAAGCTAATTTGCCCTATTAATGACTGTTAATGTTAAGTAGCTAACAACAGTAACTGTTACCTCATTAAGCTAACCATAGCCTTTATTTGATATCTGATTTGCATTATGCTAAGCTGCCAATGAGAGCTACGTTGGCTGATAGGCTAACCAAGTCAATGTTAACCATTAAAGACGATTATACTGGTATCATATTTGGTTGAGTAAATATTAACATGATAAAAAAACGTATAGCATTGTACAATACAGGAGCACGAATTGACATGTACCTCATGTTACACAGAGGTAACGTTAACGTTCATGTTAACTTTCAACCTTCGTTAGCAGTTAACTTAACGTTAACGTTAGCCCCTGAAGGTCAACACATTTCAGAACGATATCTTGACCATACATTTACGTTCAGTTTACACTCCTCTTTCGCGTCACCACTTATCATTTATCATTTTCGCGGCATACTACGGAACATGTGAAATAAATCTCTAGTAAGTGTATTTTAGATGAACATCTACTCACCTTCAACTGCAACAGAGAGATTCTTCTAATCAGGCTCCGTCGCGTCGCTGCAGTCTCAAATGGAAGGAAGTGGGTGATAAGCTACTAACGTTCGTCTCTGACGTGAGATACCAGAGGGCACGTTTCGCCAGTTAGTAATTTGTCTGAGCCCTTACACAATTGCATGTAACAAACATACAATAATAATAATTATTATTATTATAATGTTTGTTCGCTTTGACTATTCTTTGTGAACAGCAATAGGCTTGATAACAGAGACTCCGTTTATAGCCTGGTTTATGGGTGATAGCTTAGCAGTATTTGCCTATTTTACTGTAGCACATGCTAGCCTACAAACTTGCAAGTAATTTTTTAGTAGCCTAGTCCAGAAAAAAATCTTAAAGCTACCGAATGACTTTGGAATTAACCAGAAGAAAAACACGATTTTTTATGAATAATATCCAAATAATAATTAGGCAGACATCTCCCAAAAAAATTTCTAAAATGGCGTCCAAATGAGAAAATGGGGTGGATGATTAACTCTTGTGATTTTAACTCTGTTTTTTAACTAATATGCTAGAGTACATTTTACTCCAACTGTAGTAAATGTAACTCTATTAGAGTCAATAACAGTCTACTCTGTCATTTTAACTCTTGGAATTTTACTGTGTACAACAAGAGCCCTATGACATTGTTTTTAGGAGAATGAAGCCATACAGCTCTTCTATTAGGAGGTTTACCACTAATAGAAGAACATCAGAACAGCCTTCAAGAGCATTTCACTGGGGCTTCATTGAATTAGGCCCATGAAACCTCTAGATATATTTATTCAACAAAATAATGCACAAATGAGGATAAATCAGAAAACATATGATGTAATTAAATAAAACATACAGAGACATAAACAAGTACATTTCCTGCATATTTACACAGATATAAACAAACATAAATAAGATCCCTTTTCCACACCCTCTTCCCTCTTGTACATTTATTTCACATGGGAAACAAACCTTCTTACAACTTATTCAGGGTTACATGAAAATGCATGTTAGTAAATAATCTTATCAATTTTACATGGAGTAGCATGTTTTTATTCCCCCCTCTGTTTCATTAGCTGGCAGGTTTACCTAGGTTTACAAAGTGTTCACACTAAGAATCGGAGTGTTCACACTATAAGAATCGGAGTGGTCACACTATAAGACTTGCCACTTGAGTGAAGGGCTCCCAGTCATGAGGCTGGTCTCTAGTGTGAATCAGCTTATGGATATTAAGATATGAAATCTGTGGGAAAACCTTGCCACACTGGTCACATGTAAGAGGCTTCTCTTCAGTTTGTGTTTGCATATCACATCATATGAAATGATTAAAAAAACGTTTCCACACTGAATCAATACATGATGCTTATCTCTGGTATTATTGACAATGAAATCATATTGTTGGGGTCAGATGACGTCTGTGTTGTGCACCTGTGTGGTCACCAGGGTTGTGCACAATTTGAAAGAGGGAGAGGGAGAGAGAGAGAGAGATGGAGGAAGAGATGAAGAGAGCGCGCCAGTGAAAAGAAAAGAAAAGAAGGGCCGAGCTGTTGAAGGTGTCGGGGGGGGGGGGGGGACTAGCGGCGGCACAGAGCTGTTGAAGGTGTCGGGGGGGGGGGGGGGACTAGCGGCGGCACAGAGCTGTTGAAGGTGTCGGGGGGGGGGGGGGGGGACTAGCGACGGCACAGAGCTGTTGAAGGTGTCGGGGGGGGGGGGGGGGGGGACTAGCGACGGCACAGAGCTGTTGAAGGTGTCGGGGGGGGGGGGGGGGACTAGCGACGGCACAGAGCTGTTGAAGGTGTCGGGGGGGGGGGGGGGGGACTAGCGACGGCACAGAGCTGTTGAAGGTGTCGGGGGGGGGGGACTAGCGACGGCACAGAGCTGTTGAAGGTGTCGGGGGGGGACTAGCGGCGGCACAGAGCTGTTGAAGGTGTCGGGGGGGGGGGGGGACTAGCGACGGCACAGAGCTGTTGAAGGTGTCGGGGGGGGGGGGGGGGGACTAGCGACGGCACAGAGCTGTTGAAGGTGTCGGGGGGGGACTAGCGGCGGCACAGAGCTGTTGAAGGTGTCGGGGGGGGGGGGACTAGCGACGGCACAGAGCTGTTGAAGGTGTCAGGGGGGGGGGGACTAGCGACGGCACAGAGCTGTTGAAGGTGTCGGGGGGGGGGGGGGGGGACTAGCGACGGCACAGAGCTGTTGAAGGTGTCGGGGGGGGACTAGCGGCGGCACAGAGCAGTTGAAGGTGTCGGGGGGGGACTAGCGGCGGCACAGAGCTGTTGAAGGTGTCGGGGGGGGACTAGCGGCGGCACAGAGCTGTTGAAGGTGTCGGGGGGGGACTAGCGGCGGCACAGAGCTGTTGAAGGTGTCGGGGGGGGACTAGCGGCGGCACAGAGCTGTTGAAGGTGTCGGGGGGGGACTAGCGGCGGCACAGAGCTGTGCGTTAGCGGCCAGCACTCCAGCAGAGAAAGCTTCCTGGCTGTCTCCCGGCAACGGACCGCCACCACCACGCCTCCCTTCTCTCACACGCATCTCAAATCTACAGGAGTCTGCACCTGCTAAATATAGAACCACACGCATCTCAAATCTACAGGAGTCTGCACCTGCTAAATATAGAACCACACACATCTCAAATCTACAGGAGTCTGCACCTGCTAAATATAGAACCACACACATCTCAAATCTACAGGAGTCTGCACCTGCTAAATATAGAACCACACGCATCTCAAAACTACAGGAGTCTGCACCTGCTAAATATAGAACCACACGCATCTCAAAACTACAGGAGTCTGCACCTGCTAAATATAGTGAAAGGTTCTGTCTGCACCTGCTAAATATAGTGAAAGGTTCTGCCAGCACCTGCTAAATATAGTGAAAGGTTCTGCCAGCGGCTCCGCCGCCACTAACGCACGGTCATAAAGTCGGCTCACATCACAGGCGGCCGCCACGTTGTGCAATGATCGCCTCTTAACCCCACAAACCACAGGCCTTTATCCTGTGCTGTGCGGCACTTCGGTCTGTGTCGCTCCGCTTCGGGCCAGCACTGAGGTAGCCGCGCTGCTTTGACTTGTGGCTGGACGTAATTGCCTCCTGAGTGTTTGTTTATGACACAGAGAGAGATAATGTTCCCATGACTTTAACTTTGTGTCTAAAGAGCGATGTCTTAACAGAGATGTTTGAAGATCCGTTGCCTTTTAATGCCAAAGACACAGCTGAATGTAAAGGGGCGTGTCAGTTTAGCAGGTGGACCATGTGATATTTGATGAAGTCCCTACTGCTCTTTTAGGCTTTGATTAAACCAACAGTACAGTCAAGACTACAGTTCTCATAGGTCCTTAAACAGAACCTCCACCCTGTGATTAAACCAACAGTACAGTCGAGACTACAGTTCTCATAGGTCCTTAAACAGAACCTCCACCCTATGATTAAACCAACAGTACAGTCAAGACTACAGTTCTCATAGGTCCTTAAACAGAACCTCCACCCTGTGATTAAACCAACAGTACAGTCAAGACTACAGTTCTCATAAGTCCTTAAACAGAACCCCACCCTGTGATTAAACCAACAGTACAGTCAAGACTACAGTTCTCATAAGTCCTTAAACAGAACCCCACCCTGTGATTAACAGTACAGTACAGTCAAGACTACAGTTCTCATAGGTCCTTAAACAGAACCTCCACCCTGTGATTAAACCAACAGTACAGTCAAGACTACAGTTCTCATAGGTCCTTAAACAGAACCTCCACCCTGTGATTAACAGTACAGTACACTACAGCTCACAGAGTGTATGTGTGTGTGTGTGTGTGTGACCTGATGTCCTCTGGAGTGTGAGGGGCTCACTGGCCAAGGGAGCCAAACGGCACCTGGGCAAGACACGCTGGACCCGGGAAGAGGTGTGTGTGTGTGTGTGTGTGTGTGTGTGTGTATGGGTGTGGGTGTGTGTGACTGTCTGTGTTTGTGTAGATTTGTACACACACACACACACTCTCTCTCTCTCTCTTTCTAAAACTCATACTACACTAGATATTTTCCAAACAACGACCCAGCTGACTTTACAGGCTCCTGCTCCATACACACATACTGTATATGATAGATAGATAGATAGATAGATAGATTGATTGATATGCCTAATTGACATATGAGAGGAGTGTACCTGTAATAATACTCAACCCCTTCAGCCACAGTTCGGACAGACATGACGCTGGTCCCGTAGAGGTTCTCGTTAAACTGGCCCGCCTCGATGAACTTGTTGTCCTGGATGTCCTTCTCCATCTGCTCTCTGGCTCCAACACCAGACACTGTCCCCTCAGGGATGAGAGGCGGTGCGATTGGAGATGCATGCCCACTCCTCCTGCCCGCTCTCTCTCTCTCTTTCTCTCTCTCTCTCTCTCTCTCTCTCTTTCTCTCTCTCTTTCTCTCAATTCAATTCAATTCCAAGGTGCTTTATTGGCATGACAAAAGCAGTCATACAAAACGGTGTATAGACATTTCTGTGTAACACACATAGATCTAAACTTAACGGGATATAAAATATTTCTGTGTAACACACATAGATCTAAACTTAACGGGATATAAAATATATAGGTAATAGAGGGTGTGTAGACATTTCTGTGTAACACACATAGATCTAAACTTAACGGGATATAAAATACATAGAAATAATATATAGCGCCCCCAGCGCTCAGGCCTCATCCCACACGGCTGTGTGCTCCGCCCCCAGCGCTCCTACATTACCCAGCATCCCACACGGCTGTGTGCTCCGCCCCCAGCGCTCCTACATTAGCCAGCATCCCACACGGCTGTGTGCTCCGCCCCCAGCGCTCCTACATTACCCAGCATCCCACACGGCTGTGTGCTCCGCCCCCAACGCTCCTAGCACTCCTACATTACCCAGCATCCCACACGGCTGTGTGCTCCGCCCCCAGCGCTCCTACATTACCCAGCATCCCACACGGCTGTGTGCTCCGCCCCCAGTGCTCCTACATTACCCAGCATCCCCCAGTGCTCAGGCCTGAAGGCCTCACTGGCTGTGTGCTCGGGCGACAGGCTCGCTGCGTTGGGTGGAAGCCCAGCCTGAGCTGTTCTTCCTTCCGCTGTTGAGGTTCAATAGCCGCCGCCCCCTCCTCCCACAACACACACACAACACACAACCCCCAGTCAGCCATGCTTGGGTCACGACTGAAACAATGGTGCTGTCCAAGGGCCTCCCTCCCATGCGGAGATTGTGTGAAGGTCTTCTGCGAGACATCCATGTGAATCTCCTACATTACCCAGCATCCCACGGACGTATATGCTGCTCACCTCGAAGGCCACGCCCATTGGGCCGTCCCTCACCGGCTCTAGCATCATGGCCGCCTCGTTGCAGTTGCCATAGAAACCGCCCACGTTGTGGTACTCTGAGGCGTAGAGGCAGTTGTACGGGACGGAGCGAGAGAGAGAGAGAGGAGGAGGAGGAGACACACAGGTGGATAGCAAGTGGGAGAGGAGGAGCTAGTGATGGAGAGAGAGAGAGAGAGAGAGAGAGAGAGAGAGGAGGAGGAGGAGGAGATACACAGGTGGATAGCAAGTGGGAGAGGCAGGAGCTAGTGACGGAGCAAATCCCACATGCTAACACACACGGGAGAAAGGCCCTACGAATGTCTTCAGTGCTGCAAAGCGTTCGCTCACATTTCGACTTTTAAATCCCACATGCTTCTTCACACTGGAGAGAAGCCTCATCAATGTGACCAGTGTGGAAAAGGTTTTGCACAAATTGCACATTTAAATTCCCATATGCTAACACACACTGGAGAGAAGCGTCATATGTGCGATCAGTGTGGCAAGGCCTTTGCTCACTCTTCAGCTCTGAAATGCCATATACTAACACACACTGGAGAGAGGCCTCATAAATGTGTCCAGTGTGGAAAAGCATTTGTCCTCCTCTCTCCGCTTAAAACTCATATGCTGACTCACACTGGAGAGAAGCCTCATACATGTGTCCAGTGTGGAAAAGCTTTTTCACTAATATGTAGTCTTAAACGCCATATGCTAGTACATGCTGGAGAAGCTTCATAAATGTGTCCAGTGTGGAAAAGCTTTATTTAATTATTCACTAATATGGTAAATATAGATAAAAAATAAATATAAAAAAGCCACACTGCAAAAACTACTTATCACATACCAAACCAAGTGTTGCAACTAGCCAAGTGTTATTCATCTTATATTAAGATAGAAAAAAATCTAGTTGGTTTTGTTTTTAGTATATTTCTTTTATAGATTTACCTTGCGCTTTCTCCTAATAGAATAGGATAAGTGTCTCACTTACTTTAGGACCTAAATGTGAAAATAAATTAGCAAAAAGAAATTATTTTGGAGTGCGACCATTTTTTTGATTTTCTATACAGGACATCTCATCATGAAAACAAGCAAATTTGGTTGCCAGTGTGTTAAGCAAATTCCTACATGAACAGCAACGTCGATCAGACCTGCTGAGTGCACACACACACACACACACACACACACACACACACACACACACACTTGTGTTGAGTGAGCCAGACTACAACACACACACACACACACACTCATGTTGAGTGAGCCAGACTACAACACACACATAGAGACACTCACACACACACACACACATGTTGAGTGAGCCAGACTACAGTGGTGGAGATCAGCAGCAAAAATGTGTTCAACTTTACAAAACAGTATAGAAGTAAACCCCCTCTCATTCTCCCTTCCTCTCACTCTCCCTCCCTCTCCCTTGCGAATCGGCCAACATAATCCAAATAAAACATTCACAATCGTGAAAGCAAGGACGCATAGAAGACAACTAGCTAAATTACTATTAAATCCGCTTAGCATCATTAGCATGCTGCACATATTTGTTTAAAACCCTTGCATTCAAGTTGACTGATCATCTCAATACAGGGTTCCCAAGGGTCATGGAATTTCTGGAATATCATGGAATTTTGGAAAGTCTATTCCAGACATGGAAAGTCAGGGAATTTGATCATTTTTGGGGCAAAGTCATGGAATTAGGGATGTAACGATTACCGGTATAATGATAAACCGTGATAAAAATGTTGACGATAACAATTACCGTTTTCTTTTGAAATATCATAATTATCACGGTTGATTACCACGGTGTTGAAACCGTGTGTTTAATCCTTCCCAGCTTCATCCGAGCCTGCTTTTGACATACAGTAGGCCTGGTACAATGAAGCAAAATTGGTACCCTACTGATTCTGTTGTCTAATTGATGGTTTTAACTGCTATTTGGATTAGGCTACAACCGATTTTAAAAGGCGGAACATTTTCACGCAAAACTTGCACTGTATCATTTAGCCACTCTGCGTCTTTTTATGTTCGCGTCCACATTAAATCCATTCCACTCACGTTATCAGAAGAACACAGTAGCCTAAAGTTTTATTTCGAACACTTAATTTGGTCTCACTCGGTAGGAATTTCACGGCGGCCACGTCGTTGCCCCTTGCGTTGGCCGTGATGTCCCTTTGAAAATCAGAGGTTTACAGGCCATGGTGGCCTTGGTGCCCTTCTTTCAATATTCTGCTTTGCGTCCTACTAATAGCGATTTTTATTTAGCCTGTGGCCTGTCAAAATATTTACAGAGCAAATTAATTTAGTCTTTTATGCAGTGGAGAAAGTGACAGCGCAAGAAAGAAAGTGCGTCTAAATTCACCCATTCTTCTCAGTTGATTACTCGCGAAGTAGCCTACTCATCACACAGACATCACAAGTATCACATGAAAGAGCTTTTTCTCAGCTTTTAAACGATGTTAGCCGCGAATTGCTGTGGTGAACGGTTCGCGAGAAAAGTAAATAATATAATTCAATTTAATCATAAATTCTACTGAAGGTTTTGCGTCCATCTCCCTACCCATTCCTCTCGGTGCAATACTTCACCAACCTTTCGTTTTACACATGACAAACCATATATCAGAATAAACAGCAGACCTTACCGAACACAAAGGTGTAAAGCAGTCTCCTGTACAGTTGTTATCCAGTAATCCAGTTTTGAATTTGCAGTAAATTTCGACATGCATGGCTGTCTCCAAATTTGGGCTTTAAGTTTTACAATGTGTTTAAATTGTTCCACATGATTTCATAACGGGCCAAATACAAAATAAATGTTACAAATATCGCCTAGATATCGGTAAATCAGAGGACAGCTGACTAAAGAGTTTGTGAAAGTAGATCACAAAATGCTAAGCCTGCATCTAGGCTCTTTGAGTTTCTTAAAGCTGAACTGTGCTTAAATTGAATACATGATTTCATAACAGACCAAATATAAAATAAATGTTAAATATAGCCTAGATATCTGTAAATATTAGATGATCAGATGATTTGCAGTTCTATGTAATATGTCATGTTTCATGTTTTTGTAATGTTTCATACAGTGATGCAGGTCTACTGCAGTGACTAGGCTATACAACTTTGATAATTTTTATAGCCTACTACTGTATAGTTAACTTTGGCCTTGGTGCCCTAACATGTGGCCTTTGTGCCCTCCACCAAATATGCCCAACTGAAGGCCAAGTGGCCTTAACCCCAGAATGGTGAAATTCCAAGCATGGTCTTACTCATTGGATCCAAATAACAGTAATAGCAACCTCCAAGTAATGTTAGGGTAAGTTAAGATATAAGCACATAGCCAATTAAACATGAAAAACTGAACGGGACACTTTTTGAAACTATTTCAGCTTGTGTAGACCTATCAGTGCTTTCTGAACATATTGAACACACTTCTAAAAATACCATGATAATACCGAAAACCGTGATAATTTTTGTCACTATAACCGTGAGGTTGAATTTTCATACCGTTACATCCCTACATGGAATATTAGGGAATTTTGTTGTAGCAGTTTAAAATTACTTGCCGAAATACATGAATAGAAATATTTCCACGCAGAACTGTGTTTGTGCAGGTAATTTGCTTTACTGCTTCCTTGAGTATCCCAACTTTGTTTATTCAATGCCCATTTATTCATCTCCCACTCTAAAAAGTAAGATATTCTTGAACGCTATAGTTAGTAAATAGTATAGTAAGTCATGGAAATGAATTAGTCAGGGAAGTCATGGAATTTTACATTTGACCTAGAGTGGGAACCCTGTCAATACCATGTTTTCCAAAAGGGCCTGTCCCAAGGAGAACAATCATGTGGTGACACTGTTCCAGTAAGTAAAGATTAATTTTGGACACATTTTGCGGACACATGAGTGTGCTACGGATAGCAAAGAAAAACGTGAGCAATTTGAATATGCTTCATATCAAGTAGGCTAAAGTAAAACTTGGATGCTAAACCTGTATTAGGCAATTATTCCCACTGATCCCTTTAGTTTTAGGCTTATGTGTATTGATGTTGCCAAGCTTGCATTATCTTTTACAATAAATGTCCTATGAGTAACATTGCCGTTGCTCTTAGTTCTTTGGAATTAAAGTTTTCTAAGGTGACAATTCGGCTTGTAGATTATTTCTCCCTCTTTTAAATTGGAGCGAGCGTGGAGCGATTTCACTGGAGTGGGAGGATTTTGAAGTGGAGCGAAATTGAGCAGAGTGGTCTGACGTGAATTTGAGCGGAGGAGCGGCCGAGTGAACAGCCACCTGAGCGAGGAGCGGCCGAGTGAACAGCCACCTGAACGAGGAGCGGGATATTCGCACCACTCGGCTCCGCTCACTAGTTCTGCAACAAACACAAACCATCCTGTCTTTCTTCAAGTTGCAGGCATGTGCTTCACTCCCTCTACTCTGAACACCAGACTACCTGTAGTCCCTTCCGGCAATAGACGTGTGAGATCTCACGTGACAATAGACGTGTGAGATCTCACGTGACATTTCTGGCAATAGACATTTTGGTGCTGAGGATAGGGCTGCTGTCTTGAAATTATTCAAAGTTTACAAAGTATTCCAACGTTTTTATGTCTGTTATTAACTTATATTTGGCCAAACTACCTCAAGCAAAGTACACACAGTTTTCTGCAACAAATCTTCTGGTAGGGAGACAGTTTTGGTGAGTGTTCTTAACAGTCTTCTGTGATAAACTCCGGGTTCGCTAACTAGGTTGTTAGTGCTTCATTTTATGTGTAGGGACCCTGAGCAATTAAGCTACTGATAAGGTTTGGTGCTGTTCTGAACAATACTGGTTAAAAAAAATACTATTTGGAAAGCATTTGTCATACCGCCCATATCTACTCCACTGTTTGCGATTTTGGGCTGTGGCATATGCTGGGCCAAGCTCTGTAGTGGTTGGAATCAATTTTCGCTGGAATTACACTTTAAGTAATACATAAATAGCTAACAAAATGAGAAATTGATACAATGCTAAAGAACATACTGGCATGTCACAGTAACACACCATGGTACTCACTAATATCAGATGTTCCCTTGGATTTTTGGTCTTATCCAGGACCTGCTCTAGCTGTGGGAAGGAAATAATAAACATTAGAGATTTTGCTTACTCCATTGATACAGTATGCACAACTGTTACCTTTACCTGTTGTTTCTGGCCGTCCTGAAGCTCCTGTCCCCAGCATGCTCTGTTGGGCATTATTTTGTGGATACTTGTAAAGTCTCTCAGCTCACAGAGATCTCACTAGAGGAAGTAGAACCAACATATATGACATAATATAAACAGTGTAAGTGAGGTTAGGAGCAGGCTTCACTCAATGTGTCTACTTTTAAACTACTACTTTTGGTAGTGCTGGTCTGGATAGTTAGAATACATAAAGTAAAGTAGGAAAGAGGCCGCACTATGCATATATACACTTTTATTTGCAAATAAAAGTGTATATATGCATAGTGCGTCCTCTCTCCTACTTTATGAGGTAAACAGCACCATAGAGTCTCTCCTCTCCTTCACTGCAGGCACTTCTGCTTCTCACTGTCCTTCACTGCAGGCAGAGGATGTAGCTATCACCACTCCTGCTTGTCACTCTGCTTCACTGCAGGCAGAGGATGTAGCTATCACCACTTCTGAGGGAGGAGGAGACAAACCATAAGAAAACATACCCAACATGATCCTTCCATTCATGTCAAGGTGCATGGGCACATTTGCCTCAACAATCTGGCTGAATTGCCTTGTTTTTTTTTGCAACATGGTGTGATGGAGTAATATATTTCTCTGCAGATGGAGTTGTCATATTTAAGAAGTAATTATTGGCTACAGTTGCGCCACACACTGGCTGTTAATGCGACCTGCAAGCTCAGGCACAAGCTCTATTCTTAGGACATCCCTGTCATCATTGCTGTTTGCTTGATGAAAGACTTCACTTAAGGCAAAATGATCTGAAGACCCCATTATCAGGTGGCCATGTTCATCAGCTGGCATCCTAGGGTACTTCAACCAAGGCATATTTATTTGAGCTTTGCCTTCTAACGCCTTCTTGATATTTTCGCTTGTGAGATTTAGTAACAGGCCTTCAAAGGGTTGGAACGTCTCTGGAGCTCTGCTTTAGCATGCAAAGCCAGTCCCCTCGCATAGTCATAGACTGTGATGTTAGGAAAGTGTTTCCATGACAGCAGTAGATCCACGAAATCACGCGGACTCTCAGCTCGTATGTTGAATTTGACAGAGCGCACAACCCCACATGGACACGTTATTACAGCCCAGCCACCTGTATGACGACAGAAGCTACTAATCACTAATCCTGTATACACACAGTATAAAGAATATTAGCAGATTGCATTGCCATAAAGAATATTAGCAGATCGCATTGCCATAAAGAATATTAGCAGATTGCATTGGCATAAAGAATATTAGCAGATTGCATTGCCATAAAGAATATTAGCAGATCGCATTGCCATAAAGAATATTAGCAGATTGCATTGGCATAAAGAATATTAGCAGATTGCATTGCCATAGTATTGCACTCACCTGAGGCACCCCACACCTTCTCAAATACTTTGTTTAAAGTCACTCTAGTGGACATCTTGTCCCGTAGTCCCAGGACCAGATCCATTTTGGAGCCTTTGCCATCTAATCCACACTGCTGTTTTGCTTTGTGTCCCAATGTGTCACCACCCTCCCGAGTCTACTATAATAGGAGACTTCCGGCTCAAACACTGATATGCGAGTTTTGGTGGATGACCCACCGACAGTAAGCTGGACAGACGGGCGCACCCTCACTCTCTGCCTCATGCTGCCGTCTCTCTAAACTGGCCTTTCGGTCCGCGCCAAACCACCTGTTTTCGACCATCGTGACCAAGGCCTCCTCTGCTGAAGTATTTTATTTTTTTGTTGTTGGTGGCACGTGGGCAGTACAACAAAGACCTCAAGTGATGACACTCGAATGGGAGCATCCCACACCTCAGTGCAGAATCAGTGTTGAGTCGGCACTGATCATTCCTCACACAGTAGCCTTTGTGTGGGTCCCCAAGTGTTTTTAACTACATGACTAGGTGCTGCTGAGCCAGAGAAGGACTTCTGGACAGCAAAAACACTGTTTTATTATTTTTTATGCCTTTTAATGAGATAGGACAGTGGAGAATGACAGGAAGCGAGTGGGAGAGAGAGTCGGGGTGGGAGCTGGAAAGAATCACGGGGCGGGAATCGAACCCGGGTCGCCAGCGTACGGTGCAGGTGCCCCAGCCAGTCGCGCCACGGCTGGGGCCAGCAAAAACACTGTTTTGTGTGTCTATACACTCAGAAGCCAAAAACCTCTCCTTGGTCGCTGTTTCAAGGC
The DNA here is from genome assembly GCF_046254945.1 of Alosa pseudoharengus. Classification (NCBI taxonomy): domain Eukaryota; kingdom Metazoa; phylum Chordata; class Actinopteri; order Clupeiformes; family Clupeidae; genus Alosa; species Alosa pseudoharengus. The sequence goes on along the minus strand of NW_027468564.1, from coordinate 5,543,405 downwards.
AACGTGAGTGTTTTCTTTGTAAATGGACACTTAAGGGGGTTTTTTGTGCTAATTTTAAATCACAGTGTGGACATGTCCCTATCTCTGTGGGCTTGCCTTGTATGATGGGATCAAACTTCAGTGGGTGCTGTGTTGGGGCAACAGACTGCTCATGAGGCACAGGTGGGTGCTGTGTTGGGGCAACAGACTGCTCATGAGGCACAGGTGGGTGCTGTGTTGGGGTGTTGCGGTAGGCTAGTGCAGAACTCAAGGTTAGGAGCTGCACTGAGACACTACAGCACATAATTCCTGGTTCACATCCCATACCCCAGTAGCCTGGAAAATCCAGACCCTGATAATCTAGAAAGATTAAGGGTCTGGCAAAGAACAATGTAATGGCCCAACTCGAGGGGCGGCAACAAGTATGCATTTAAAAATCTCACTGCACGCAATTGGATAACACTAGACCATGTTTACTCTGAATGATTTCGGACTTCGACGCAATCGGATAACACTACGGCCAAGGTGTACTGTCCTCCAACGTTGCTGCGCTGTCTTTATCAGTTTAGCTGGTTCCCTGGAATGTTGGGGTAAAAGTAACGTGCATCATTGCTCTTTGCCAGAGTGTCCCGCAGAGACAATTCCATTGTGCTCTTGCGAGAACTCTGGATTTCCAGGGCGTGGTCTCTTGAGTCCTACAGGGAACTGAAGGATCTTACCATCCACCTTCCTGAACGTACAATCTCTCGCTTGTGCTGACTGGCACTGGTGCCAGGCTTGCGCTGATCTGGAGGTAAGCCTTCTCTCCCCTGGGATACAGTATATACACACACACACAGCCTTAGCATCTTACATGCATACCCCCACGTTAAATCACACGCATAAAGTTAGGGTCTCCGGATGCTAGGACGGTTTGATAGCCCCTAGACTAGTGTAGCCCATAGTTAAACCCTTACCTGTGTACCTAGCGTCTACGAGACCGTAACATGGGGCAACAGACTGCTCTTGAGGCAGAGGTGACTATGAATATCCAGGTGCATGATAAATTGTGCTGTTGAGTATGGTGTCAGTGCAGTAACAACAATGGTAGTGTGTGGCATGACGGCAAAGAAGTCCACATTTTATGATGATGAACTCTGAAAGAGAGGAATAACAGAAAAACTAACACAATATATTATACAATTAAATTAGTTAAATACACTGGGATAAAGAATCGGGGCCAAAAGATGTGACATCAAATTAAACACTGTATTCAACATACAAAGAAAAAAGATGGTGGGCCTACCTTTGTGCTTGATTGACGCATGACCCTTAAAGTGGTTGCTGACCATATACTTTGCTGCCTTATATGGGCAAAAAGGGCACTGATGTAGTTCACTGGTCAGTTTTTTCATTTCGGGACTCAACCTCCAATAACGCAGTAATGTTGGGGGCAGCCGTGGCCTACTGGTTAGCGCTTTGGACTTGTAACCGGAGGGTTGCCGGTTCGAACTCCAACCAGTAGGCACGGCTGAAGTGCCCTTGAGCAAGGCACCTAACCCCTCACTGCTCCCTGAGCGCCGCTGTTGTTGAAGGCAGCTCACTGCGCTGGGATTAGTGTTTGCTTCACCTCACTGTGTGTTCACTAATTCACGGATTGGGATAAATGCAGAGACCAAATTTCCCTCACGGGATCAAAAGAGTATTTATACACTGTTAAATGTGGCTGTAGGTTTTGCAGTACAGTACAGCTAAATTCTACAGTATGATACAATATCATGTTTTTACAGCACAGTGTTGTAGTTAATGTTGCATTCTGGGTAATATTATTGACGCGGGAATATATTACAGTACATTTTCCCGCATACTGTAACTTTGCTGCCACCTTGCTGTAATATCGAGAACGAAGTTCTGCCAACCTGACGACTTTACTCCTCTTCTGAAGACATGACCCATAGTGGAATGAGCGCAAGTCATTGAAATTTGGTGAGTTTGGTTTTCGGATTCATTAAGTAGTTTTACCCCGGCATTGTGTAGATTTTTGTTTAGTAAAAAGACGAGCATAGCTTGTTTGCTGGTAGCTGGTGTCGATAGCAAAGTATTGTCTCTGGCTTAAGCATAGCTATAGCTTTAACAACAAGGTAGGCATAGCCTATTTGTTTAAATCAATCATCTAGTCCTCATCGAGATCATTTATAATCATCTAGTCCTCGTTATGCCTTCCTTTTAACTTGTGTAAGTTTACAGTTAAAAATATCGACTTGTCGTTGAAAAGTATTGTCTGTTGTTATTACCAGCTAACTTCAAGGACTAGCCTAAGTAAATTGAAAACGATGTCGACGACTCTCGTCCCCACTTAGAGCAGACATTGACGATTCTCGTCAGATATTTTAGCACTTCAAAACTAATAGTAAATGTATTTGCCCCTTTTTAATAGTTGTCTTATATAATTTATTTTTCCATTTTACTATCCTGGCGACATACGTCTGTATATTGTGAAGTCTGTCATTATAGCCCGTTGGCTCTCGTCTAAGCACAGCTAACCCTAGTTTAAATTAACAGCAAGGTAGGCCTATAAACTAAGATCATCTAGCCTTCTTTATGCAGTCATTTTAATCTGTACAAATGTAGTATCGCGTATTGTCTGCTATTTCATGGACTAAACGAAAACGATGATAATCTTGTCCACAAAGCAAGCATACACTGACTTTCGAAAATTATTTTAGCACTTCAAAACAGACAGTACATGTATTTGGCCCTGTTTAACAGTTGTCTGATATAGTTTATTTTTACATGCTACTATCCTGGTGACATTACTAACGTATATTGTGAAGTTCGTCATGTATTTGCAGGGTTGCCAACTCTCACGCATCTGGCGTGACATTCACGCTTTCAGCACCAATCTCACGCTCTCACGCACACTCAAGAAATGTCACGCCAAATCCATTCTTTTTTTTTTTTTTGCAATCCGTTCATTTTTTGTTGATGACTAGACTAGACCACAGCATTGTTTCTAAATGACAGGATACGAGTTTAAGGCATACATATGTGTAGACAAACAGCAGGTAGATCTAATATCAGCCTACAACGTTCTCAGCGCAGTTTTCTCTGATTGTTGATTCACTGACTGTTTAATCCGGTCCGCGACACCTTCACGGAACACGCTGCTATTTAGACATGAGGCAGACCGACATAAAGTGTGGCCGCCCATTCTTCTCTAGGAACTACTCACGAAGTAGCCTCACAGACATCACATGAAATAACTTTTTCTCATCTTTTATAAGGTATAGCCGCTATTTGCTGCGATAAACGGTTCGCGAGAAAATTAACTTTCAAGAAATAATCATATTAGGCTACTATAGCTCTGCGCTCATTTCAATTCATATAAGAGGGATATTTCACAAACTTTTCGTTCCACACATGACAAACCGTAAACCAGAATAAACAGCAGACCTTACCGAACACAAAGGTGTAATGCAATCCCCTGTACAATAAGCCGTTCCAGAGTAATCCGGTTTTGAAATGGTAGCAAATTTCTATATGGTCTCCAATTTTGGGCTTTAAGTGTCTTAAAACTGAGCTGTGCTTAAATACCTACTTATGTGTAAATATTAAAATCAGAGGATATACAGCTCATGGCTAAGAGTTTGTCGATGTAGCCATAATGATTTGTTTTCACGAAATGGGTCCGTGTAACACTTTGCAGTGCTGTGTTCTATTTGCAGAATTCACATGAAAAAATATAAAAATAGGCTTAAAAATCCGTTATCCATTCTTTAGGACGGCACAGTAAATGGGTTATTGTTGCATATTTTGATTTTCAATTGAGCACAGTTACGGTTTTCTGTTCAGAAGTTAAAAATTGAAATGATGCGTCAATTTTCTAATTTTCCTTTTTTGAGCTTTTGGTTGGACTGAACCAAGAGCACCGGGGGGAGAACACCATCTAGCTGGGCCAGGCTAGATGGTGGAAGAGAGCGCCGCCTGAAGTGCGTGATTAGCCTACTTTAGAGATTAATAACTAAAACTTCGCCGATTTTTGGGAGATGGCACGTTAAACATAATTTTCAGCCTATGTTGAACATATCTACAGTATATTTGAATACCATGGCCATGCCATACCATAGCAAATAATTCCCCAAAGCAGAATGCTTTGCCATCGACGTCAGTCTAGGCTATACAGGCTACCCCAAGCACTGTTTGACATGGGACATTTTTGCTTATTTAACACTTTACGCTAGACTATAGGTTTCATTAGGCTAAACGAAGACACAACAGTGAGTATGCTTAATTTATCAGTTTATCCATTTATTAATTTCAACAGCAAATAGCCTACATTGCTATAGGCTACTACGGCTCAAGTCCATTGGATCATGTAGGTCTCCAAAGCCTCCCAGAACATGAACATTCTACACACGTACTCGTGTCAGGATGCATCTGAAGTTCTGCTCTCGAGCTGACATTATCAATCGCTTAGCACCTTGATGCAAGCTGAACTGTGTTTGATAGCCCTCCATCTCTACATCCGCTGATAAAATGTGATCACCAACACCGCGCGCCAGGTCATCCCCTACGCCTGTGGTCACCCCCCTACGCTTGTGGTTCACCCCAACAAAAACGGTAAAAAATGCAAAAATCCAATATTAACTGAATTTTACTTTTGTTTCCAATCCAGTTTCTGTTTTTTTCTTTATCTTGCGTGACTAATGACACATTTAGAAAATAACAGCAATTATCTATTTGCTGACCAGTTAAAAAAATTGAAAATTGGATTATTGAACACATTTTTTATTTGGATCAGATGGATAAAGCAAATAGAACAAAGCACTGCAAAGCGTTACACGGACCAAAATGCTAAGCATGCATGTATTTAAGTGTCTTAAAAAAGTGTGCTTATATTGGTCAATGCATAATTTCATAACAGGCCAAATAGAAAATAATTGTTAAATGTTAAATATAGCCTAGACATAATATTAAAATCAGATGATGTAGGATAGTATAGAGTTAGATAAAGTTGGATGGCTCCAGAACTCACACCAGTGGATTGGGTCTTAAAGGAGCCACACCACTTTTATGAAACTATAGTCTGTTGACCTTTAGATTTGTTGCTACTGGGCATGAAGGGCAGGCCAATTATGAGTTCTGTCCAACATTGATGGTAGCTTTAGAAAAAATGTCAGCACATTTTAATCATATTGCAATAATACCAATAACCGTGATCATTTTGGTCATGTTTTTTCATCAAATGTTCATATGTTCTGTATCTCTAGTGGCTGGTAGACTTTGGAATCCACCAGCCACAATGGTAGGTGGAAAAAAATATTTTAGGCTATTTCCATCCCTGATACATGTACAGTCATACACACATTCATAAGTCTCAATCTGTCCATTTCTTTCCACAAAACTCGCCAGAAGTCATCATTTAAGGGGTTATTTTTCAAAAATTTCTACTGAGCTACTACCTTTTTCAGGTGGGCAGGGGGGCCCTTTTTATGTCTGTGCCCAGGGGCCCAGTGGCTCATAATCCTTCCATGCCACGGGGTTAAAACACTGGTCTTGTTTTCAAGTGCAATCAATAATTTAATTGTACATTTTGAAGAAACTTTTCCATTCTATTAGGTTTTTTAAAAAAAAAAACATAAATCAGGGATTATACTGTACATAGCAAAAAAGTAAGGGGACAGACATTTTTAAAATTAGGGTTAGGGAAAAATTTAACACACACGCACTATGACTTCACAAAATCTCACTCCAGCCAAACACCCAAAGTTGGCAACCCTGATTTGTATATATTTTTTCTGGATTAGAAATGGTCTAATATGCAAGGTAGCATCTGCTAGGCTAGAAAATGTAGATATATTTCTTTTATTTTTAGAGGGAAATGTATATAGTAAGTATATACTGCTATTTCATGGACTAAACGAAAACGATGATAATCTTGTCCACAAAGCCAGCATACACTGACTTTCGAAAATTATTTTAGCACTTCAAAACAGACAGTACATGTATTTGGCCCTGTTTAACAGTTGTCTGATATAGTTTATTTTTCCATGCTACTATCCTGGTGACATTACTAACGTATATTGTGAAGTTCGTCATGTATTTGTATATATTTTTTCTGGATTAGAAATGGTCTAATATGCAAGGTAGCATCTGCTAGGCTAGAAAATGTAGATCTATTTCTTTTATTTTTAGAGGGAAATGTATATAGTAAGTATATATACTTTTTTGATCCCGTGAGGGAAATTTGGTCTCTGCATTTAACCCAATCGGTGAATTAGTGAAACACAAACAGCACACAGTGAACACACAGTGAGGTGAAGCACACACTAATCCCGGCGCAGTGAGCTGCCTGCTACAATGGCGGCGCTCGGGGAGCAGTGACCCCACTAACACAAAACGTTAAGGGAACGTTCGGGAACGTTAGTGTATGGTTCCCTAAAGGGTAGTTCGAACCAAACCAAAAACTAACGGTTAGGGAACGTTACCTAAGGGTTCCTTAACGTTCCTAAACGTTAAGGGAACCAACCAACCAAAACGTTCTCCTATGGTTGCACAGTACCTTCACACAACGTTCCCGTTTGGTTGTTATTGGTTGTTTTTGGTTGTTCTGAGTGCTGTTTTGACATGTTTATTTTAACCAGCTCCGTTTAAGTTTTTGAAGTAGGCCTAGCATATACAAGGTTTGCAGTCACTTGATATTCACTAAAAATGATTGGCCTTATGTAATCAAATTAAGATAAGGAGTAAGAGAATATATTTATTTTTAGGCTGATATCAATTTTGCTATAAACAATACTTTTGTGCTTGATTTCAGTTTTGTAACCGTATGAAGTGAAAATGCTTAAAACACGAATCTATCAATAAAACAATTTTCACTTCTACATTTCACATTTCACTTAGCTCAATATAAAAGTCCAACCGTTACACCCCCACGCCAGTAGGGGGAAGACAACGCCTGGTCTGCATTCAGAACCGATTGCAGTTTCACGTTGGATTAAACAAACAATAATACTTCGGTAAATAAAATATAAAATATTTTTATAATAGTTTTCTGCTATCACTAGAATACATTCAGAACATGTTTCATTTGTTCCTGTAGCCTACCATTACCATTTTACATTCACACATGTTACATTATTTGCATTCGAGGCTTCTGATTAGGTGGCAATGACGTCAATGGTAATGCGTCTCTATTCATTCCAATTCCATGCCGTGTTAAATGTGTTATATAGCATTGTGTGATTGATTGCGCCTCTATCAGCGTTAGAAACTGGAGACAATAACAACACAAGCTCCATTTCAGTTTTTGAAGTAACATACAAAATGTTTGCAGTCACTTGATTTAGATCCACTCAAATGATTGGTCTTATAAAATCTAAGTAAGGTAAACATCATATCAAGATAATATTTATTTTAGGCTAATATCAATTTTACTAAATAAAAAATATATACTTTTGTGCTTTTTTTTACGTATTAGGTGAACTTTAAACAAAAATCTATCAATAGAACACTTTTCACAACTAAGAAAATTCACTTATTTCATTTCACAATTCACTTCAGTTCAATCAGACAGGCTCTCCCTTACACGTAGGCCTACCCCCACGCCAGTAGGGGGAAGACAGCGCCTCTGCTTTCAGGTGATCGATTGAAGTCTTGTCCTGACTTCCGTAAACGGGCTCTGTTTGAATTCCGTGATTCTTGAACACCGCTGGAAGAAGTCTTGGAATGGATTACACTCGTCTTGAATTCGATCTCACGAAAGTAAGTGAAATATGTTACAGTTTCATGATGTAGGCCTAGTGGTTGTAATGCAAGGGTTTGAGGTTTAACCTTAAGTCCTTTCACTTGTAGGGCTTTGTTATATTCCGATTCTGCCAAGTTTGTAATTTACCAGAGCACATTGCTCGTTCGTCTTTGTTTGAGCTGTTCTCAACGTGTTATGTTTTGCAGCATTGTATGTTTTGTGTCATCGTGTTAACCTGCTCACGTTGATGTTACAAATAATAGCACTAGGCTACCGTTTCTGTTAATTAGTTTTAGTGTACAGTCAGTCCTTTTAGGCAAGTCACTCGGCAGCAGTGGTGTAGGCTAGTGGATATAGGCCTACTGTATGTAGCTGGATCTAGGCTACTGTGATGTAGGCTAGTTAGCTGTAGTGGGTAGGCTATACTGTGATCAACCCCAAATGTATCCTAGTCTATTTTAAGTGGGTATACTGAGATGGTGAGGCTTTTTAAGTTGGTATAACCTACTGAACAGTCCTGCATATGTAGGCTGTACTAGAGCCATAGAGATGGCTATAGATAATGTATAGGCTACACTGTCGGCGGCCATTTTGCAACACAGTTGATCGGATAGACGATTCAAGTGAATAGACCTCTGAATTTTGCCTTCAAAAAGCTGAGATCCGGTAGCCTATCTTGCAATTTTTGCTATGGGAAAATAACATGGGGAGAGAATTATTGCACTCTCCCGTGGACGAAGAAGTCTGAAATGCAGACATTTTGCTCAACACACGTTTGTCCTCTGCCTTCGAGTGGTAGGCTAACTGTGATCTTCAACAGGCCTACGTTAAGACAGCAACTTAGATTTTTGCTACCCCAGACCTAACTTGCAATGTAACTTGTCATAGGTAGTTAGGTTAAATTAACACCCTGATCTCCTTATAGGCAAAGATGGCAGTTTTGGTTCCTTTTTGTAGGCGAACTTCAGAGGTCTGTTGGGAAGCATACAGGAAGGGGCGGAATGTGTGTAGTAGGCTATACACAGCTGCCATACTGGCTTTACAAACTAAGCCCATGCATTTCTATGGATGCTGTGTCTCCCCATTAGAAATTCTCTGGGCTACAATACAAAAATCAAGTCAAAAGCTGGGCCAAATATCCAGTTAAGAAAATCTGGTTGTGTACAGATGACTGATTGCTGCAATACTATCAATAATAGTTTTCTCTATATGGAAATACTGCTTTGCTCTACTACTGGCTCACAAAAACGTTGTTCTCTTAACGTAGATTCATACACCAAAGCTATGGAAAAATGTCAGCGGCTGATTGACACTTCTAGCATTGAGGCGGAAGAAGATGCGAGCGTCCACAAAAGGCAGTGCATGGTCACGTGATGGTAAGACCTCTTAAATACAGACTACATTATTTGCACAATTCAAATATTCTTTTTGCAATCAGTGCAGATTGTATGGTCTTTTATTTCAGATGAATCCGTTCCGCAAGCAAGAAAGCATTCCAGGATGGTGCGTGTGCCTGGAAGCCCTGTCTGTAAGTTAACATTTATACATGTATTATTTAAGAAAACCAGTTGAGTCATATTTCCTACCATGGAACTACTGACATTCATGTTTATTAACCTAGTGCATATCATGTTACTGTTCTGATGTATTTGTCTCTTCCTGCCTTTTATTAGGTCAGCAGATGTCACTGAGTTTTTCTTTTTAGCGATTGTTTAATGTAACAGCATAGGTTTATCTTTTGCAAATGTCATGTGCAAGAAACCTACCATAAATTAACTGACCAATATTATTATTTACTTTCTTTTTAGATGAGTCAACACCACACAGGCAACCAGCTCATTGCCCAGAGCTGGATGGGTCTATTATAACGCCTGCCACTTCATCTTGGGACTCAGTTGAAGGTACAGTGTCTTTGAATTTTCCATTTCCAAGTAAATACAATTTCATGACAAGGAACTTGAGAGTAAGTAACTTTTTTGTTGTTGTAAACAGCACAAGTGACTCATCACACAGAGGGAGGTGGCTTGGGCATGGAAACGGAAATAAGAGGTAAGAACACTCACTTAATTTGTTCACATATGCAGGTATATAATGTATTTAACAACTAAAACTAACACCCTCCATTTTCCATAGCAATAAGGACAACCATTACCGCATGGCATAGCGAATGGACGCATTTGAGGAGAAGATGGATGAGCTGCTCATGCTCTTAAGGAGCTCCCAGTCACCTCCCTCTGCTCCAGTCGATGACATATTGCTGTCGTCCTGCTCGACAGTCACTGAGCTGCAGGAGAGGAGGAACAAAATGCCCTCCCTCCAGGACTTGTACTCTGGGACCTAAGCGGGCAGAGACCATCACTCTACATTTGCACTATTACTTTGCACTCAACAGCCCACTCCATGTGTACTTGTATTGGTATTATGTCTTTGTATATTGTGTTGGTATCTGCCACAATGTATATTGTTGTCTATTGTACAGTGTGTCTATTTGTTGAATGTAGCACCTACCAAAGTCAAATGCCTTATGTTAATATACTTAGCTAACACTAAGTCTAATTTATATATATATATATATACAGTGAGGCCTTTTATATTGTTTTTTTTGTCTTTTGATAATTTTATATTAAAGTTATAAGTTCCATCGATTTTGCCTGTTCATTCTTTCCTGCTAATATATAATAATGCATTCCTGCTCGTGCTGTTTAAAGTAATTGGTATGCAAAGGTTGCAATGTTAGGGGAGGGTTCCCTAAAGGTTGCAATATTTAGGGAAGGGAACGTTCCCTAAATGTTAGGGAACGTTATGGGAACAGTTAGGGAACGTTAGGGGAAGGTTTCTAAAGTTTGCAACGGTTAGGGAACGTTAGGGGAAGGTTTTTTAAAGTTTGCAACGGTTGGGGAACGTTAGGGGATGGTTCTCTAAAGTTTGCAATCTTTATATAACGTTAGGGGAACGTTCAGGGAACGTTTTCCGGAACGTTCAGCAAACTTTCCATGGGAACCAAAACTTGCTCAAAAACTAACCTTAGGGTAACGTTTGGGAACCAAAAACTAACGTTTCCGAAACCAAAAACTATGGTTCCCAGAACGTTTTGGAAACCATAAATTGTTAGCTGGGGAGGGGATAGGTGCCTTGCTCAAGGGCACTTCAGCCGCGGCCCACTGGTCAGGGCTTGAACCGGCAACCCTCCGGTTACAAGTTCAGAGTGCTAACCAGTGGGCCACGGCTGCCCTATTAGGGTTGTGACATTTCCCTCTAAAAATAAAAGAAATATATCTACATTTTCTTTTTTAAAACCTATCTTTTTGTAAACCTAGCTTTTGGAAATAATTGAAGAAAGTCTACAAGTGAGGTTGTCAACAGGGTTTTAACTTTTGCCTTTTTCTGTCTTTGTCTACAGTGGTTGGAGTAGAGTGAGAAGAATTGACGGGTTTGAGCACAGTGCCAGACATCCAAGTATGTCTGTCCTTAACTGCAAGGCCTGCAGTTATTCAACCACTTTCTTACACACCTACATTAGACATGCAAGGTCACACCGAAATTTGGCTAATTACTGGTATGCATGTGGTGTTTCTCAGTTTCTCAGTTCTCACTGAATCAATACATGTATGATGCTTCTTTCTGGTGTGTATTGACAGAGGGATTTAATACAAGTTGAAAATGGAATTGTTTTATAGATTTGTGTATTCATTTGTCCATTCTGAACGTATGAGAGTTAAGCTTTGAAATAAGTGAAAAGTGCAATCCTCACTACATGTATGAGGATTCTTAGCAGTGTGTACATGTCTGTGTTTTTATTAAATTACTTTTTTTGAAAAAGCTTTCCTACTGTACACTGGGCACATTTATGAGGCTTCGCTCCAGTGTGTACAAGCATGACTTCCAAGAAATGACATTTTTGAAAAAGCTTTTCCACACTGGGCACATTCATGAGGCTTCGCTTGAGAGTGTATCAACATATGGGATTTAAGATATGAAATGGGTCAGATGACGTCTGTGTTGTGCACCTGTGTGGTTACTCACGGTAATTGGGTCACATGGTGTTGGTGGCGGCAAGAATCATAATATCACCTGCTCACTTGCTAAGTGTTTTGTGAATGAACAGAGAGGGGGTGATGGGGGAAGCCTTACTTTTTGCTGACCGCATTTGATAGCTGTTGAATGGAATTATTGCCGTTGTGGACTACATGAAACTTGTGGATTTTATTACTGGATTTATTGACGTTGAACTGAACGTTGACATTGAACTGTGTTGGATATTCTGAAGATGCCGATTTTACTACAATAAAGGAACTTAACTTTCTTGGAAGCTACTGGAAATTATTGGACAGCGCGTCGGGCAAGTTACTCTCCCCTACTCAGCCTCTCGGCGACCAAAGCTTTGAGTCGCCCGCACGTATAAAATCCTTTTCCACACCAGGCACATTTATGAGGCTTCCCTTGAGAGTGTATCAACATATGTGATTTAAGATATGAAATCATATAAAATCCTTTTCCACACCAGGCACATTTATGAGGCTTGTTTTGAAAGTGTATCAACATATGTGATTTAAGATATGAAATCATATAAAATCCTTTTCCACACCAGGCACATTTATGAGGCTTCCCTTGAGAGTGTATCAACATATGGGATTTAAGATATGAAATCATATAAAATCCTTTTCCACACCAGGCACATTTATGAGGCTTCTCTCCAGGGTGTGTCATCTATGGGATACCAGAGCTGATCTATGTGAAAAAAGTTTTCCACACTGAGCACATTTATAAGACCTCTCTCCAGTTTGTACAAGCATGGATTTTGAGTTTTGAGATTTCTGAAAACCCTTTCCCACATTCGATATATTTATGAGGTTTAGTGTGACTAAGCATATTCAGCTCCCACATTCGATATATTTATGAGGTTTAGTGTGACTAAGCATATGGTAATTCAGCTCCCAACTTTGATATATTTATGAGGTTTAGTGTGACTAAGCATATGGTAATTCAGCTCCCAACTTTGATATATTTATGAGGTTTAGTGTGACTAAGCATATGGTAATTCAGCTCCCAACTTTGAATACAAGTTTTTCCACATTTATCTTAATTAATTTCTTGACAAGATGCAGCAATTTCTTTTAATGGATACAAGATGCAAACACTAAATGTGAAACACTAAACATGTCCACTGTTTTCTGGAATTGATTTGTTTGACATTATGGTGGTAATGAATTTCCAAATGTATGGACAAGCTAAATGTTACTGTTTATGTGTGTATGTAGGTAGCTAGACATCATAGTAATGCAAAAACCTGCAAAAAATGGCTGCAGTTCTGAGGGTTAAATTAAGAGGTGGAGTGATTGTTTTTCAAAAAATCTTTCTCCTTCAACAGTTCATATGTTATCTTTAACCTATTTTCAATTATATATAGGGTTAACATGATTTGTAAATCATAACATCTGATATTAGATATGATGTATTTTAGAAATGCATATGTGGTTGGAAGCCAATAAAGGTAGTTAGACATCATAGTATTACAAGAAATGTCTGAAGTTTCCACTCACTGTCAATTACATGTGCAGTACCCTAACACCAAGGTTTGTCTTTTTTTGGCCATTCAAACATGTAGATTTTCATTCACATAATTACTAGGTTGTTGCCTTTTCTAACCAGTAGGTGGCAGTCCAGGATAAGAAATAGAACGTTGAGTAGAAAAAGACATAATTGAACAGTAGGAAAAACGGGGGGAAAGAGACACTACGCCCATGACATTTTAAAGAATGACAGTCTAAACGTTTGCAAGTTAAAACGGTAGGTAAGTCAGTAGGCCTACATCGATGCTTGGTGGCTAGAAGTCTGTCAGGGATTTGACAGGCTAGAAGTTTGCGATTTATAAGGCTACCGCAACAAATATTTAGCCTATAGGTAAGACAGTAGCCTACGATGTTTTGGTGGCTAGCTGGGTAGTTCTATATTTCAGCAGAATTAACAGGCTAGAAGTTGGCATTTTATCTTAGGTAATGTCATGTATGAAAACTACATTCAAATATAGAGGCAATAGGCTACTGACAATATTGGCGACGGCGGCCATGTCATCAGTGTGCTAACTCGTAGCCTACCTCCGTATTGCGTTGCATTGTTCGTTCAGCATGATGCGCGCTTCTGGGTAGCCCTACTCCGATTAGTTGCATTGAGGTGATACCAGAGCCCGACTACCTATTACACATTCTCTGGTGATACTTCAGACTTGACTTGATTGATGCTCCCGTTAGCGTCTGCCTCCTTCAATCATTGATAGCCAGACTGCACTGTGTCAAAATGTCACTTTAAAAATGTGATTAATCAGCTTTTTTTTAACGCATTAATATTTCTATGATCAATTAATCAAAATGAACGTGTTTTTTGACAGTTATACTACTGCAATACACCAATCTGTTACAGTGTTGCACTGAATGGAGAGATGGCCGTGGTGGTCAATGCATGCCATGTCCAACTACAGAAAAAGGAAGTTTGAAGGGAAAAAAAAATCACAAAATAAAAATCACATACTCTGTTTTATGGCATAAAAAACAATGAAACAAATAAAATGACAACAGGTTCATTAAATCTCCTTTCAGAATCTTTATTTAGACATTTTTAAAGTCAGAAACACATTTTATTTACATATTTTATTCTGAAAAACAAGCAACAAGCAAGCATGTTTTTTTCTATGTCAACACATATAAAAACACTGACACCTCAGATCAGCAAATCATTTTTCAAAGATAATTCAGCAAATAACTATACTTTAGGAAGAACAGAATACATCATATTGTTGTTGCTGGAAACACTATCATAATAGCCTACACACCATTCATTTTAGGGAAAGAGTATAATATAAAGAAAGCAATATCAGCATTTGTTTAGTTTCATTAAACGGTAGTCTATAATTGAATATACATACATACATTACACATGTGTATGAACAGGAGTGTGTGTGACTGGTGTTCCTGCAGTTCTTTATACAGTCTATGGGCCAAAGCTGGAGCTATTGCCATAGCAACAAGCCCTGCTCCACTGCCAGGGTCACAGATCAACAGAATGGATGTTGCTACGGTTACGTGGTTACTGCAGAATGTTACACAGAGTCTTGACTTGATGAATTTAAGTCTAAATTTTGGCAGTTGGTTAAATAGACACCAGTATCATACAAAACCACACACACACACACACACACATTCAACTTCAAAAATATTAGCTTGATGTGTGTGATATGCCAGTGGGCAACATTAAATCTGATGCAAAGCAAACATAATGTAATCTTTACTGTTTGTAAAAGAGCTTCTTGTGCCTACAAGCCTGTATTACATTACAGTGTCATACAAACCACACACACACACACATCTGAAAATGGAGAGAGAGAGGAAGAGAAGAGAAGGGAGGGGGGCAGAGACTGAGGGTAGAGAGAGAGAGAGATAGAGAGAGAGAAAGGGAGGAGAGGAAGATGAGAAAGGGAGGAGGGGAAGAAGAGAAAGGGAGGAGGGGGAGATGAGAAAGGGAGGGCAGAGAGCAAATGAAAGAGAGAGGAGGAGAGGGGGAGGAACAGAGGGAGTAGAGACAGAGAGAGGACAGAGAGGTAGAGAGGAAGGGAGGGGAATGAGAGACAGACAGAGAGAGTGGAAGAGAAGAGAGGGGGAGTAGAGAAAGAGTGACAGGTGGATGTACCTGTTGGAGGACGAGCTCATGTGATCTTGCGCAGGGACACTGAGGAGCCATAATAACCATAAAGAATAAACCCAAACCCTGGACAGAGGGGCTCAGTGAATGTGGAGTGGAACGTGTGCAGGTGGGTGAGTGTGTTAGTGGAGACGCTGTAGAAGGACAGAGTGCCGGCCGGCCAGTCCAGGTAAACTCCTACTGTTCTGGAGCCGGAGGAGGGGGCAGGTATGTCAGTGCGTTTATCATTGTGCCGGACAGAGTATCTGTGATCAGAGTAGCACTCCAGACTCCAGGACTTGGCATTACATCCCATTGTGACGTCATCACTGTCCCCTTTCCTCTTGATGCTTTTATAGGCCACAGATATAACAGCTCCATAATCATCAACACTCCACTCAGCCTCCCAGTAGCAGCGTCCAGTCAGACCCTCTCTACACAACACCTGAGGACATGTGGAGTCAAATCTCTCTGGGTGTTCAGGATACGGCTGCTGCTCACTCACACATGTCACCTTTCTGTTCCCCTCAGAGAGAGAGAGTTCTCTGTGTGCTGTGTTTGGGTCCAGTGTGAGATCACAGGCATCTGCAGACAAGAGGCGAGAACATGAGAACACACACACACACACACAGAGATAACATGAGAACACACACACACACACACCATGTCAACACAAACAAACACAACCTCACCAGTAAAAACACACACACACACACCACTACCCTACTAACACACACACACACACACACACCACTACCCTACCAAGAGGAGAGAACATGAGAACACACACACACACAGAACATGAGAACACACACACACACACACACACATACAGAGACATCTGCAGACAAGAGGAGAGGAGAGAACATGAGAACACACACACACACACACACACATACAGAGAAACATGAACACACCACTACCCTACCAGCACACACACACACACACACACCACTACCATACCAGCACACACACCACTACCCTACCAGCACACACACACACACACCACTACCATACCAGCACACACACCACTACCCTAACAGCACACACACACACACCCACACCACTGCCCTACCAGCACACACACCCACACACCACTACCATACCAGCACACACACCACTACCCTACCAGCACACACACACACACACCACTACCATACCAGCACACACACCACTACCCTACCAGCACACACACACACACATACACACACACCACTACCCTACCAGCACACACACACACCACTACCCTACCAGCACACACGCACACACCACTACCCTACCAGCACACACACACACACACCACTACCATACCAGTACACACACCACTACCCTACCAGTACACACATACACACACACCACTACCCTACCAGTACACACATACACACACACCACTACCCTACCAGTACACACATACACACACACCACTACCCTACCAGCACACACATACACACACACCACTACCCTACCAGTACACACATACACACACACACACACCACTACCCTACCAGTACACACATACACACACACCACTACCCTACCAGTACACACATACACACACACCACTACCATACCAGTAAACACACACACACACACACACCACTACCCTACCAGCTTACACACACACCACTACGCTACCAACACACACACACACACACACACACACACACCACTACCCTACCAGCACAAACACACACACACACCACTACCCTACCAGCACACACACCACTGCCCTACCAGCACACACACACAAACCACTACCCTACCAGCACAAACACACACACCCATACACACCATTACCCTACCCACACACACACAAACCACTGCCGTACCAGCACACACACACTAGGGGTGTAACGGTTCATGTATTCGTATTGAACCGAAACGGTACGGGCGTCACGGTTCGGTGCATGAATTTACAGGGAGAATACACGGTATAAAAATACATAAAACTCGTGTGCGGATTAATTAATGTCATGCGCAATTACTGTTAAGTAGCGAGAGTTACGGGAGTTCTTTAGCGACACCTAACGCTAATCTGTAGCCTCGCCTTAGCTCTGAAGCTCTGACTGGCGCCTATGTTTTTTTTTGTCAGGTCGTCAGTCGAGTCCGTCAGTCATTAGCAGCACTAAGGTTAGACCCACAAGAGTTAGAGGATCCGCTGGTCTATTTAAGATCGCAAGTTTGAGAACTTCAGTTACAGTAACGTTAGTACAGGCGAAAGAGTGCATAAGATGAAACTGTGTGTCAGCGTTGTTCAGCAGTTATTGGGTATGTGAGTGGAATAAATGCTACACATATTCGAAGCCATCACCCAGATGGTGTAGGCTACCAATCACTGAAACGAGGGGGAAAAAACTTCCCCTGCGCTTCAGCAGCCTTTGGATACACATACAAATAGGGCCAAAACCTATGGCTTAAATTAAATGATTTCGTAATGACAGAAAGCTATGTAAATCGCATGGTAATTACCTTTATGTTGGGGTAACTTGTAACTTCTCACATGAGGAGCTGGTAGTGTTAAGTGCATAGACAGTAAAATAAAGTGACAACGCTAACCAGGCTAATAAACAAACCATGCTAGTACGGTGAGTTAACGTCAAAGGGCAAAGTCACGTGACGTATAGTTGTAGTCTGTTTATGAAATGAAAGGAGCAATTTCGTTTTTAAAAAAAAGGCAAAATAGTGTGATATTTTCACAGTTAGTAGGCTAGATTATTACTTTACACACAATGAAAAATATTGAGGCAAATTGTAGACCCTTCCATATACAACTAAACACAGATGTTGAAGGTCTTGCTTAAGTGGATTTTTAAAAATAATTTTTCTATGTAATTTGCACTTTCAGAAATAAGAGATGCTGTAGGCCTATTTTCAGTTTTATAGCTGATTGTCTTATTTTGTTTACAAGTTACAGATGGAGTCTGGGTACTTATTGTACTGTTTAGCCTATATCTTACACACTTCAGGCTGTTGCAGATAGCTCAGGGAAGAGACTGTATGACACTAGGTGGTACAGCCTGAGACATGCACAATAAAAAAAATGCTTTCTGCATTTTTGTTTTGCTTTTCCCTCCATTGTACCGAACTCGTACCGAACCGTGATGTCCGAACCGAGGTATGAACCGAACCGTGACTTCTGTGTACCGTTACACCCCTAACACACACCATTACCCTACCAGTACACACACACACACACTCATACATACCCTACCAGGACACACACACACACACACCAGTACACACACACACACACCACTACCCTACCATCACACACACACACACACACACACACCACTACCCTACCAGTACACACACACACACCACTACCCTACCTGCACACACACACACACACACCACTACTCTACCAGCGCACACACGCCACTACCCTACCCACACACACACCACTACCCTACCTGCACACACACACACACACACCACTACCCTACCTGCACACACACACACACACACACACCACTACCCTACCTGCACACACACACACAAATACACGCCACTACCCTACCCACACACAACTACCCTACCAGTAAACACACACATACACACACACACCACTACCCTACCAGTAAACACACACACCACTACCCTACCAGCACACACACACCACTACCCTACCAGCACACACACACACACACACACACACCACTACCCTACCAGCACACACACGCGCACACACACACACCACTACCATACCAGCACACACACACACACATACACGCCACTACCCTACCCACACAACTACCCTACCAGCACACACACACACACACACACCACTACCCCACCAGCACACACACACACACACACACCACTACCCTACCAGCACGAACACACACACACACCACTACCCTACCAGCACACACACAAACACACACACACACACACACACACACACCACTACCCTACAAGCACAAACACACACACCCATACACACCACTACCCTACCCAGACACACACAAACCACTGCCGTACCAGCACACACACACACACACACACCACTAACCTACCAGCACAAACACACACACACGCCACAGAGAGAGAACATGAGAACACACACACAGAACATGAAAACACACACACACACACACCAAAACAACACAAACACACACACACAGGCATCTGCAGACGAGAGGAGAGAACATGAGAACACACAAAGACACACACACACACATACAGAGATAGAACATGAGAACACACACACACATACACACACATATACAGAGAGAGAAACATGACAACACACACACACACACACATCTGCTAACATCACACACACACACTGAGACACAGACATAAACACACACACCCTCTCACACAGAAACAGAAACACACACACACACTTCTGTTCACATCACACACACACAAACCTGCTCACATCACACACACACACACACTTCTGCTCACATCACACACACATACACACATTTCTGGTCACATCACACACACACACATACACTTCTGCTTCTATCACACACACACTTCTACTCACATCACATCACATCACACACACTTCTCACACACACACTTCTGCTCCTATCACACACACACACACACACTTCTCACACACACACTTCTGCTCCTATCACACACACACACACTTCTGCTCCCATCACACATACACACACACACACTTCTACTCACATCACATCACACACTTCTCACATTAACACACACAAACACACATCTGCTCATATCACACACACACAGACACACACATTTCTGGTCACATCACACACACACAGACACACTAAACACACACACAAAATAGCTACACACAATGCTGTAACATACACACACACAAACACACACATTCACACAGGTTAGCAAACCTTGCTATCACACACACACACACTTCTGCTCACATCACACACACACTTCCGCTCACACAGAAACACACACATACTTCTGCTCACATCACACACACACACACTTTCAAGCACACCATACTATAACACCCACACAGAATATTTTGTGGCATGTCATGTTTTACAAAATACACACACACACACATCTACAAGACTCCCATACACACATTCAAGCTAAAACATGTGAATGATCACAAATACTAAATAAACAATTAACTTACATTTCAGCAAACGTGGTCGTGCTCTGTCTAAAGAAGCGTGGTCAGTTCTGTAAGAAAAACAAAATGTCACACATGGTCAGTTCTGAAAAACAAAATGTCACACACACGTACTATTTGACAGATCTCAATGCTGCTCTTTTACTGATTGTGCCACCTGTGAAATGTGATTTATTATCCCACAGAAACTAGCCTGCTGCCATACATGTTTTTCCTGATATAAAGTAATGAAGTAAATCTCTTTCCAGCTGTCTTTATCGCATACAAAGGCATCCAAGGTGACGCCTCAAGACCCCTCTAGTTCTCAGGAGACAATCATGAAGTAAAAAGCCCCGACACTGTCTGTCCTGTACTTATATTAGAGTTAGTGAGCAACCTGAGAACTCCCTCTGAATAACAAATGCACTTTCCAGCAGTGAAACTCCATTATTTAATGCATGATCAGGGACCACCAGCAACACCTTCACAGTCCACCTGTGGGCCACGGACCACTTGTTGAGAACCCTGAATTAATGATCGGGACTCTGGACAGCCACAAAAACGGCAACTAAAACAGACTAGTCCAACCGCAAGGACACAGGAGGGAGAGGAAAGGTACGTAGCTCTCTGTTTTGTTTGAACTTCAACAGAAGTGACATTACCCAGCATTGCTTAGAGTACCTTTAACTTGGCTAAATTTGATCTACTTCATAGGTGTCCTGATATACAGAATTAATAGCCTCTCTGTCAGACATTAAACTGTTCCCTGTCACAGCCTGGAATCTGAGAGGCATTCAAATTCAACAAACAGTGGTAAATGTTTGTGGCAAATATGCTTTCTCTGAACAGTAAGATTTAAAACAATTTGGTGTAAAGAGTCCATTTTAACAGTAACTCTGTCCAGCTCCACTGAGTGTTCAGAAATGTTTGCACAAAACTCAAGACAAACAGAAAGCAGAGGTTCCTAAACTTTCAGCTATGTTTGCAACACACCTCTAAACTATCTTTGAACGCATCTCTAAATATTTGCATTGGATTGTGGATGCAGCTATTATAATACACATTTGAAAATAGGCCAGTACACTCGGTATGAAGAAATAACTATGGTCTCCACAATGGAGACAATGTCTAATGTGCAACACTAGGGTTTCTTTCTGAACATACTTCAGTATCTCCAGTTTACAGACAGGATCCTCCAGTCTAGCAGATAACAGCTTCAGTCCTGATTCTCCAGGATAATTGTAGTTGAGATCCAGTTCTTTTAGATGAGAGGGAAAGGGGGTTGAAACCAGAAAAGCACAACCCTTCTCTGAGATGAGACAATCAGAGAGCCTGTGAGACAGACAGACAGACAGAGAGAGAGAGAGAGAGAGAGAGAGAGAGAGAGAATGTCCTTTTCATTGTTTTTACATGCATCAACTGGTGACATTGTGTTAATCTGAAGTTATTTGTTTATTTTACAACAGATAGGTCTGGCTAAAGTATTTCTTAATTTCTGACTGGACAAGAGACATTCCCTGAGTGGCGATATCTAAGGACATCCGCACTTGGACACTCCGCTTTTTGCTCTGAATTGTCCAGTGTGAGCATCACATTTGACAGCTATTGAGTGAGAAAATGGAGTAAGTAGAGTAGGGTGACTGTTTAATTCAGCATATGACATAATATGAACGTGTGGGCTCTGCAAAATCACTGTGTGCACAAGCACATATAGCCTCTCTCAACCTGAACTTGGCTCTCTCTCTCGGTCACGTTTGGCTCTACGTGGAGATTGGAACTACTGGAACTATTTTCCGGGCGGAGGTTGAATGAAAAAAAAAAATATAAATTAGTTAGAAACCGTTAGAAAACACAATTTGATGCCTTTTAACTCAACTAGTTAGAACTGTTGTATGAAAGCAATATGGCAGAGTGGCGTTGGTAGCAGATATAGCCATGGCTGTGATTACCTACAGCACAAGGCTGAATAAAAGCCATGGCATTATGTGCTACCAACGCCACTCTCACTTGTGCCATATTGCTTCATCATAAACTAATATGACAGATATTTAATCAGTTCAGACATTTTAAGCCTCACAAATAAGCTCAAAAGTAGAATGACACCTGGACAATGATATCAGGGTAGGATATTAATTGCTACCTTTTCATTTCACTGACCAGTTGATGTTCCATTGTTATGTTGTCATGGTTCTTCTAACTAATGAGGACATTTCAGACAGATACAAAGACTACAAAGAAATGTCTGCACCCACCTTAATGTTTGTATTTTGCAGTTGGAACTGGACAGTCCCTTAGAGAGAAGCTGAACTCCAAAATCCCCAAGGTCATTGTCACTCAAGTCCAGCTGTTGCAGGGAGTTTGGTGACTGTAGAACTGAAGCCACAATCTCACAAGACGTATCTGTGAGTTTACAATCAGCAAGCCTGCATAAGAACACAACAAAAGATAACATGAATAAATGGAAGATATACTGTTTACACAATGCCCTGATCAATAAAAATCAAGAACAGAACATCAGATCAGATCACTACTGTCCACCACTGTCATATCACTACTCTGGTCAGCAGCTGGTCAAAGAATTCACTTGCATTGATTTAATATAGATTGTCCCCACACGTTGTCTCTAACCCTCAAAGAGGTTAGTTGCTTAGGTGCTATTCAGGATATGAGCTCATGAATAGGCCTACACATTTATACATTTTAGAATTTAGAGAAGACTTGTTTAAAAAAAAAAATGGTATTTTAATATTATAGCCAGCACACATTCTTTCTTTTTATTAATACATTTTCTTACACAATGGAAACGAATATATCGTCCTTTTTAATTGGTTATGACATACTGTTGCAATACCTGTAAACCCCTCCCTCTCTGTTCTAGTTATCCTGTATCTCGTAGTCCACTCTGTCTTGAGAATCGGAGGTGTTTCAAATTCAGATAGCCTCTGTCCGTTATCCTGTGTCTCTGACTTCTGCTTAACATAGCAAAACTCGAAAGCTTGTCAGACCTCCCGTGCCTAGTGACGGGTTGCTAAGCCACGATTGGCTTGTGGCGGTTTTCGGGTGTGGCTTAGCGAAGGGTGAATTCTGGAGCGAGGACAACCAGGAGTTCCGATTGAGAGGTTGGGGCTCGAGCCGCAGCCGTTGGATCCCCACAGACTCAAACAACAAAGCGGGACGTTGGTCGTTGGGCACCAGACTTAAAAACAGCAGATCTAACGTTAATTAACGTTAGCTAGAAGCTACCCTCTGATACAATTCCTCAAAGCCTGGCGAGAATATTAAATAGTTTTCTTAAAAGTCTTAACAGCAAAGCGAGGCACAGCAGAATTAGTGACTACTTGCTGTGGTTTACTCTTGTTGAACTAACGTTAACGTTAACGATAACATAACCTTGCCTCCTTATGTGAAACATTGGACAACATTCACAGAGGCGAACCGTATACACTGCCATTAAAAACAATTATTAATTTGAAAAAAACATACACGTATTTACAAGTTACATCTATTACAAATGTAACTTTTCTCATCAATCTAAAATTAACAACACCAGATGACTAGAAACTAACGTTAGCCGCTAGCACGTTAACGTTTAGCTGTTAACTTAGCTTCTAGATCCAACGTCCTTTCCCCAGTTTTCCTGATAGCTCATAAGTATTGATTAGCCCAAGAATTTAAAAAGTACTGAAAGTAAAGGAAAACGAGTTCAGATGCCTACCTGGCGAGAAGGTTCACGAGTTTTTTTTAAGTCTTAGCTGCTAACGTTAACAGCCAAACTAAGCACAGCAGAGATGTTGACTACTCGTTGACTCCTGTTGAACTGACTTCAACGGCTGCGCTGCAGTATAATTATATATTCCAAGAGTGACGTGAGTGTAACGAACTGACTGGATATCTCGCGCTAGATGACATTACAATACATTTAGAATCTAGATAAGAAAAAGAGGAAAGGATTCATAGGAGAAAACAAATATATAAATAGTAATAATGTGTATGGATAATATATGATATATGTAACGGAGTAGAATAGTTGCTAGTTCAATTATTATTAAAAGTGATGCAACTATGCCATCTAGCAGTAAGACAGTGACCGGGGTTGCATTTATACCTAATGAATGTAGACTGGAGTTGGATAACATAAGTGGGTAAGTCGACTTGGGAGGTCTGGGATAAACCATGTTTTTTTTTTTAGACTTCCAAGTACATGTGTCTCATATTTTGTCATGCAATTTACTTATAATGATTTCAGTTAACTATTTTGAGTTCATGTCTTTGTCTTTTGTAAAGTTATGTTTTAGAGACTTGCAATGAAGCATGTTTTCATGTGAATTAGCATGCTAACGGTCACCTGTTTTACATGTTATACAGATGTCCCGAGATCTATGCTGTAACCCCATGATCCCACACTGTCATACCGATTGAGGTAATATTCTAGATAGATAGATAGATATTTTATTGATCCCCAGGGGAAATTCAAGGTCTCAGCAGCATACATACAACACAAACACATTCTTTGACAGCAGAAAGAGTAATTAAAGTATATAATATAAAAACACAACTAAGCAGTAAGGACAGTAGAAGATAAAGAATATGCTAAATATACTAAAATACAAATTATACTAACACTTAATACAATATATAAAAATATACTAAAATACAAATTACAAAAATACAAATTATACTAACACTTAATCTAAATCAATTCTAAAAACAGTATCCACATAGTGGTGATTAATCAATCAGAGGCGCTTGCAATGACTGAGGCAGGGACTGAGCCTGTGATTCTCTGTGCATAGTAAGGTATGGTAAGGTGCTCTAAGGTGCTCTGTGTGAATGAGTGTCATGGTGGTAGTGCAATGGTGATAGTGGTCATGGTGATAGTGCAAATGAGTAAGTCCAACAGTGCAACAATGCAGAAATAAAGTAAAGTAAAGTCTATATATCTATATATTTAACTATTTAAGAAAATGTATAAGAGTGGCCACAGTTCGGCTGTGGCATAGAGGGGGGGGGGGGGTTATGCATATGTGCTAATGTGCTAATATAGCACGCAAACAGTGAGGCATAAAGACAGTGGTACAAGTGGCTAGTGGACAGACAGTACCAAACATGGAGGGGGTGAAGAGGCAGACAGACTATGCAGAGAAGTCTATCTCTCCTCTTCCCTTAAGTGAGGCATTGAACAGTTCAATGGCCCTGGGGACAAATGACTTCCTCAGTCTGTCCGTTGTGCAAGGCAGTGAGCGAAGTCTCCAGCTGATTAGGCTCTTCTGCTTAACAATAGTGCTGTGGAGTGGGTGACACTCATTGTCCAAGATGATGATCAGTTTGTTCAGGGTCCTTTTGTCAGATAGTGAATTGATGCACTCCAGTTTAGCTCCCACTACAGAGCCAGCTTTACTTACCAGCCTGTCAATTCGCCCCGCATCCTTCTTCCTTGTGCTTCCTCCCCAACATACTACTGCATAGAAGAGGACGCTGGCAACAACAGACTGGTAGAACATCCTGAGGAGCTTACTGCACACATTGAAGAGTGTTTCTACTTATTTCAGTAAGGAAAATAAATCAAGAGCCTATGTTGAGTACAAATATGTCTTCTGAAGGCTTAAACAGAGCCCAGCCAAAAACTCCAATAAAATTTGTATCAACTTTGAGGGACAGCTATGACCATGCAGGATTATCCAGACCAAACGTGACGATTTTGCTACATACTATTCCTATTTATGTACCAGCATGCAAAATTTGAGCCTCCTACATGGTTTAGTTCTTGCGCTGTGGGCTTGTTAACTTTGACAAAAAAAAGAGGCCGAACAAAATTGACACCTCCCTCCTCCTGTAAAACTGGCTGTATCTTGGAAAGTATTGATCTTACATAAGAGTAATTTTACAGTGTGTCTCCTGGGTAACATAGGTACACCTGATAATTTTTTTTTAGAATTTTTTGAGACCTAAGTGCGTGGGCCCTGGTTGAACTGACGTGGAATGACCCCACGGTAAGTTTTGTTTAACAGTATTAATCTTAAATCTGGCCAGTTGCCACAATGACTAGCATGCTGTTGTCAAGTCTTGCATGGCGATACTTTAACGCTATCTATGTTGGTGTGAGACATGGCACCAAATATTTGATGTAGAAGCAAAACTGTAAAGTGTGTGCTAGGAACTTTGGTAGTCGCCAGAATAATTATCTCCATCAACTAAATGGCACTATTGAAAAATTATTCGCTTTAACTACTAACGTTAGGGCAGCCATGGTGGCCATCAAATCAACATGATTTGGCATTACAAACAGAAAACGTATGATGGAGTTCGGGGGCAGGTGACACTATGCTAGTTAGAGTGCATGAAAATGCACTCTACTGTTATCCGATTTATTCTTATACTATTTTATTATTCCGCTGACACTTTTTGTGCGTTTAGTGGCGCAAGCATGTTGGTGTCAGGTTATCATGCAAACAGTTTAATTTAGCCTAGTAGTGGTTCGAGACCCACATGGAGTTTATTTACTTTTATTTATTTGGTAGCATATTCATGGTCCCGCGCATGTAGCCTAGCCTACTACAGACAACCTGACACTTCCAACGCCGACACATCGTGTTGTAAAGCTTTATTAAACAACAAAGTGGAGCATCACAAACATTTCTATTTGAACTTGAGTTAAACAGACGAATCTGCAGCCAGGTACCGGAGGCTAAATCATCAGCTGAACACATCTGCAAAAGAAGGGGGCGGTTACGTTAACTCCAGAGGCAAAAGGCGTGTTCGACTTGAGGCAGATCTGTGCAGATCTGACTTGATGTGATGCATGCTGGGTTGAACACAATGCATACTGGGATGGACGCAATGCATACTAGTTAGAAATTCTGTCCGACTTCTGTCAGCCGGGGAGGGACTTACCACCGTGACACCATGTCACATGACCTTAAAATATCGCCTGCAGACAGATCTTGCAGTTGCCTTCCACGAGCTGCACGAGCTAAAACACGCCCTTATGACGTCAGTTCAAAGACTTGATAGGGCCATTTGTGAGAAATGTCCTCATGACGATTATGACTGGAGTCTTATCTTATTATGACAGGAGTCTTATTTCTTATGTTGGAATATGTGAAAATAAACAGAAATCGAAGGGATACCTTCTTATACGTGATTTCTGGAACAATGGTAGGCTAGCCTACTGAAAACGTTTGGATATTCTGTTATTTTCTGCTGTTGGCTAAATAGATAGACACACATATAGGGGAAACACTTGATATTGAATTCATGTGCTACAATGCAGGCCTGTTAACTGTATGACAACCGTGGTTTATTTAAACTACATCATAAGAATTTATTTTGTCAGTGTAATATCCTCTTTGCTATACAAGAATGGACGGACAGCTGAATAACCTTTAGGTTGGCTTTTACTGAACATTAGTAATTGCAGTACAATGAGCATAACCTTCACTGGCCTACTACCATGCTATACTACCCAGTGCTACCTATTACATGGTACTTACAACCCTATGCCGCCACCTAGTGACAGAACCGAGATAAACATTCCCAACTACTACATTCCTCCCCCCTTAAGTTTGATGCTTCTTCCAGTGAACCACATCACTAACATAATATCAATCTTGTGAAGTAAATAATTTCTAATACAACTTTCCTGAGCAGCTATAATCACCCCCCATGTCATAAACTCTTATTTACACATAATACTGAACTAAGAGTAAACTGATAGTTATAATATAGAATCATCATCAATATTGCACAATCACAATTTTTTTTTTTTTTACAATTCATTCAACACTCAAAATCCTTCAAATAACTTGGCTTGGCCACACTTCTTTGCGACCGTCGTGCTGGTGTGGCCAGTTGCTGTTGTGACTGTACTGGCATGCCGGGAGGTGGGCGGTCAGGCAGGGATGATCTTGAATTGTCGGGAGCCGGTTCTGTACAGTCCTGCGTG
The DNA here is from genome assembly GCF_046254945.1 of Alosa pseudoharengus. Taxonomy (NCBI): domain Eukaryota; kingdom Metazoa; phylum Chordata; class Actinopteri; order Clupeiformes; family Clupeidae; genus Alosa; species Alosa pseudoharengus. Next base: position 5,515,013 of record NW_027468564.1, on the reverse strand, counting down.
CTTCCCTCTAGAACACAGCTGTTTCCTGCAGGAATGGAATGCCCGGACACTGCAGCGGCCGCTGAGGTCCCCTGTCCCAGGGTTTCCATGATCTTTGGTTAAATCCAGTCCTTGTCCTCAGATCTGGCCAGTATCTGGTCAACATGTCTGCGCACCATGCTGCCATCTCCCAGCATGACCTTATAGGAGACAGGACCTGTGATTTTGGTTATGACCCCGGGAATCCACTTAGGTCCATGACTGAAGTTTTTTGTGATCACTGTGTCTCCCTCCTGGAAGCTCCTCTCTGAAAACTGCTTGTCATGATGTTTCTTCTGGATGCTTTGTTTTCGTTCGACCCTTTTTCGGCGGTCTGGATAAATTTGGTCTAGGGTTGATCTTAACCTCCTACCTTGTAATATTTCAGCAGGTGACAGGCCGGTGGTGGATTGTGGCGTGATGCGATAGCTAAACAGCACTCTTGACACTTTAGTGTTGAGGTTCCCGTCACCTGCCTTCTTCATCATTGACTTGAATGTCTGGACTGCGCGCTCCGCACAGCCATTTGATGAAGCATGATAGGGGGCAGAGGTGATGTGCTCGATGCCGTTTTTCTTCATGAATTCTTTAAATTCTGCACTCACGAAACATGAGCCATTATCGGACACAATTGTTTCTGGCAGTCCCTGATTGCTAAAGCTCTTCCGTAGACATTCAATAGTGATGGCTGAAGTCGAGGCTGTTAATGGGTAAGCATCCATCCATTTTGAATGTGCGTCCATTAGGATCAAAAACATGTGTCCCATAAAAGGCCCTGCATAATCAATGTGCAGCCTTTGCCACGGTTTGCTTGGCCACTCCCATGGGTGAAGGGGTGCCGGGGGTGGCGAGTTACGTTGTTCTTGGCATTTGACACATCTTTTTACTATAGCCTCAATGTCTGCATCTAACTTTGGCCACCAGAAGTAGCTTCGCCCCAAAGCTTTCATTCTTGTGATGCCAATGTGACCGTGATGTAGCTGCTGTAACAAGGCGTCCCGTCCTGGCGGTGGCACTACAGCACGCGAGCCCCAGAATACGCACCCATCATGCACACTTAACTCTGTTTTCCTAACAACATACGGCTGAACAGCTGGGTCTGGGTCATGTGGCGGCCAACCATGCTGGACGTACTCAGTCACTCTGGACAACACAGGGTCTCTGCTTGTCCATTTCCTCATTTCTGCTGCTGAGACGAGGGTCACATTCTCCATCATCAGCACTCGTTCCTCTTGTTCTCTCTTGGTGGACTGATGACGCAGAGGGAGTCGGCTCATAGCATCTGCGTTGCCATGGTGTTTCCCTGGCTTGTAGACAATCTCGTACTCATATGCTGTCAAGGTAACTGCCCAACGCTGAATATGAAGAGATGCCATTTGAGGCACTGGTTTCATCTCATTGAAAAGAGACAGTAATGGTTTGTGGTCAGTGCAAATTACAAATTTCCTTCCATATATATATTTATGAAAGCGTTGAATGCCAAACATCACCGCCAGACCTTCCTTGTCCAGTTGTGAGTAGTTTGATTCAGCCGACGTCAATGTCCGTGACATGAAGCTGATGGGTCTCTCCTGTCCATCTGGCCATCGATGTGACAACACTGCACCCACTCCGTACGGAGTCGCGTCGCAGGACAGGATCAGATCCATGTTGCTGTCATAGTGCACTAACACATCAGATGACTGCATGAGTCGCTTAGACTCCTCAAAAGCTCTCTCTTGTTCCGCCTCCCATTTCCATTTGGTTTCTTTTCGTAACAGTTCATGTAAGGGCGATAACAATGTTGACAGGTTTGGCAGGAACCTGCTGTAGTAGTTGAGCAGGCCTAAGTATGCTCTCAATTCCGTTAAATTTGTTGGTGCAGGTGCTTTCTGTATGGCACTGACCTTGTGTGGTAGAGGATGTAGTCCAGAGGCGTCCACCTTATGTCCTAGGAACTCTGCTTCCTGTTCCAAGAACGCACATTTGTTTTAGGCGAAGGCCCGCTTCCTGGAGCCAAGTCAACACCTGGTTCAGTGTTGTCAGGTGATCTTGGTCGCTCCGGCCCGTTAGCAAAATGTCGTCCAGATAAACAGCCACATTTTGAATGCCCGCCAGCAGATTCTCCATCATTCTCTGGAAAATTGCGGGGCTGGAGGAGACCCCAAATGGAAGACGATTCACCTGGAACAGACCTAAGTGCGTGTTTATAGTGACATATGGCTTGGATGCTTCATCAGGTGTCACCTGCTGATACGCATGGCTCATGTCCAGTTTACTGAACTTTTCCCCACCTGCCAGTTTCTCAAACAAGTCCTCCAATTTCGGAATTGGATACTGCTCAAGCTTCGACACCAGGTTGACAGTGACTTTGTAGTCTCCACAGATGCGCACCGAATTATCAGGCTTTAACACCGGCACAATCGGTGCTGCCCACTCCGAGAATTTCACTGGTTCAATAATTCCTTGTTTTGTGAGTCTCTCTAACTCCATCTCCACCTTTTTTCTCATGGCATAGGGGACTGGCCTAGGTTTATAGTATTTTGGAGCAACGCCTTTGTTGATATATATTTTTGCTGGTGGGCCTACCCAGGTTCCCAGTTCCTCCTTGAAAACGTCCTCATGTTGTCTTAGCACATTCTGTAATGTCAGTTGTGGCGGCTCTATTTTATTCACAAACACACAGTTCATTCCCAGCTCTTTGATCCATCCCCTGCCTAACAGGTTGGGCCCTGTGCCTGCTACGACCACTACTGGTATCTCTTTGGCTTTGTCTTTGTACTTTACGGTGACTTCCGTTGCTCCCGGTGTAGGTACTTTTTCACCTGTATATGTTTTCAGAGTCATAGAGCAATCCTGCAGTTCTTGTGTGCGCCCTGATGTCCATAACTTGCCATATTCAGTCTTTGACACAATTGTCACACTGCAGCCAGTATCCACTTCGAATTCAACAATGTTGTCATTTATGTTAAGCTGGGTGGTAATGGGGTCGTTTTTCATTATGTTGGACTTTGCAAAATGGTGAATAGTGAACACCTCTTCATTACTTGACACCTCCTCGGAAGATTCCCTTATGTGATGGGCAGACTGCTTTCTATCATTTCTAAAACTCTTTTGCTTGTGCTTCTCTCTCCCCTTAAGCTGCTGCTGGTCTAGCGACGAGGATCTGCACATTCTTTTCACATGTCCGATTTTACCACAACCATGGCACTTTTCATTAAGAAAGCGACAGTCTCTTGCCATATGCTCACCCCCACATCTATAACATGTTAACAAAGTTGTTTTTTCTTGGCCCTTAGTTGTTGCCTTCACCTTGTATACTGCCCCTTGCGATGCAGTTTTACTCACTGTACTGTCCAGCGCTTTCGGCCAAAGCTGCAGGTCCCGCACATCCTTATTTGCATTCTCCATGGCTTGCGCGATTTTCAAGGCTTTCTCGAACGTAAACTCAGGCTCTGCCAGCAATCTCCGCTGCATGCGATCATCTGCTATGCCCCAAACAAGCATGTCGCGTAGCATCTCCGTCAACTTATCTCCATAGTTGCAATGTTGAGCGAGCTCACGTAACACTGCCACATATTCCGTCACATTTTCATTTGCTGCTCTAGTCCTCGAATACAATTTAAATCGTTGAACAATCTCGCTGGGCTTCGGGTTATAATGTGACTGAAGCAGTGCCGTCAATTCGGCATATGGTTTAGCACCCGGTTTTACTGGGCTTAACAAGCTTCTTATCAAACTGTATGTAGGACTGCCTACAGAACTTAACAATATTGCCCGCTTCCTCCCTTCATCTGCAATCCCGTTTGCGATGAAAAAATGGTCCAATACTTCCACGTATTCCTCCCAAGTTTGGGCGTTATTGTCAAAAGCTGTGAGTGTTCCTACCATCATCATAGCCATCTCCACGTTTCGGTTAGCGCTAGCTTCTTCGTTGTCTGACATTAGCCGAGTCTCCGCGATTTTCACTCAGGTTGTTTGACTGTTGTTTTCAACTTCTTCTGAGCTCACCGTTTTCCTCGTCACCAAATGTAATATCCTCTTTGCTATACAAGAATGGACGGACAGCTGAATAACCTTTAGGTTGGCTTTTACTGAACATTAGTAATTGCAGTACAATGAGCATAACCTTCACTGGCCTACTACCACGCTATACTACCCAGTGCTACCTATTACATGGTACTTACAACCCTATGCCGCCACCTAGTGACAGAACCGAGATAAACATTCCCAACTACTACAGTCAGTCATCATGCTCATTTTAATGAGTAAGAATGAAAGTTCTGCTGTGTTTATTGCAAACAACATTCCGCGATATCTCCTGCGATGTCTCCCGCGAGTCACGTCAGGGAGACTGTAGCCTGTCTGTCCGGGATGAGCTGCCCTCTGTTGTAGCTCCTCCCGGCTAGCCTCTGAAGATCACGTTTACGTAGAAAGCCAGACCAAGTCAGACTCAGTCCAAGTCGAACACGCCTAAAGTAAACAGTCCAGCCAGTTAACATGAAAGCCAGTTACCGTATAACACCGGGACCCAGTAAGCCCATGACATTCTCTATTCCTGTATTGACAAGAAATAGAACACAAATGCATCGAGCTTATAGGGTAAACCAGTCCAATCTCCTACCCGTACCACATCAACCTCAGATTTCCCCCATGGATCATATTTCCCCAACATTTACAGCAAAACTAGTGTAGCAGGATTAATGGGTGGAGTCTCTTTGTAATTGGCTAGCCAATTGGTTTACCTGGTCACACTATTGATAGGTTGAGTTTGCTTAGGCAAACGCCTGGACTCTTGCCTTTGCCACTTCCCGTTACGCCTCCTCCTGCCTGATTGCCGGTAAGAGATATGTTTGCTCTCTCTCTCTCTTGCTCTCGCTGTGTTGTTTGGTTTATCCAGTGTTCATTTCTCATATTGGCTATCAATGACCCCACAGCACCGTCAGTCTTTGCCTCACTCCTCCTGCGAAGTATATGGTTCTCTACGCCAACCATACTTGGAAAGACGAATTGCTAAAGATCATTGTCTTGCTCCGAGTGGCGAGCTGCTGCCTATTTGGTAAATAGCCTGCTGGGTTATTAAGTTCAGTTCCTCTTGATTTTGCATAGTTTTAATCTTGTCTGTGTTCATGTGCCATAGGAATCACAGGCCTGCGTTGGCAGCTCACTGCTGCTTTGCTGTATGATCATGTGTCCCCCTGCAAACAGTCGCTGTTTCCTGCTTCTCGTTAGCGTTGCTTAGGCGCATAAGCTAGCGGCAGTGGCGGGTGCAGACACCTTAACATTTACTGCTGGTTAAAGGTGTTATCGTGGTGTGCTTTGTTGTTGTGGCCATAGCCACCAGTCCCCTTCTGCTCTGATGTGTCTGAATGGTTGTGTAAGCAGCAAATGTGGTGTGGTGAATTGTGTGTTTTTGTCTTATATTTCTGGTGGGAGGCCACTTAGTTAGCTGCAGATCACCAGTGATCACAGTCAGGGTTGGGTATTGTTTGAATTTGAACGATTCCGATTCCAATTCCGATTTCTTATTTCGATTCCGGTTCCTAACGATTCTCGATTCCGATTTTTTTAAAGAAAAGAAGTTTAGGATTTTTTAAATGAGCTAGCAACGGTCTTTCTCAGGGTATCTGCACATTTTCCAAGTGCAAATTTAAAGACTTTTAAAAACCTTTTCAAGACATCTAAATGAAACTTAAGACTATACCACGGCAAAAAGATATATATGACTGTTTATGCAATAGTTTTTTTTTCCTACTAATTTTAACCCTCACCCCATTTTGGATGTCTACAGAAGTTACCAAATATATTTTGGCAAAAGAAAAATAATTGTGTGTGAATTACCTTCAAAGCTATAAATGCCCAATTTTAGGGTCTGGGCTGCTCGCTTTTGAAGCTGGCTGTACATATTTGGTTTTGCTTACTGCACTGAAACATTGTAAAACCATTGACTTGTTTTAAATTAATTAAGAGACAGGTCCTCCTCGCATGATCCTGCTGAAAACTGCTGGTTTCATCTCAAGCACGCACGTATTATGAACGCACGTTCATAACACGTGCGTGAAAATTCAGTTGTATTTAAGACTATCTAAGGATCCGCAGGAACCCTGCTTTCTGAATGAAATAGTCTGACCTTCTCCATGAATTTTAATTCTATGAACTATGCGCTTCTTCATTGGTGTTCAGCCGTTTCTTTTTCCGGTCGGCGGACTGGGAATCGAAACTAGGAATCGAAATTTAAACTTTTGAACGATTCCGGGAAAATCGCAAAGACAGTCCCTGTTCCAACCAATATTCGATACCCAAGCCTAATCACAGTAGCTGGCCTCAGAATCGTAAATTGTATTTTTGTTTGATTTATGGTTTTTGTGTCTTGTCTTTTTCTGTCTGTAGTCATTTTGGTGTGTGTGTGTGTGTGTGCGCTTATCCTGGTAAGCCTCAGCCCCGATATCCTTCCCCTGTATCTGACAGTTGTTTGTGTGTGGATCTTATTTGTCTTGTGTCAATTTTATTGTTTTGTGCCATTACTCCTTTGTTAAAATAAACATACTTTTATGGATGGAACCACGTCTCTTGCTTGCTGAGTAAACGAACTTGTGTGCCATACTCACCCTGTTACAATTAAATCAATATTTCTCTGGGTGAAATTCCCAGAGTGGCGTAGTCAGGCTACCTAAAAATACCGCTCTTGCCACACTCCTAAATATCAGATCTCTTTCAAACAAATCATTCTTAACTAGATGTACCGCATAGCGGTACAAAATATGACCGCCGCTCAGTCCTGTACATCCATTCCGCGAAAATAAATCATTTTAATGAATTTGTCTCCATCTTCTACTCCATCCCCCACTCTTGAAACTTTTGTGTATGCTTGATTGGAATGTTTGCACACATTCCGCACACAAAGTAGCCTACTGGCGCTGCAAAGGTGAATAGATTTGTTTCTGGGCCAAAAAATTTGTAGCATTGTTATAAAACCTTTAAAATCTCTAAACAATCACAAGTAGGGCAGTTCATCACAGCCCATTCATTGCAACTGGACTGATGAAAGGTACACCTGTAGGCTACATTGTATTTGGGGAAAGCAGAAGGTAGCAGCATAATGTATTTATTTATTTATTATTAAACAAAACAATCCCTGTCAGTTCCATGCAGTTTTCAACAGCTATCAAGAAGAGAGGTCATGTCATATCTTCTACATATGCATAAGTTTAGTCATCTAGTTCAAATGATATTCAGCTTTATTGTCAATGCACAAATGAAATACCAGAAGTCTAAAACAAAATGCCGTTTTACCCAGTGGTGCAAATAACTGACATGTCCAAAAGGGCCTTCATGAAATGCGTTGCGAGACTGTTCATACACATTTTAATGGGCAAAGTTGAAGAGCTACTGTCCGTTATTGTTTGTGCAAATAATATGCTGATTCATGTTCCCTTGCATTTTGCAACTATGAGGTCCATGGTTAAGCTCAATCTTTTGACGCAATCTTTTGATTTTCACCCAGCCTAGTCCATGGCGCCCGATAGAAATATTGTTTAATTTTGCGATTGAGATATCCACGCACTGGCGCCCCCCCTGCGACGTGTTCGCCCCCCGGTTTTAGAGCTATTCTAAATGCAAAAATGCATAGAGGGAGTTATGACAAAACCGTGACTGTTAACAAACTATAAGCTATATAAGGTAGGCCCTATGCTAGGCCTATTACACAACACAAATTGTCACTAGGTTATGCTGGCGACCCAAATAAAATCTCCTTTGGAACCAATGGCTTACACCTTACAGTATCAAGCTGCCACCTCTTGGCGAAAAGTTAATAGTTTTGCATATCAGTAGTAATACATTTCACGTAGCTGTGTGAATCACGGACAGTAGCTCAAGGTCTGTGGCTAAAGCAGCCATAATGAAAGCGTTATCATTGTTTGGATACTTCACACACACGTTTTTTAATCGCATAGACTACAACTACCAAGCTGGAATCAAAGCACATCGACTCCCCTCTCACACTCTAAACACGCACTTCGAACAAAACAAAAAGCGCCTCAGTCTCACGGAATAGCCATAGGCAAAACTGTATCTGACCGGTGTAACGTTGGTACTAAATCATCCATAGCAAAGAATGATTTTTGTAGCACGTGCAACAAATATGTGTAGGTACAGCCCTGCCCTGAATACATCTCAACGTGCGCTCTAAAACATCTGGTTTAAATGGAGATGTAGATCATCACTAGCCTAGAAATCTAGACGCGCCCCTAGCGGCAGCAAATTACATTAGTCTACAATAGTCTAGCAACTCTCCGTTGGCTTGTGAGCTCCAGATATCGAGACTTCCCCGGGCCAATGAAATCGTGTATAGAGTCGTTAGGTGGGCTTAACATAATGATTGATGGCAGAGTTGCAACGGTTTGGCTTGAATTCCCTGCTACTTGAAAACAAATAAGATGGATGTTGCTGTTGGCGAACAGTGTGACACGAGTTAAGCTTTTATTAAGTTGGCAAACGTTTGAACTAGCCAACTAGCTCCGCTGGTGGGAAACGCAAGGGATTCATAGCGCTGCTGCTGTCCTATTGCGTGCAGAGGGAATTTGAAAGACAACTGATTATCCCGCCCCTCGGACTGAGCACTGCGAACGGTGAGTGTGCAGACCCTACATGTTAATGTGGGTCTGGCTCGCCAGGCTATATCATCACGGGTGCGTTAATAAATCTACATTGCGGCGAGTTGACACAAATTATTCACTTTGATGAATTTATGTAGTTTCAGTTACTTTACTTTGAGCCATGCTCTTCCTTACTTGAATCACCTTTGAAAATAGAGGATTGAAGTAGCCTATATGGGTGTTTGGGAATGAACGTTGACTCTGATGCTTTTTGAGACCTTGAGCAGAAATGTCCCAGCCCGGTGTTTAGGATGCATCATAGACAGGTTATTTTCAGGTAGCCTATATATTTTCCATTAAAAAACCATCACGTAGCGAACATGTTGTGGCTAACTCACTTAGCTCCTGTTAGTAGCCTAGGTTATGGTCATAAGCAAATGAGATGACACTCGAAAGATACAATTAGTGCTGTTATCGATTTGCTTGGTAGCCTATAAACGCATTTATTTTCTACAAATACATCAATAATCAAATTGGCCTCCATCACTCAACCATGCTAACGGTAACATTATTTTACCTACGTTCTGCTATTGATAGGATTAACGTAGCCTACCTGCAGTAAAAAACAAGCATGTTCGATAAACATTCTCAGATTTATTTCGGCTTCAAGAGGAAATGGGAATTACATGTCATGCAGAAATCATCCTACCCTTAGACGTTCTCTGCGGTAAACTACTGTAGCCTACAGTCTTGTCCTTGTAGGAAGCGTAGTGTCTTTCCAACCCACTTTAGATTAACTTCCAACAAAATTATGTCTCACTGCAACGATGCGCCATCTAGTGGACAAACGACTACTTATCGCCAATACTGGAAATGCAGTCATGATGATGATGATAAATATTTATTTTGGCTTTCTTTTAATCCTACTGAATTTGTAATTATGTATCGGCCGTTCTAATACCGATAGTATGTGGGTGCCTGTGTGTGTGTGTGTGCATGTGTATATGTGTGCACCACCATCTACAGGCCAATGAGTATACAGTCACTAAATGTACACATAACTTAATTTTTTAGACCCCCCCCCCCCCCCCCCCCCATGGATGAAATTCTACGAAACTTGGCATACCCCAGAGAATGTCAGGTTAATCATACACATAAAATTTGGAGCAGTTCTGAACTTCTTTACTGAAGAGAGGGGCAATTAAAGCAGAATGATATTGCATTTTCATTTTTTACCGGGGGGGTGCAAATCACAAATGAGTGATTATGGGCTAGGTTGATGTGGGCCCTTGAGACCAACATACCATAAAAATGTCTTCATCCTCGGTGCCACGGTTCAGCGCGGAGGGGGAGTGGCCCCCGGGGACCAAACAAAAATTTTCCGTAAAAGTCTAGTGGGGCTACATACCCACTAAATTTCATGTGCCCCGGTGTTTTGGTGCCCCGGGTATCATTGACCAAAATTTTAGGAAGTAGATGATGGGGGGAAAAAAAAAAAAAAAACTTTGACAATCCCTATTATGCGGCGGTCATAATTAATGATCTAATTTGCACACACTTGATTTTTAACTTTTAACTGAGACATGGTTAGATCAAGCAAACAGTGCTGCTACTCTCATCGAATCAGCTCCCCCAAATTTCAGTTTTTTGAGTGCTACCAGAGCAAATAAGAGATGGGGGGGGATACACAATTTTCAAGACGTCTTTTCAGTGCAATCAGTCATCATTCGGTGACCTTACTTCATTTGAATATCTGTGTGCACACATTAAGTCTTCTAAACTTGCATGTGGATAATCCTGAAAACAATTATGCCAAGGAATTCATTGCACTAATCAATACTTTCTCCCTAACACAGCATGTACAGGGGCCAACACTCTCTCGGCCATACCCTCTACCTTGTTATCACAAAGGGTCTCAATGTCTCTACAGCTGTTAAAGACCTGGCCTTATCTGATCATTTCTGCGTGTTCTTTGATGTGTCTATGTCCCCACACACTCAAAACACAGCTATTATGGTAAAAAGGAGAATCATAAATGATCAGACAAGTGCTCTCTTTGAGCAAGCACTTCAAAGTCAACTGTCAGACTCTGTAGAAGACTTATTTAATCACTTTAATGCAAAAATGGCAAACATTATGGCAAAATCCAGCAGTTAATCTTCTAAAAAGAGAGTGTAGGAAGACTAAAAGAAAATGGTGTAAATCATGGGCGTCGGAGCCACTTTTTAAAATCGTTGGTTTGGACCCCCCCACTTTTGCCGTGCGAAATACCAGTGCTGTTTTCAGCATCTGTTTAGTGCTTCATTGTCATTTTCATTGGATTCTCCCATTTGTGCGTAAATCGCTCGTAAGCTCTTTTTATTTTGTTACACGCATTCTCCCTTTCCGCTTCCGTCACACACGCAGCGCCAAGCGCCAAATCCCCCGCAGTGTTGAAGAGATCAGTCGTCCCCCTCACTTTTGATAAGGAAAAAAGCCTTATAGGTACGTCAAATAAATAATAACCTATTTACGCTAGGCTATGTAAAACTCCCCCATTAACAGCATCACGTCACTAACCACAGCTAAGACTGCACAATCTCGTATTCACTCTGTTGGATATCTGAAGCCAGTTTGTCTACTTAGATAGGCCTACTGTAAATCGTCAAATTATGGCCGGGGTCTTAAGACAAAGTAGCCTACAGGCCTTTAGGGGCAGGATTGTATTAGAGACAGCCCTTTATTTCTTATGCGAGTTTTATTTTGAGACATGCGTTTCTTGGAGCGGCATACTGGTAGGCCTTCAAAAGCATGACATTTTCGGTTTAGTTTGATATTTAATTTACTTTTGGACTGTTTAATTATATTGTTAAATGTTGGGACTGATGGGCACTGAAATCTGGGGAGGTATTTGATGATCACTATTACGTTCCATGTAGTTGAAAGAGTGTCGCGATTTCAAACAAACCATCCGCTTTCATGCATTCATTGAATGTCCACGGTGCTGTAATGGAAACCTTATTACGTAGCCAAGTAGCCTATTGAGTTATTTTTAAATTATGCATAATTTACTTTTTATTAATTTCGTTGGCTGGAATGCCTCGAGTCGTGGCAACAATTGTGTTTAGCGTGTTTCAGCCTCTGGCAAGCTCTGGCAAGGCGGCAAGCGACTGAGCTTGAGAGCGACATGTTGGAAACCCAGCTGGAAAGTCAGTGACCGAATGCACGCAAGAGTTGTATACATAAGAAACACCCAGAGTCTGGGGGTGCCAAAACGCGTAACTCCCTCTATCGCGCGTAAATGACACGGGAGAATTCTGGCAGGGTGAAATATGCGTACGCGTTTTTTTACTTTACGCACGCACTTGGGTTAATTCCCCGCTTAGTGTTTTGTTGTGCCTATACAGTGTTGGGAGTAACGCGTTATAAAAATGGCATAATGGGCCTAATTTGCTGTAACGTGGTAGGCTAATGTAAGGCATTACAAAAAATTGGTACATATTACTCGGGAGTCGGGACAAACTTCAGTAACGTGCGTAAATGCATTTTAACCCGAAAAATCTGTGTAAATTGTAGAATGTTATCTCCTGTCAGGCCTAGGCTAGGCTACTTTCAAGACGATTGTGGCTGCAGCAAGTCGGACATTTGCGACATGGACATAAAGGCCTGCTTGAGCATATGAAGGCAGAACATTCATTCATATCACAGAGGGTAGGCCTCTGACTCTGGGTGGACTGGGTGGAATGCAGATGGAAAGTTAAAGCAGATAGGCTACACACCTTCCAAAATCGCCTGTTTTCCATTGTTGCACAGCTGCTGGACTGGACGGTGGAAGAATAACGATTTCTTTTAACTCTCAATTACTGTAACTGTGTGTCACCCTGGCGTTCGTTAGGACCGTACCACTGGAGGAGGGACCGCTCATAAACTCCCCTTAATTGTTGAAAATATAAACTAGGTATAGTTGTGACTTCCGAACAGTTTTTGTGAGTGCTACTTTGTTAATATTTGGGGAAACTGCGAGTAAGGGGGTGCGACCGTTCTACATGTAGGCTGCTGAAGTGCCGCGAGGGTGCAGCAAATGAACTTCAGAAACAATATATTTAAAGGGACACCAGGCAAGCCTGATGCTTTTTCTCTACGAAACTCCCGCTCGCTCGGTCTGAAGCTCTTTTCCTTTTCTTTGCATCTTCCGTCAAGGGTTTTCGCTGCTTCTTCGCCGGCTCTGCCATTATACACACGTTTGCAACAATCGCTAGCGTTTCGTTAGCCTCCCTCTGTGCTGTGGATGCAGGATAGAAACTGAAACTGCTTCGGTCGCCGGGTACGATACACTGAACTTGCAAGCGGGATATTCTTCCTACAGGCAGTAGGGGCGGGCGAGAGAGTCTTCATTCGCCCTGTAATGAGTCATTTAACCATATACCGACTTACGAAGATGATTAATTAACACGAAAACGTTGCCTGGTGTCCCTTTAAGCTCACGACATTCAGACTGGCATAAAAAGTTAACGGCCCACCGGGAATCCTCCCGAAGCTCCCGATAGCCATTCCGGGGTTGCATTCAAAGCATTAAATAACTTAATTTAACAGATATTGCAACTGCATGGTTAACTATACCATGAGGTTAATAAAGCTGGTTCCGAATTAGTCATTGAATTAATAGCTTTATTTTGTTATATAGAAGTATCTAAATAACCTGTTAAAATGTACCAGAATTCAGGAAATTGCATCTAGTCCAAAAAAAAATTTCTGGGGGAGGACCCCCATACCCCCCCCTGAAATGTCCCACCCACTTTCAGAATGCCTACGACGCCCATGGTGTAAATACAAACTTCAGATCCACTATGAAATCCATAAAGACATGCTCCGCACATATAACTCTGAAATATGCAAAGCAAGACAGTCTTTCTTTTCTAACATCATCAATAGAAGTTCAAATAACACTCGTATTCTATTTTCAACTGTTGATAAGTTAACAAATCCCCCCTCACAATTAGCACCTGAACTTCTCTCAACTAATAAATGCAATGAGTTTTCATCTTTTTTTAAAGGTAAAATTGACAAAATCAGACTCAACATATCTGCTCTATCAACACAATTACTAATTCAACAACCTGAACTTCCAGCAACAAACAGAGGGAAACTTAACTTGATGTCAGAGTTCAGCTTGATAGACTACGAAACACTTGAAAAAAATGGTACACAATCTCAGCTCTTCCACATGTGTCTTAGACACTCTGCCTACCAATTTCTTCAAAACTGTTTGTCACCTCATAGCGGCGGATGTCCTTCAAATTGTAAATGTATCACTGCTGTCTGGCACTTTTCCTAAGTCACTGAAAACAGCTGTTGTAAAGCCACTTCTCAAAAAGAATAACCTGGATGTCTCCATGCTAAACAATTACAGGCCCATATCCAATCTACCTTTTATTGGCAAAATTATTTAAAAGTAGTCTTTAATCAATTAACCACCTTCCTAACATCAAATGGGTATTTTGATTACTTTCAGTCTGGTTTTCGGGCAAATCACAGCACTGAAACAGCTCTCATTAAAGTTTCCAATGACATACGCCTCAACACAGATTCAGGTAAAACATCAGTCCTAGTGCTACTGGACCTTAGTGCAGAATTTGACACTGTTGATCACAATATTTTACTACATAGACTAGAACACTGGGTTGGATTTACAGGCATAGTTATCAGCTGGCTAAAATCATATCTACAAGAAAAGAGCTTCTTTGTTGCCATCGGAAACTATATCTCAACACCAACGTTCTTGACCTGTGGTGTTTTTTCCAGAGGCTGATCTTGGGGCCACTATTATTCAACCTCTATATGCTCCCACTTGGACAAATCATCCAAAATAATTTGATTTCGTATCATAGCTATGCAGATGACACACAAATTTACTTATCTCTGTCGCCAAACAACTATGGTCCTCTTGAATCTATGTGACAGTGTATAGAACAAATCAACACCTGGATGTCTCAAAATTTTCTTCAGCTGATCAAAGAAAAAACTGAAGTAATTATATTTGGTAAAAGGAGGAAAGACTTAGGGTTGCCACCCTCCTTGACACAAAAGGGTTGAAGGCAAAGGATACTGTTACAAATCTTGGTGTATTAATTGACAGTGATCTAAATTTTAACAGCCACATGAAAGCGATAACTAAAACATGTCAAAACATGACTTAGAAAACCTCATTCATGCATTTATCTCCAGCAGGGTTGATTACTGCAATGGACTGTTCACAGGCCTTCCTAAAAAGACTATTAAACAGCTTCAGGTGATACAAAATGCAGAAGCTAGGATTCTAACAAAAATTAAAAGAACTGACCACATTACTCCAATTCTTAAGTCCTTGCACTGGCTTCCAGTAAGTCACAGAATTGACTTTAAAGCACTATTGCTTGTTTATAAATCAGTAAATGGAGTAGGACCTAAATACCTGTCAGACATGCTTCAGCAGTACACACCTTCTCGTCCTCTCAGGTCCCAGGTGAAAAACCTGTTAGTTAAACCTACTGTTAGAGCTAAACATAGTGAAGCAGCTTTTAGCTTGAAGTTAGTAGTATGCAAACACTGCTCACCACTGGCGGAGTTTATGATCATAAAGTGCCGTCCTTTTTACCTGCCAAGGGAAATTACTGCGATTCTGCTAGTCGCAGTATACATCCCGCCTACCAACAATAACAGCGATAGGAACACGGCTCTTAGTGAACTGTACCAGGCTGTCAGTGAACAACAGCCGGCACACCCAGACGGTTTCACCATCTTCGCTGGAGATTTTAACCATGCAGATCTTAAAACAGTTCTTCCAAAGCTACACCAGCATGTTGTTTTCCCAACAAGAGGAGACAACATCATGGACCTGGTCTACACTACACACAAAGGAGCATACAAAGCCACCCCCCTCCCCCACATTGGACTTTCAGACCATATCACTGTTATGCTAATGCCCACATACAGACAAAGAGTGAAGGCAAACAAACCGGTTCGCAAGCAGGTAAAGGTGTGGCCTGAGGGAGCCTCTGATGCTCTTCAAGACTGCTTTGACACAACAGACTGGGAAATGTTTAAGCAGGCAGCCACTTACAACAACCAGACAGACATAGAGGAGTATACAGACACTATAACCTCTTACATCACCAAGTGCATCGATGATGTGACCCACACAAAAGACATCATCACTCGGGCTAACTGGAAGCCATGGCTGACAGGGGATGTCCTCAGGCTGCTGAGGGCCAGAGACATGGCTTCTACATACCTGACGCACCCGACCGGTAGCGCGACAACGTGACGTCAAAATGACGTAGATCTCTCTGGCGCGCCAGGGTTTTGGCCGTGTAGCACACGGTAGCGCACCACTCGTTTTTTTTTTCAGACGAGCGCGACAAGGCGGAAACAGGAAGATGGACTAGTTCGAGGGCAAGCGAGAGTTGCAGTGTTTTGTTACAGTCGTGAATTTTTAATAGTTTGCTGGATAAGTTAACAAAGTTACCAGTGAGAGTTGCAACACATGGAATTAGGAGGAAAGAATAGACACTATTTATTTTCAAATAAAGGATATCTATTAAGGCCTGAACAAAATCTCTTTCCACTTCAGGAAATTACACAAACTCAGCCAGCTGCTAGCTAGCTAGCCAGCTAACTAAACGGTTTAAATTATTAAAATTTCCCTCGGGATGATAAAGTACCTATCTATATATCCATCTATCTATCTATTTATCTACCTGTGCACACACCTTGGAAACTACATGATAATGATGATGGTAGTTGTGAATAGTGGCAACCAAAGTACCATCACAGAGGCTAGTTACTGGTGTTTCTTACTGCAGCTTCTTCTGCTGTGTAAGTAGTTAACGTTAGTCTTTTCACAACAGCGACACCTCTGTTCAGGAGAATATTGCAAGTAGTGTCGCGACCACCACGCGCGAGTATAAATGGTTACGGCGCTTCTGTGACGTCACATTGTCGCGCTACAGGTTGGGTGCGTCGAGTATGTGGGACGTATTAAAGCCTACAGACCTGGGGATGAAGCTGGCACGAGAACAGCGAGAGCTTAATTTCGTAAGACGAGACGAGAGGAAATATGTTCGTCAACGACCTTTTTTTTCATGACTAAGACGAGACGATGACGAGACGGCAGTAATGTCCTGAAACACTGACTAAGACTATCTTAAGATGCATTATTGTTGACGAAAAAAGACGAGACTAAAATGTTTTGCATGAAATAAAAACTAAGATAAAATCTCTCTTCATTTTCGTCTACAAAATGAGAAGACAGAATATCTAGTTGTTATGTTTTCAAAATATTCCGAATGAGTTCATACGCAACAGCTTTCCTGTAGGCTAGTCTACGTGCTGTGGCTGCACGAAACTACATGGAACAAGAACACCGGAGATTTCTGCCAGAGTTAGCAAGCTAACTACCTAAGCTTTATGCCACAATGCTACATACCCAGAAGTTGAAGCTTCTCTCATACAAATTAACATCCCCCAGAATGTCCATACGAAAATGTTCATCATGTAATTTCAACTATTTAACTAGTTAGACTGATGATGCAAAGTTTGCTAGCAAGTAAGCTAATATGGAAAGTTCGCTAAAGATGGAGAGTCTGTTTGGGGAATGTGTTGTTTGGGCGCATATCGCCATCTAGCGAGGCAGAGTAAAACATTAATACTTTGGCCTATGACAGTGTTTCTCAAACTTTTTCAGTTTCAGGACCACTTAACTAACCCTAGCTAAAAAAAAAAAAGATTAGACCTACTTCAACAGTAGCCTATAATTAGTCTACACAATAGGCCTACTCACTGAACCACCTTGCTTATTGTCTTTGCACTTTGCTTATTGTGTGGATTCATACTGTATGATTTAAACTGGCATATCTTACATAGACAGTGTTGCAGAACTGTTTTTACATACAAGTTGGTTCAATATTGCAAACAACTCATCTATGTTATATTTTACCACGTCTGCTCGCGGACTACTTGGGACCACACTGTGCGAAACACTGGTCTACGAATATGACAGTGGTCCAGTCAAATCTTTTACTGTCTATGGTCAAATCCCAGTCAAGCTATAACTGTAGCTCGACTTACCTGTGCATGTAAACATACTGACTGACAAAAAATCAGAATGAGTAATTATAACAGACGAGTAGCCCTGTGGACACACAATATTGTTGGAAAATTGAGATGTGTGAAACACTATTTGACTCAAATGGTAATCAGAAATAATTTGTTATAAAAAAAAAGACTAAAATGTGTTGACTAAAACTGACTAAGACTAAGATAACTTTAGTTTTCTTTTGACTAAAACTAGACTAAAATGACGAGACTTTTAGTCGACTAAAACTTGACTAACAAAAATGATATTTGAATGACTAAATATGACAAAGACTAAAAAGGACATTTCGTCACAAGACTAAGACTAAGACTAAATTAAAAATAGGTGACAAAATTAACACTAATGTGAGATTGCTGTTTATAGACTTCAGTTCTGCATTCAACACCATAATACCACAACAACTCATCTGCAAACTTGACAAACTGGGACTCAGTACCTACCTCTGCAACTGGCTACTGGACTTCCTCTGTCAGAGGCCTCAAGTAGTACGTATTGGCAACAATATCTCAAGCAGCATCACACTGAGCACGGGGGCCCCCCTAGGCTGCGTGCTCAGTCCGCTGCTCTTCACCCTGCTGACGCATGACTGCACTGCAACCTACAGCAACAACCACATAGTGAAATTTGCTGACAACACAACTCTGGTGGGTCTCATCACCAAGGGCGACGAGACTCAATACAGGTTGGAGGTCGACCTTCTGACCACGTGGTGCAGGGACAACAACCTCCTGCTGAACGTCAGCAAGACTGTTGTTGAGATTGTTGTTGACTTCCGAGATTGTTGTTGACTTCCGGAGAGGTCACACCCAACACCTGCCACTGACCATCCACGGTGCTGTGGTGGAGACAGTAAGCAGCACCAAATTCCTGGAGGTGCACATCAGTGAAGACCTCTCCTGGACCACCAACACTGCATCACTGGCGAAGAAAGCTCAGCGCCGCCTGTACTTCCTGCGGAAACTCAGGCGAACAAGTGCTCCACCAGCCATCATGACCACATTATACCAAGGCACCATTGAGAGCATCCTCTCCAGCTGTATCGCTGTGTGGGGCGGAAGCTGCACTGAATACAACAGGAAAGCCCTGCAGCGCATAGTGAACACAGCTGGAATGATTATTGGTGCTCCACTCCCCTCCCTGAAGGACATTTACACCTCCCACCTCACCCGCAAGGCGACCACAATTGTGAGTGATGCAAGTCACCCCGCTCACAATTTGTTTGATCTACTGCCCTCTAGGAAGAGGTACAGAAGCCTGCGCTCCCGCACCACCAGACTCACCAACAGCTTCATACACCAGGCTGTTAGGATGCTGAACTCTCTCCCCCCTCCACCCTCAGCTACATAACATCCTGGACTTTGGACCCACAATGGCTGCACTACTCCACTTGTACACTTGCACACTTTGCAACTTGTTGTTGTTGTCCTGTTGTCCTGAAAACACTTCTGAACACACTTCTGCTGCTCTTACATAACCTGCACCACTATGCCACTTGCATACTTAGGTCAAACAAAACTACCTCAGCCATTTATTGGCCTGACTTTTGCACTATTATATTGACTGTCTACTGTATGCACAATTGCACAATTTCAACCCAAATTTTGCTGCTCTTATTTCTTCATTGTATGTGCCTTCTTATTTACTTTTTATATTGTTTACTTGAATGTTATGTTTGTCTGTGGACCTAATTGGTAAAATATGTCTTGTATCCACCGTAGGATAGTGGGAAACGTAATTTCGATCTCTTTGTATGTCTTGACATGTGAAGAAATTGACAATAAAGCAGACTTTGACTTTGACTTTGACTTTAGCTGCTATGCGGCTCAGCTCTAGAGCCAACTTTCGGATGACATCAAAAAGGCCCCAACTGTAGCCAGTTTTAAATCTAGACTTAAGACCAAACTGTTCTCAGATGCTTTCTGCTAACTGCGCCGAGTTACAAATTCTGAATCTGCCTTGATAATTATTCTACCTTGTCTTTTATTACATTTTTAACACTTTTGCCTTTGTTTTTGCTTACTAATTATTCTTTATTTTTAAATGATTTTACCTTGTGTTTTATGTTTTCTTTTTATTATGATCTTTACCTTTTAACTATTCTTTGACTATATTCTATGCTTTTATTTGTTATTATTGTTTGGTTTATGTAAAGCACATTGAATGACCTCTGTGTATGAAATGCGCTATATAAATAAACTTGACTTGACTTGACTGATTTTCTCCCTTGTGCACACTGCAGCCGTGGCCTACTGGTTAGGGCTTCGGGATTGTAACCAAAGGGTTGCCTGTTTGATCCCCGACCCAGTAGGAAAAATGTGGACGGGGGAAGTGGTTGAGCACTGCTCTCCCATGCCCACATCCACGGCTGAGCAAGGCACCTAATGCGTCTTACATACTCAGCGTTCCCGACCGGTAGCGCGACAATATGACGTCAAAAAGATGTAGATCTCTCTGGCGCGCCAGAATTGTGGCCGGGTAGCGCACCTCTCTATTTTTTTCAGCTGAGCACGCCAAAGCGGAAACCGGAAGATGGACTAGTTTCGAGGGCAAACCAGAGTTGCAGTTCGGATGACTGTTTTGTTACAGTCATGAATTTTTAATGGCTTGATGGATAAGTTAACAAAGTTACCAGCGAGAGTTGCAATGCATGGAATTAAGAGGAAAGAATAGAAAAGGTTTATTTTCAACAAAAAGATATCTGCTACAGTAAGACCTGAACAAAATCTCTTTCCACTTTAGGAAATGACACAAACTCAGCCAACTGCTAGCTAGCTAGCCAGCTAGCTAAAATGTTTAAATTATTAAAATCCCTCAGGATGAAGTATCATCACTGAGGTGAAAGAATTGTGAATAAGCATTATAGTCTACTGTATTTCTCTTGTCCTTGCCCTATGCAAGCATCCTTTGTTTATCCTTGAATTCAATGAAAGCCTGTCTAGAGGCCTTTTGCCTATCACCAGGTGTGAAATGTTAATGTTTGTAGAACAGGCCAGGCCTCTGAGGAACTTCCCAGGAAAGGGGGTAGTTTTAATTAAAAGACAATAGAAGCTGACCAGACCTGATGAAGGCCTAATCCTCATCCTCCCTTTCTATTGCATATTCAAACTGGGTTGGACCTAGAGGTCACTCCTTCTTTTGTTTGTAACATAAAGTTAGTATACACCTCTGTGTAGTTAGAGAATCTGGTGAAACCCATGATGGGGTGGCACAAACTTGCATCTCTCCCTTGAGGGGCATTGGCCCCTTATTGAAAAGAATAAAAGCCTGCATCCTGATTTTCCATCGTCCTGACTGAGTCTTAAGAGAAATATGGTAGTAAAAAATATACTATCAGAGGCTAGCTTTAGTCTTTTACCATCTCTGTGGCTTTTACTGCCATTGACAGCAATGCTACTGACAGCTTCTACTGTGTAAAGTAAGTAGCTCTAGCCTTTTCATAACAGTGACACCTCTGTTCAGGAGAATATTGCAACTAGTGTCATGAGCACCACGCGTGAGTATAACTGGTTACGACGCTCCCGTGACGTCATATTGTCGCAATACAGGTCGGGAATGGTGAATATGCAGACGCCTTAAACCCTCACTGCTCCCCGAGCGCCGCTGTAGTTCACTGCTTCGGGTTAGTGTGTGCTTCACCTCACTGTGTGTTCACTGTGTTCTGTGTGTGTTTCACTGATTCACGGATTGGGATAAGAGACCAAATTTCCCTCACGGGATCAAGAGTAAACATGACTGCATAAACAATATTGATTCAGGAAGCAACATATGTTTTCCAGTCAGAATTTTATTTACAAAATGTCAATGATTATAATATAGTATGCAGCTGAGACTAGTTAACTGGTGAGAATTTTTTTTATCACTGATTAGTTTTTTTACATAACAATGACTATAATAGAGTATGCAGCTGGCTGAGACTACAGTGAACTGGTGAGATTACTCGTTTACCATTACAAGTGTATTGCTGTTGCTTTATGGTAGAAATGTTATAAACATGCATAGTTCACTAGAAGGTTTATTTGTATAGCCGGGGAGCCAAAGTCTCAAAGGTGGGTTGGACCTGACATCGTCTGCCATACTTTTTATTTGTGTTTTTTCTGTTAACTTTGACCCTAAGAAACACTAATTGCAGGGTCTGCTCTGCCGGAAATATCGCGGAAAAAAATTGTGGCCATTTTAGTGTATGCACCCTTTAATTTGATCAGAAAACTGTGAAAAATATTTTTATTTCCTCAAATCCTCAGTGGGTTGGGTAGGCTGTCAATACAGTTTTTTTTCTGATTGCTTAAGCACATTTTTTGTAACTATTTTTTTGCAAAACTTTAAAACAAATCAGCAAAACATTGTAGTTCTCTTGCAAAAGCCAACACACCTTGCTTAACTCTTTACACCTTCGTAAAAATGGTGTTTTTCATATCCAACAGTAAACACAAGCCATCACAATAATAAGCACACAATGTGCCAACTACACACTGATGGTATGAATAAAAAACACATCTGGCTTTTGCTTTCTCTGTGCACAAGGTATACTATGTCAGTTTGAGGTCATACTTTTGTCATAGTTCTGTAAACAGGGAATGTAGTTTGTTATGCTTTACGGAGACGTGGCTAACAAGCCATATCTCTCCAGTCCTGTTCACCCTGTACACATCTGACTTCTGCTACAACACCGAGTCATGCCACATGCAGAAGTTTTCTGATGATACTGCAATTGTGGGGTGTATCAGGAACGGGCAGGAGGAGGAGTACAGGAGCCTGGTGGAGGACTTTGTGCAATGGTGCAAACTCAATCATCTTCAACTTAACACTTCAAAGACCAAGGAGATGGTGGTGGATTTCCGCAGGTCTAAGCCCACTTTGCTACCAGTCCACATTGATGGGGTCAATGTGGAGATGGTTAGCACCTACAAGTATCTGGGTCTCCACCTGGACAATAAACTGGACTGGTCAGCCAACACTGATGCACTCTACAAGAAAGGGCAGAGTAGGCTGTACTTCCTGAGGAGGCTGCAGTCCTTCAATGTGTGCAGTAAGCTCCTCAGGATGTTTTACCTGTTGTTGCCAGCGTCCTCTTCTATGCAGTAGTGTGTTGGGGACAGGGCTCGAAATTAACGATGTCCCGACGTCCCGGGGACCATAAAAAATGCTTCCGGGACACAATAGAATGATGTCTGGGACAACTCTGGGACAGTAGAAAAGATGTCAAAGCAAATTTCAAAATAGATACTTTTTTCCTAAACTGCTCACATGGGAATCTAAACGTATCTTTCTCGTCTGAATAAAATGATACAACATTTGACCTGGCGTAACGGACAGCTGGCAAAAGCAGCGTCAGCCAGCTGATCTGTAAATAAGTGGTTTTGTAGCCTACACGCAGCCTTACAACACTGTTTAGGCTACTGCTCTTCAAATCACGGTAGGCTACAATGTTATTTTTGGTACAAATGTAGTAAGATACCCAAATGGGCTGGGTGCTTGCGTTTCCTTAGAAATCCGCCATTTAATTGGTTAACTGAATATTAAGTGACGGCGGTAGGCCTAATGGGTCACTTTCCGATATAGAGGTTAACTTGCCTAGCAGGCAGGTAAATGGCATTTGTTTTCATGACAGACGAGATCACAGTCCTCTCTGACTAAAACGCTGCGTGTTTTCTGTCAGTGACAGACAAACGTCACCAATATCATGCTGAGCTAAATACTGCAACTGCGATTTGACAAAACGATAGTGTTGCAAGGTAGCCTATAACAATGATAACAGTTATTTAAGTTAGCATTTGACATTTCGCTGTGACAGTTCTAAGGCTAGGGGTGTCCAAACTGCGGCCCGCCACGCACTTTAATCTGGCCTACCGAGCATTTAATTAGGTTATCATAGGCCGCTCGCTATGTTTTCCATCAATAGACGACGTTGTGGTTAACTTTAGGCTACTGCAAACTGCTTTACACTCTTCTTAGAGAACGTTTACAATGTCAAAACAGCTTGTTACATCGGGATAGTTGCAGCAAATCTAACTACGTTTTGCTACTTAATTTAATTGGGAACGCATTTGAGTGTGCACAAGAGGGTGAGAGCACGGCAGGAGAGTAGCCTATCTGACAGCTTCGTGGTAATTTCCCACGCTAATTGTTTTCACTGAGATCTGTGTCCATGACATCACACCAAACTGACATTGAAATTAAAGACACGTGAAAATAGATTATTGACGGAATGTTTTACAACCCTGTCCGTCAAAACGATGGACAATGAGAACGTCTAGTGCAACCTCAAAAAAGAGCCAAAAGCGCAATCTCTGAAAATGAGTGTTGATTGCAGATGATTGCATGCAGATGATTAATATTAATAAAATGGTGTTTAATAAATTGTTCAGAACTGACATGGTGGACCAGAACGAGTTAATTAAGTGATGCAAGTTACTGATTATTATGCTGTTTATTATAGAATGGGAAAAAAACAAAAACTTGAATTTGGGACACTGGTGGTTAAGTCCGGGACAGTGCCAAGTAGAATTCGGGACAGCTTCGGGACACTGAGAAAAAAAGTTAATTTTGAGCCCTGGTTGGGGAGGAAGCACAAGGAAGAAGGACGCGGGGCGAATTGACAGGCTGGTAAGGAAAGCTGGCTCTGTTGTGATGAATATTGGCAGGTCTTAGACCCCGCCCTGTTTGGTGTGCCTGTGCTCTCTACCGCTCTCTCTCTCTATTCCTGTTGAGCAGGTGTTGGTGTTCAGGTGTGCCTGATTGGCAGGACTATAAATCCCCTGCGTCCACAACAGCCAGTCCCGGCTTCCTCCTCCTGGCATTTGGCTTTCGTTGTCCTTTGGTTGTTAAACCCCTAGACTGATTTTGCATGACACTTTTGGTTTCCTTCCATTATACTGACTTGCACTACACCACGTTATCATTTAGTCTCTGTTAAACTAACCTTTAATTAATAAATTATCTTCATTATTATGGAATCAGCGTGTGGCCTCCCCTTTCATGTTTCATGCATCGAGCCGGCATGTCACACTGTAGTGGGAGGTGAACTGGAGTACATCACTTCACTATCTGACAAAAGGACCCTGAACAAACTGATCAACATCTTGGACAATGAGTGTCACCCACTCCACACCACTATTGTTAAGCAGAAGAGCCTGATCAGCTGGAGACTTCGCTCACTGCCTTGCACAACGGACAGACTGAGGAAGTCATTTGTCCCCAGGGCCATTGAACTGTTCAATGCCTCACTTAAGGGAAGAGGAGAGATAGACTTCTCGGCATAGTCTGTCTGCCTCTTCACCCCCTCCATGTTTGGCACTGTCTGTCCGCTAGCCACTTGTACCACTGTCTTTATGCCTCACTGTTTGCGTGCTATATTAGCACATTTGCACATATGCATAACCCCCCAGTTCAATATATAGATATATAGACTTTACTTTACTTACTTCTGCATTGTTGCACTGCTGCACTGTTGGTCTTACTCATTTGCACTATCACCATGACCACTATCACCATTGCACTACCACCGTGTCACTCATTCACACAGAGCACCTTACCATACCTTACTATGTACAGGAAATCACAGGATCAGTCCCTGCCTCAGTCATTGCCATTGCAAGCGCCTCTGATTGATTAATCACCACTATGTGGATACTGTTTTTAGAATTGATTTAGATTAAGTGTTAGTATAATTTGTATTTTTGTAAATTGTATTTTAGTATATTTTTATATATTGTATTAAGTGTCAGTTAGTATAATTTGTATTTTAGTATATTTAGCATATTCTTTATCTTGTACTGTCCTTATTATATTGCTTAGTTGTGTTTTTATATTATATACTTTAATTACTCTTTCTGCTGTTAGAGAATTGTGTTTGTGTTGTATGTTTGCCGCTGAGACCTTGAATTTCCCCTGGGGATCAATAAAGTATCTATCTATTTATCAAATCAACAAGTGTGTTTTTCCAAGTCAAAACAACAAAATAGCAATTTCACTGAGACAAAACAAATCAGTCTACATCACGTTGTCCCTCTCAAAATTTCATCTACATCACATGCAATGTCCTAGTCCAAGGCACAGCGGAAAATACATTCTGGAATGCCGTATCCAAGCCTGACATAACAATATTCCCACATGTAGACTGATTCTTCTTACCTATCCTCTTCCCCCTCCTCGTCCTCCTCTTGATCCTCCTTGTCCTCTTCCTCTAACTTCACCTCCTTGTCCTTGTCATCCTCTCCCTCTCACTTCTTCACCTCCGCGTCCTCTTCCTCCTCCTCTTCTTCCTCCTACTTCTTCACCTCCACGTCCTATTCTTCAGCCTCCTCTAATTCTTACTCTTCTCACTCTTCCTGCTCCCTCCATTGTACCCATTGTACATTACCTGTAGCTTATTTATAGTGCTTAGGCTGATTGCAAAGTGAACTAATTATCTAAAACAGTTTTCACATGAGAAAGTGTGCCAGAGAGTTGGCAAAATAGTGTAAATAATAGCCATACATGTGTATAGATTTGCTAGGAGTGTGTTGATCATTTGGAAATTGAGTGTAACGCTCAAGAGTGTAAAGCTCAAGCAAGATCCCCAAGGGAAATTTAACTTCAACGTTGTAAATCAATTCTATTAGAGCCAACAAATTAAATAATAAACAGTAAATAATACTGAATAATGTTGAAGATAGATAGGAAAATGCGTGGCGCAACTTGTTTTTGTTAAAAATATTTATTTCTTTTTTGAAAATGTTCTTCTTCTCAAAATATATTTGCTTCACTTCAAGGTTGGATTTTTCCTCATTGTTTTCATTGTGAGATTACAATAAATCGGCAAAAGACTATTTTTTATACCTGTTTTAGTCAACTTTTACCGAAGGTGACAATAATTTGGAGGGCACTGTACATGTTGCAGGGAGTGGAGTGTGTTTATATTGTTACTTTGCTTTGCCAATATACAGCAAAATATATTTATTTACAGGAAATACCAGTGCAGTATGAGTATGCATGAGTAAGAATGAGTGGATGAGTATGTGAGTATGAGTCAGGGATGGATTACTGCACGGGCCTACCGGGCCCAGGCCCAGGGGCCCAAGGGGTCAGGGGGCCCTGAAGCCCAAGCCTTTGCATGGAACCATTGCCTCAATATCAACAAATCAGGATGTAGGCTATGAATCTGATTGAATTTAGTATTGGCCATCCCCAAAATGCACCAGAATACAGGAAATCACATCAAACAAATTAAAAGTTTTCTGGGGGAGGACCCCCAACCCCCCCCGCCTCCCACATATACAACAATAAGTGGGGGGCCCTTAATACATCTGGGCCCAGGGGCCCGAAAGTTCATAATCCGCCCATGGTATGAGTGAGTGAGAATGAGTTATTGAGAATGAGTAAGTGAGTATGAATGAGTGGATGAGTATATGAGTAATGAGTGATTGGGTATGAATGATATCTTGATGTCAAATTGATTTGTAAATTTGACTTGATTCAAGGCGTCATTTTGACATCAATGTTTGATTTCATGTTGATGTTGAATTGACGTCAAATGCCCACTGGGGTGTCTTGGTGTTAATTAACAGTGTTATTTCACAACCACATGCAGTGATCGACTCACACATCAGACAGAAGGTAAGCCGGGGTAATTAGATATTACATCACCACTCTACCCTCCAATACAATGCCAGTATGAAGTACTATTTTGTTGACCTCATCAAATTGTAACCACATCACTAACCTCAGTGTTTCCAGCCTGCAGTTAGTATGCTCCAGCCCAGCAGACAGCAACTTCACTCCAGAATCCATCAGATGATTAGAACTCAGGTCCAGCTGTTTCAACTGGGAGTTTTCTGACTGAAGAACAGATGTTATGACCTCGCAGGACTCCTGTCTGAGATCACAACCAACCAATCTGCAGCAACAAAACACATATGGGAGGTTAATTATTGCTAAATTATTTTAACTAGATATTACATCACTACTATATCCTCCAATACAACACCAGTATTAAGTAGCCTACAGTTACTATTTTGTTGACCTCATCATATTGTAACCACATCACTAACCTCAGTGTTTCCAGTCTGCAGTTAGTATGTTCCAGCCCAGCAGACAGCAACCTCACTCCAGAATCCCTCAGAGGATTAGAATTCAGGTCCAGCTCTTTCAACTGGGAGTGTTCTGACTGAAGAGCAGATGTTATGACCTCACAGGAATCCTCTCTGAGATCACAACCAACCAATCTGCAGCAACAAAACACACATGGCAGGGTAATAGAGTGGCGTAGCACTGTCAAGGCAGCAATATCACTGGATCTAAACAAACCAGTGTACCATTAGTAATCACCATAGCGGTGGCTTTCTTAATCTATTTCAATAATTTTACGTTTCTAAGATGTTAGTATATTTTTTTACACTGTAAGAATCACTTACTACAACATATATTCATACCAACACCATCAAATTCGTGACTACAGAGTTTTATTTTAGCATGGGTTTCCTCCGTAAAAGAGACCTGCATGTAACGTCACAGCATGCAGTTAAAATCCTTAAATTTACGGACGTGTTTTGGCTTTATTTTTTTGGCAAAAAATGTCACTCTTAACAGCTGCCAGTCTTTGAGAAGACGTGAAATATCCACTGGAATTTTGTTTCTTTCTATTACACCTACCACTGAAACCGTGTTATGTGGCTAAGCTGCTGCCTAACAGGTAAAACACGTTTAAATGGATATATTTGTTTTTATTAGCTAGAAATGATGCCACATGTCTACATTCAATGCGTTTTAAGGCACTTTGAAAGTTTGTTTAGATCCAGTGATTCTGCCGTCATGGAAATGCTACGTCACACTTTGGTACTCTATTATTGCTAAATTATTTTCAGTAGATATTACATCACCACTATATCCTTCAATACAACACCAGTATTAAGTAGCCTACAGTTACTATTTTGTTGACCTCATCATATTGTAACCACATCACTAACCTCAGTGTTTCCAGCCTGCAGTTAGTATGCTCCAGTCCAGCTGATAGCAACCTCACTCCAGAATCCATCAGATGATTAGAACTCAGGTCCAGCTGTTTCAACTGGGAGTTTTCTGACTGAAGAACAGATGTTATGACCTCACAGGACTCCTGTCTGAGATCACAACCAACCATTCTGCAGCAACAAAACACATATGGCAGGTTAATTATTGCTAAATTATTTTAACTAGATATTACATCACTACTATATCCTCAAATACAAAACCAGTATTAAGTAGCCTACAGTTACTATTTTGTTGACCTCATCATATTGTAACCACATCACTAACC
This sequence comes from Alosa pseudoharengus, assembly GCF_046254945.1. Taxonomy (NCBI): domain Eukaryota; kingdom Metazoa; phylum Chordata; class Actinopteri; order Clupeiformes; family Clupeidae; genus Alosa; species Alosa pseudoharengus. The sequence goes on along the minus strand of NW_027468564.1, from coordinate 5,486,035 downwards.
TCAGTGTTTCCAGCCTGCAGTTAGTATGTTCCAGTCCAGCTGATAGCAACCTCACTCCAGAATCCCTCAGAGGATTAGAACTCAGGTCCAGCTCTTTCAACTGGGAGTGTTCTGACTGAAGAACAGATGTTATGACCTCACAGGAATCCCCTCTGAGATCACAATCAACCAATCTGCAGCAACAAAACACATATGGCAGGTTAATTATTGCTAAATTAATTTAATTAACTAGACATTACATCACCACTATGTCCTCCAATACAAAGCCAGTATTATAACCTGGTTACTATTTTGTTGTTCTTTGGTTTATTATAATTCAGGTTCAAATGCAGAACTGCTATTCTTACTCACCGTGCTTTCCTACAAGCCTTCAATACTACAAGCAGTCTCTTACGACCCTTACTTGTTGTCTTGTACTTTATCAGGTCAAACTCATCCAGTGTTTCCTCTGACACCAGAAGCATGTAGGCCAGTCTTGTACACCGGGCAGGTGAAAGCTTTTCTCCAGATTTCATGTACTGCTGAATCTCCTGATGAAGGGAGTTGTCCTTCATCTCCAATAAACAGAGTAACAAATTCATGCATCTTTCAGGGACTTTTGTGTCCTCACTCAGAATTGTTTTTATGTACTTGGCTGTTTCCTTAAGGCTGTCTGAGCTGCTCTCCGTGTGTGTCAGAAGGCCTTGTAGGAGTTTCTGGTTGGACTCAAGTGAGATGCCCATGAGGAAGCGAAGGAAAAGGTCCAGACGTCCATCTACCCTCTGTAAGGATTTATCTATTGCAGTTCTGAACAAATCAGCCATGGAAAGGTTGGAAGGGCCCCGCTTAAGTAACCTAGTCAGACGTTTCTCTATTGCTGTAAAAACAGATTGTTGCGAGGTAAAATGTGTCAGGGCTTCTGTCTTCTTATTCACAAAGGAGTGAAACACAAACAATGCAGCCAGAAACTCCTGAACGCTGAGATGCACAAAACAATAAACTTTTTGTTGGTCAATAGCACGCTCACTCGTGAAGAACTCTGAACACATACCGGAGTACAATGTAATGTCATCTTCATTGATGCCACATTTTTTCAAACTGTCTTCATAAAACAGGATATCACCCTTCAGCAGTTCTTTATATGCTAGTTCAGATAATTTTAGAATAGCCTCTTGGTTGGACTCCAGACGTTTTTTATCATTCCGTTCAGGGCCCTTGCCAAATTTTTGGCTCTTCCTGTTTGTCTCAGTGAGCAGAAAACAGATATAGATCTCAGTGAGTGTTTGAGGCAAGTCACTTGTGCTGGTTTCACCGATCGTTTTCAGAAGTACAGTGGCTAAGATCCAGCAGAAGACAGGGATGTGGCACATGATGTAGAGGCTCTTTGACCTTTTAATGTGAGTGATGGCTATGTCCAGCTTTTCTGGATTGTCAATCTTCTTCTTGAAGTATTCATCCTTCTGTTGGTCATTGAACCCTTGCACCTCTGTCCACCTGTGTATGTATTTATCAGGGATCCGTTTGACAGCTGCTGGCCGGGAGGTTATCCAGACAAGTGCATTAGACAAAAGCTTGCCTTTGATTAGGTTGGTTATCAACACATCTACTGACTCTGTCTTCAGGGGATCACAGATGTCTATGCTTTCTTCTACATTTAGGGGTAGTTTGCTCTCATCCAGACCATCAAAGATGAATATGATCTTCAACTTCTCAAGCATATGTGGATTTATGTCCTTTTCATTCAGTTCATGAAAGTCAAGGAGGAGTTTGAGAAGAGTGTATGACTTGTTCTGTTTCAAGTTTAACTGGCGGAATGGAAGTGCAAATATGAAATCGACATCCTGGTGGGCCCTTTCTTCTGCCCAGTCTAGAATGAACTTCTGCACACATACAGATTTTCCTATACCAGCAATGCCTGTGGTCATCACAGTTCGGATTTTGTTCCGGATATTTCCAGGTTCCAGTAAACACTGAAAGATGTCATTACAGTTGATTTTGTCTTTGTTTGCCCTTTGGAATTTTGCCTGTGTTTCAATCCTGCAAACCTCATGTTGAGTGTTGATGCCTTTACACTCTCCATCTGTGATGTAGAGCTCTGTGTAGATCTTATTCAGGGGTGTTTTGTTCTTCCCATCCTCAATACACTCAACATTACCAAACTTCTCTATCATCCACTTTTTGTGTTTTGCTTTGACTTCCGGTGGAATTGCATCTACCAAAAAAAAGAAGCTTAATAAGAAATCAATACACTGTACTCAGCTAGAAAAATTCAAACGTACGTTTTTGCATGACTTACACATTTACTGTATGTAGTGTTGTTTTATGGAGAATCTATGTCCATAATGATCATAATTTTGATTCATTGTCATATTTTAGTAATACATAACTACTGTATTTTAATTATTCTGTACATATTTCATTAGTGTGTCATTCTAAAGGTCTAACTGTCTTCCTTATATGAATCTTGAACAATTGTACCCTCTCATACAAAAAGTAAAAATAAAAAGTATCTTTAGAAATCATTAAAGTGCACTCAGTGTGACATACACAAACCTGAGGTACAGGTAGGTGTAGAATGTGTTAAAGTATTCAAACCTGAGATACAGGTAGGTGTAGAATGCATTAAAGTATTCACACATGAGGTACAGGTAGGTGTAGAATGTGTTAAAGTACTCAAACATGAGGTACATGTAGGTGTAGAATGTGTTAAAGTACTCAAACATGAGGTACAGGTAGGTGTAGAATGCATTAACGTATTCACACATGAGGTACAGGTAGGTGTAGAATGTGTTAAAGTACTCAAACATGAGGTACATGTATAGGTTTAGAAAGTCTCACCATCTCTCTCTCCTGACTCTGCATCCTCCCTGGAGAAACATGGCAAGAAGACAATGCAAATTCATTATAAATGCATTTGAATTATTCACTTAAATACATACAACAGAATATTCATAAGGACACTGATGTGTGTGTTTTTGTGTGTGTATACTGTATATACATGTGTGTGTGTGTGTGTTTGTGTGTGTGAGTGTGTGTGTGTTGTATCCATCGCTGTTTTACACCTTTTTTTACCCATGGATATTAGAAAGTATGGCCGTCGTATTACTGGGGGAAAACACCTTACTGTTCATGGGCAAAACTTCCCGACAGTCAGAGACACCTGTCTGATTTCCAATCAGAGACACCTGTCTGATTTCCAGTCAGAGACACCTGTCTGATTTCCAATCAGAGACACCTGTTTCTCCATTGGCCTCCAGTGATTGTTGCCCCCACCATGATGGCAGTGATAGTTATGTACGGTCATTTCTGCAGCCTAACGAGGTGTCTAGCTTTCTAATATCTATTTTTCACCGCCACTTTTTGAGCGCATCACTTAATTAACAAGGTCATTATTGCGCTACTGCCACCATCTGACATGAAAGAGTATTTATTTACTTAGCAACTTACTGCATGGCAGGCACAAATACTCAACAATGGCAGAGACTACTATTTGCAACATCTAAATAATAAATGTTTTTGGACTGATTAAATGAAATTAGACAGTTTCCCACAGCACACCTGATGATCTCTCACAGCACACTGGTGTGCCACGTAACAGTGGTAGAAAATGACTGCAGTAGTCTTATTGTGTAGACACTAAATTTGCCCACTAGGTGGCACTCTCTCTCCACTTTTGTATATATTTGCGCATTTGCAAAATGAAAATGTAAAACATTGTAGCTATAAACTCACTTTGAATCAGACTGCTGTGGTCCAGTGCTGAACGTGAGAGGATCCTCCATGGACACTGGTCTGTGTGTCTGTGGTCTGGTTATGGGAGAAGACAAAAACAATAGATTTAGCCAACGCATCTTTCCCAAATTTGCAGCTCAACATGCAGTACCACAGTGACCTGTTTGCTTGTTTTTGGTTTCCAAATATCATTTCTAAAATGTGTGCGTGCGTGCGTGTGTCTGTGTGTGTCTGTGTGTGTGTGTGTGTGTGTTTTAATTCATACACTGATGCTGTTTGTGCCAAAGCCCATCAGCGCATGTACTTTTATCGCAAACTGAAGAATTTTAACATTGACCCCACTTTTATGAGAATGTTTTATTCCTGTTTTATTGAGTCTGTTTTAACCTTCTGTTTTATCTGCTGGGGGGTAATTCCAGAAATGAGGTTTAACAAACACTGAGATAAAACTTAACCTCTGGGTTGTCTGTGGCAACTAATTGAATCTGTGGCAACTAAACCAAAACACTGGTTACCAGTTAGTTCAAACAACACTGTGTTAGTTAACCTGGAGTTGTGCGCGTTCACGGGGAACTTATAAAGGCATCATCTATTGAGAGTCGAAACAATGAGTGAAACCGGCGAAACGAAGAGCACCGTATTTTTAGTAAAGGCGGCGTAGCCAGTTCTCCTCGAGGCTTACGAGGAGGAGAGAACTGTAATAACAAAAAAGAGCAATACTTTAGCATCTGCCAAGGAACGAGACCTTGGTTGGCAGAGAATAGCCTGACCGTGTAAAAATAGCTGCCTGGTTGAACATGTACTGAAATAACCGAACATAATTGAACATAACCTGAACAAAACCTACCCCCTACCAGGTTAAGTTCAGAGCCTATGTTACCATAGTTACTTACATAGCCTGATCATTATTGAACGTTTTGGAACTGAAATCCCAGGTTTACCTCTTACTCTGGGTTAACATACCCAGTTAAGCCAGTAAACCTGCTTTCTGGAATACCCCCCTGGGCCAAAAAAATGGAGTTCCAATTGCACGGGAGGGAGGGGGAGGGAGTACCGAGCTAGCTCTCTGTTTTGTTTGAACATCACCAGAAGTGACGTTACCAGACGCGGCTCGTTCACTTGGGCAGCAGGGGCAGAGCCCTACTAAAGATTCATCCACTAGAAAAGTAGATCCACAAAATATTTTTTTAAAACAAAATGTTGTTTGTTTATTATTGTAATCAGTGGCAAAGTACTCAATCATGTTACATTTTTGTATGATTTGCAAAGAAATTTCGCAAAGATCGCAAAGATCTCGTTGATCATATCCGTAGTTGTTGTAGGCCTACTGTAACGTTACATTTCATTTCTGGTAGGGCAGTGACGTCACTGAAGAAATTGAACAGCGCCTGCTGTTTGTCTATGTAAATCTGTCGACCGATAATGGAACTGCAGCTAGAGCGCGGTTAGTAGAAGGTCGGGTGGGCAGATCATGCCACTGCCCACCCTATACGACGTCAGAACTTACTGCCTACTGTAGGTAGTAGCCTATGCCTACTGTATTAGTCCGCACTAAGTTTGTGAGGTCAGGGCAGACAGTTGAAAAATGGCGAGTGAACAGCGTGTGTGCAATAGTGTGGAGTTTCTCTTAAAGAACTTATTCGAAAGACTTGAGTTTGTAGTTAACTTAGCTATGAAAGACCTAGGACCTGATCAGCCCGACATTAACGACGTATACCAACAAACAAAGGACAAGAGTCGGTCATTTAATCGGACATTTTCACGTTCGTGGTAGGCCATATTTTTGATAAGAAGCTCTGGTTGTCCTGAACGCAATAAAATGTTCTGTTTTCCATGCCTGCTTTTCCGATCTTCTGGGGGACATGGGGATGTTTGGAGTAGGCTAGTGTAGGTGTGTGTGACATGAAACATTTTTCAGAGAAGGCAAAAAACATGAGGCTAGCATCTGAGTTGTGCAAATTAGCCATGCTGGGGAAAGCTAATATTGCAGCACAACTCGATGAGGGCTACAGTGCGAAATCGTGTACGAGTTTGTTCACCTGAGAGTAACACAGATAAAGTAAGGCTGATTGCACAGACATTTGATGGGGCTAGTGTCATGAGAGGAGCATCTGGTGGAGTGCGTAAGAAAGTGCAAGACGTGTAGCCTACCCTAATTGCTATGCACATCAATTGAACCTGGTGATGGAAAAGGCTGCGTCAGCTGCATCCTCAGTGGATGTAAAAGCTTATTTTGGAGTGTTTCGAAATAATTTAAACATCTGGAGATTTTAATACAATCTCAGTTAGAGAGGCTTAAAGGGTTTTCTCGAATGCTCTTAGATCCCGAGTTTTTATTCCTTAGACCTGTTCTAAGATCATGCCCCGTGTAGATGTGGTCTATGCACAGCTGCAGAAAAGAGCAATCGATGCAGTGGAGGCACACAGGGTTACAGACAAGTTTGTGGCCAACATGAGAACGATAGGCCTACGTGATGTCCCGTGCCTTTGTGCAAAACATACCGGTGTCCAGGATAAGCGCAGGTCCGCTTGTAACTTTGCGCAAATTGCCTATGAAGTGTGTGACAAATCATAGTTACAGATTTTCATTCACTGGCCATTTGTCTGCCGCCATCCTATTTGATAGTTCAAGCTTCCTTAAATTTTCCAAATCATTCCCCAAGGAGCTCTTGAAAAAAACTGCCCTTTTACGTGTATGTGTCACTTAATATTAATTTCTATACAAACCACGGTGGACACGCAAGCACTCATTCATACACACAGAATATTTACCTTTTTAATGAATAGCCTACTTTTAATTTACTCTTTAAAGTTGAGCTGGCTCTTGAACACAATAATTTTGTTACTTATAATTTCTTTTATGAGTAGGCTACGCCTACATGACAATAAACAACTTGAACTTGACTGAGAGCTGAGTGGTGTAAGGCGGTGTGAAGCCTGCGCTTGGAGCTCCAGTGGAATTTTGATTTCGCAACGAATTCTCGGTTAATTTGTTTCCCTCTTGAGTTTTCCCCCAAAGTAGTTCTCCACTGATCTGAGCTAATGAGCTGATTAGCGGTACCTACATTGTAGCTTTTATTTGTCTGGAATCTCAACATTTTAAACTTCACTTCTTATGAATAAAATAACATTAAGTAGGCTAACATAGGTTAATAATGCATGAACAAAACGGTAACATTATGGAATTCCATTCCCCAGATTTCGCTCATAGCCTAGCCATAGAAAGAAAGAGTCGTAAAAATGAACAAAATCTCCGTGGACCGCCCTTGTTCGTCCAGCTGCAGGTGACCTGGAACTATGCCAATTAGTTTTTTTCTAAACTTGATCAACAGACTCTGCCCCGCCTATTTGACGTTACCCTGTATCGCTTAGAGCACCTAAGATATAATAGATAAAGGAATGCAGGTAACTAACAGCCAACCACATTTCAAATACAACATAACTTCATTCAGAAGTACCTAATAACTGCTGTACAGCTGACAGAGAGAGAGATAGATAGAAATAGTTTAAAAATCCTAGAGGCAACTATTTTACCTCTTATCCAGTTCCTTCTCCAGCTTGTCTGCAAGGTCATTGTGATTCATATCCTTCAGGATGAGCAGTGTTACCTTCAGGGCATCATCACCATAGGCCTTCTTCATTATGTCTGCAGTATTTGTGGAATCACATTTCTCCAGCTTGCCCTTTGGAATACCATCAAAGCCTTCCAGCACCCCATCAGTCAGGTACAACTGGAACGTCTTCAGTTCTTTGGCTGTTAGACGTTCTAGAGTGTTAAGGAGAAGCTTCAGGGGGTTCATGATAGATCCTTAAGATTCTGTGAAACAGAGGACAGCCCTGAGAATCAGAACAGGATACAGGGTATACACTTCAGTATATGGGTTACACTTCAGTACGTGGCATGGGTTATACTTCCGTTAGAAGACCGGGGGAGGGGTTGTATAAGATGTATATCAAAAAAATTATGTATTGTTTTACTAAATAGCGCATCATTTTACTAAATTGTGGGCCCGTACTAAATTCGGTCAAATGGACACACTGTTGCAACCAACCAACCAAGTGAGTTACTACTAAAATGAGCGCATAATACATTCTATGCACAATCTAGTAAAATGAGATCATAATTCAGTAAAACAAGTGCACAATTTGTCACATTCTCATAAAAAACATTATTTCAAACCAAACAGCTCTGAAATGTATAAAACTGAACTAGCAGATATCACAGAAAAAAACATATCTTGCAAACATCCCAAGCAGCTCCAGATGCACAGCTCTGAATTTGGTGAAGCCTTATATTATCTCTGGCTTTTTTCTGTCTCAGCAGCAAGTAGGCTAGCCTAGTTATCTTACACAGATGCACTGTAAAACTGAGTAAGACATATCATCTCACGCTACAATCAGCATAATAAATGACTCACAGTGGCTCAAACAAAAAGTGCATTCTCTGTTGGGATAGTGATGACAGACAAACTGAGAGGGATAAATGACAGCAGCAAAGTTTCCCTTTATTTCATACAAATTGGGCATTCTTCATAGTCTAACTTATAATACTGATCAAGATCAGTTGTCATGGATTTCCACTGAGTTGATTCTCAGTGATACAGACATTATTCCAACATTATTCCAACTCTTTATGCAGATAAAACATTTAAACATATAGTCGTGATAATGCCTCCTCCAGTACCTCTTGATTAATAAATTAAGCATGTGTATGTGAGTAGGAATCTGATACCAGACCGCAAACTCCAAAGTTCCAGTGGAGCCCAACAGCTGATGTCCAGTCTTGATAACGCTGCTGTCTGCCAGCACCTAATCTCCTCCCTGACTCTTATCACAGAGGCACAGGACTCTCTAGAGGGATACATTGATACCAGAGACACTACAAGAGTCACCATGCTGATCTGGAGTCGGCCTCTCTCCTCTGCTGCTACCAGATAAACTCCAACAGACACACAGCACTGACCTCAGCACAGTATGTGCTCCATGAACAGCCATACTTTAGCGGACAGGCTTAACCGGTCTCTTTTCTCCACAGGATAAACACGAATAACCCTCTTCTCTACTTCTGTCATTTCTTACTTGGTAACAACAAGTCTGTTAGATTCTAAACACCATGTTTGGAGTCAAAGGACACCATTTAACCCTTTAGGTCAAACAGCAAAAAAATACAGATTGCTGCAAGCCACAAAGGCACCACACACACACACACACACACACACACACACACACACACACACTGCAACTGCTCTGGGTTGAAGGGATATTCCACCATTTTGGGGAATTACACTCGTTATTACATTCTACACCTCCCCTTGAGTTAAACAATTGATTATTACCTTTCTTCAGTTCATCCATCCAACAAAGTACAGATCTGTCTGATGATAAGTCTGTGGTAATTTTGGATTATCATTTTGGAAGGGAGCATTACAATGAAATGCAGATGCTAGGCCTACATTACCAGGATTATACAAAAACTATGTATCATATTTCAACAGAGAGAGAGAGAGATCCAAAGTCTGTCTGATGATAAGTCTGTAATAATTTTGGATTATCATTTGGGAGGCAGCATTTAAATGAAAGTGCAGATGCTAGACCTACATTACCAGTATTACTGATGGTGCGTGTTCTCTCATTCTACCTTAATAATAGGCCAGTCAATCTAGCCCAAAAAGACAAAAAATTTGCAACAGAAATGCCTCATAGTTTTTATTGCTTCTAATACCCTCCTGAATCATATACTAAAAGTCTTCCGCCGAAGATGGAGTGGAACATATTTTTATTTTAGATTAAAGGCCAAAGTTCTTCCCAACATTCTAAGTAATAGGGGAAAAAATAAATGAATAGCTATCACTATGCAACTTCTCCAGTAGATTAGTGACATCAAACCAAAGAAAAAAATGTATTACAAGTTTTTGAGATTTTATGTTTATATATGCAAATTAGGCATTTCTTCATAAAATGTACCATCATTTGCATATAGAAAACACACAATCTGAAAATTGGATGAAGCCAGATTAAACATGTATTGTTTCATTATGTTGAGACAATACAGAAGGGGCAGCGGCTCTGTTTCTCCATACATTAGAAAATACTATTTAGAAGATATAGAAAATATCAGGCTATTGACAATATATCAACATAACTCCTCCCTAATCAAACACAACATATAGATAGGGAGAAATCTGTAATGAATAGTTTATAATAGTTTATAATAGTGTTACTGAAGTGGATATTTCTCCTCGACAGTGTACGGAAACCTAATTTTGAGAAAACACCCTTTAAAGATTACAGTGAAAAGGAATACATATTTCAGCGGAAACCACTATTAACAGACAAGTCATTGATATTGAAATCTGTAAATAGACAATACGTACCCAAAACCACAACTCAAGAGACAGATAGAAGAGAAAGACCAGTAGGCACTTTAATACAAAACAGGAGGTACAGTAGGCCATAGCAAAGCAACAAAAAAAGTTCAATCAATGTTCTCATCCAAGTTTGCCGACATATTTGCACATACGCATTGGGGCAGCCGTGGCCTACTGGTTAGCACTTCGGACCTGTAACTGGTTCGAACACCCGACCAGTAGAAACGACCCTTGAGCAAGGTACCTAACCCCTCACTGCTCCCTCAGCTTAGTGTGTGCTTAGTGCGAGATAGTGTGTGTTCACCTCACTGTGTATTCACTGTGTGCTGAGTGTGTGTTTCACTAAATGCAGACCAAATTTCCCTCACAGGATCAAAAGAGTATATATACTTATATACTTATATATGCGCCCCTGCACTCTGTGAAAGCTAGGGAGCAGTCAAGGCCTTGACGACGGCAATTGCAGCGCATTGTGCTGCAACCAGACAAGCTCGAACAAAGATTGAGGTGCAGGGTCCTGGTCATTATGGACAGAATCTTGGATCCTCCAGCCCCATTCCTCTGGTGGTAGCAAGTTTCCCATCCATTCTTGAACTTGATGGTACACTCTGAAGCTATGAAACATAGCAGACGAAGCTGTTGTTGGCAAGTTGCGAGGGTGGATAGCCGTTTTGCTGTCAGTCACCTTACTATAAAAACGTTTCAGTCTGAGGTCATTGAGAGAATCTGCTTCTTTGCCTTTGTAGATCTGTATCATTGCTTTTCCCCCTGCAGCAGCAATTTCCTCTTTAGTAGTACACATGGCACAATGTTGACGCGTCCAACCTTTCCCAGGTCTTTTGCTGTAATCTTGACAGGTGAAATCACTGATGCTCGTTTGATTCTGAGGGTTATGCATGCAATAATTCCCATGCCCATCAATCGTCCGGGTGTTATGGTCAGCATTATCAGCAACGTATTGAATGAAGTGCCCTGGTGTGAATCCATCAACCTCTGTTTTCTGTACTACTGTGGCACTTCTTTCGTATTTCTGTACCTCATTGGGGCAGCCGTGGCCTACTGGTTAGCGCTTCGGACTTGTAACCGAACGGTTGCTGGTTCGAACCCCCGACCAGTAGGAACGGCTGCCCTTGAGCATCTAACCCCTCACTGCTGCCTGAGTGCCGCTGTAGCAGGCAGCTCACTGCGTCGGGATTAGTGTGTGCTTCACCTCACTGTGTGCTGTGTGAGTATATATACTATACTACTATACTACTTCTATGAAAATGAAGGGGCTGCAGGATCACTTACAACCAACTATCCCTGCTTGCTGCTATTTCTTATTTTGCGCTATTCTTTTGGGATTTGTGAACTTCTACCGGCAGTCCGGCACTCTGCATGAACGACTTGGCCAGGGACTACAGTTATGTCAGCATTGCATTGTTGACTGGCTCTGTGGATACCTTCACATCCCCTCTAAGTTAATTAGACTGTCAGTGCTTCATCAGACGTTTGGTTCCCACAAAACACACACTCAGCCATCTCATCCTATAAAAAATATGACTCAAAAAATAGTATTTTCTAATGTATGGGATGATGTAGAAACTTAGCCACAGTCCCTTCTTTTAATTTTGTCTTTTATCTAATGTGTCAAGAATGAAACAATACATTTTTCATCCAATTTTCAGATTGTGTGTGTTTTATGGTACATTTTATGAATACATGCCTAATTTGCATATATAAACATACAATCTCAAAAACTTGTAATACATTTTTTCTTTGGTATGATGTCATTAATCAACTGGAGAAGTTTCATAGTGATAGCTATTAATTATTTTTTCCTCCTATTACTTAGAGTGTTGAGCAAAACTTTTAGTATATGATTCAGGAGGGAGCAATAAAAACTGTGAGGCATTTCTGTTGCAAACTTTTTGTCTTTTTGGGCTAGATTGACTGGCCTATAAGGCCAATGAATTCACCTCATCATGACATTTACTGAGGGTAGAACATTTTAAATACACCCAAAGCTGAAAGCTCTTGAGACGAGGAGACATGCCACTAGCTGTCAGAGCTACGTGACTACATACACAGACTATGTGACAGTATGCATGAACGACTTGGCCAGGGACTACAGTTATGTCAGCATTGCATTGTTGACTGGCTCTGTGGATACCTTCACATCCCCTCTGAGTTAATTTGACTGTCAGTGCTTCATCAGACGTTTGGTTCCCACAAAACACACATTCAGCTATCTCATCCTATAAAAAATATGACTCAAAAAATTGTATTTTCTAATGTATGGGATGATGTAGAAACTTAGCCACAGTCCCTTCTTTTACTTTTGTCTTTTATCTAATGTGTCAAGAATGAAACAATACATTTTTCATCCAATTTTCAGATTGTGTGTGTTTTATGGTACATTTTATGAATACATGCCTAATTTGCATATATAAACATACAATCTCAAAAACTTGTAATACATTTTTTCTTTGGTATGATGTCATTAATCAACTGGAGAAGTTTCATAGTGATAGCTATTAATTATTTTTTCCTCCTATTACTTAGAGTGTTGAGCAAAACTTTTAGTATATGATTCAGGAGGGATCAATAAAAACTGTGAGGCATTTCTGTTGCAAACTTTTTGTCTTTTTGGGCTAGATTGACTGGCCTATAAGGCCAATGAATTCACCTCATCATGACATTTACTGAGGGTAAAACATTTTAAATACACCCAAAGCTGAAAGCTCTTGAGATGAGGAGACATGCCACTAGCTGTCAGAGCTACGTGACTACATACACAGACTATGTGACAGTATGCACAAAATGAAAGCAGTCATAGAACCACAGCCTTCCTATTTGTGCGTGTGCGTACGTGTGTGCGTGCGTGTGTGTGTGTGTGAAAGAGACTGTATATCTTGACCGCACCTGCACAAATTTAAATGAAAGTACTGTAGACATAGATTCACAGCATTCCCATTTGTGTGGAAATAGGCTGGACTAGTCCACTGAATTATTTCCACACTGTTAAAAGCTGTTAACTATACAGAGTAGGCCTACGGTATATATAATCCTCACCACATTTACATTTATTCATTTAGCAGAGACTTTTATCCAAAGCCACTTACAAGGGCCATTCTCCTGTGTAGTTTTGTATAGGCTGTATTGCTATAATCAATGAATGCAATATATTTTACTGATTTGTTTTCTGTCACAGGGCCCACATTTTCTAGCAGCGCCCCTGAAGCTAGTACACAAAAGTGAACTATTACACCTCCCGAAACAAATCAAGTTGCTGCTGGATATACTGGATATATGGTAATCTCTCTCAGTTGTCAACCGGGACGAATGCAAAAGTTTCCAACAAAAACAAATTATTCTGATTAGATATGTAAATATGTAAAATCTTGTGCACTAGATAACACCATTCCTTTTCCACCATTCACTTCTTTCACCTCTTTAATCCCCGTTAGGCTACTGAACAACTAAGCAAAATGCAGGTTAGCCTACAGCTGCGGTGGTATATCCCTCTTAATGATTAGGCAATTTAACAAAGCAGGACAAACAAACAGTATTGGAGGTCTACTCACCACCAAATAGGTTCTTGTAGGCTAGAAAAATCAAGATTCTAAGACGTCTAGTCTACAACCAACAAAGCCTGTCCTCTACACGCGACAACTTTACAACCTTTCACTTTCAATATGGGGGTAAGCGTCAGTTAGGTTAGGCGTGGTCTGTGGTCAGGATGTCAGAGGCACAGATCCGCCGCGGAGGTAGGCCTACTGTTTACTAATCTGATATGATTTTAAAAGGCTAACTGAGAAACTATCAACAGCAAAAGGGTTTGCCAATGTTTTCTCAGTTAGCCTTTTAAAATGATATCAGATTAGTAAACATAATGTGCCTTTGGAACATTGGATGAATGGTTGCTGATAATGGGCAATGTAGATACTGCATTAAAGATCAGCCACTTCTTTCTACAACAGTCGAGAACCCTTTTGCAATTATGTAAGCGCATGATGTAATCTTAATATTCTGAATCTGGTATTCTGTCTGTAATGGAGTGAAATGGAAATGTCTAAGTGACCCCAAACTTTTGACCAGCAGTGTATATTTGGATATCTTGCATGAAAGTCTATGCTGAATATATTTAATTATAAAGAAAATATAAGAAAATGGCCTATATTGAATATTTACTGATATTTTTTAAATATATTGATAAATACATGAACATATATTTATTTAACATAGATGTGCTTATACTGGAATATGTTCAAGTTGTATATTATGTGGATATGTTAGTTTTCTATAGGCGGACCCCGGAAATGGGTCCGGAACGTCCACTTGCACACCACGACGGGATGCGTATCGCGGGTCCGGTCAGACTCCGTGGCGGACCCTATCCACATCCGAGCATAAAGCTGCTGCGGGTCCGTTTTGAACCCGCAAAATAGAAGGAATCATTTGGGACCTGCTAATTAAACAGCGAATCCGCCGTGGATTCATTTCAGACCCCTTTATTCGATAGATAGATAGATACTAGATAGATAGATAGATAGATAGATAGATAATGTAGATAGATAGGTACTTTATTGATCCCCAAGGGGAAATTCAAGGTCTCAGTAGCATACAGATATCACACACAACATGCACTTACAGCAGAAAGAGTAAATATAAGTATAAACATATAACAAAACTCCACTGTACAATAGAGACAGTAGAAGATAAGAAAAACTAAAATACTAAATACTAAATATACTATATAAACAAAATTTTAAAAATCCACAGTGTGCTTAAGGATGATCAAGCATGAGGTGTTTGCAGTGACAGGGCCGGGTCTGGGCCTGTAGTTCTGTGTGCATGGTAAGGTGCTCTATGAAAGTGAGTGTCATGGTGAAGGTGCAATAAGTAGTCCAACAGTGCAACAGTGCAAGAATAAGGTCTAGAGACCAGCATAAATAAATATGGACAAATAAAAGAGTAATGTATAATGTAGACAAGGTCATATAAAAACTATATCAGTGCAAGAATAGGTTGAGGTAGTAGGGTTACAGCCATTCAGTATTGTATCAGAAGCCATTGGTCATGTGTGCTAATATGAAAAACAGTGTAGCAGTAAAACAGTAGTAAAAGAGTAGTGAACAGTCAGTACTCACACATGGAGAAGGTGGAGAGGCAGACAGACTATGCAGAGAAGTCTCTCCTCTTCCCTTTAGTGAATTATTGAAAAGTTGTATGGCCCTGGGGACAAATGACTTCCTCAGCCTTTCAGTTGTGCATGGCAGTGAGCAAAGTCTCCATCTGATCAAGCTCTTTTGCTTTCTAATTATTCATCAGGCCTTTTAGGATCCGTTCATGAAGCAGTTCATCTGGCCCATATCCATAGCTTACTTTATAATGACCAAAAATAGCTACTACAAAAATATATAGCCTATAACCTATCTGGCTAAAATCTATATTGCACTACAAAAGATGAGCTTTAATGTAAAGTATTGTAGGCCCTACCAACAAATATGACAATACAATAATTATTCTAATTTAATGAATATTAATAGCATGTTCCAAAGCCAGATAACCTTCATATCAGACTAACCATAGTGCTGTTACTCTCCAAAGAGACACAGCTAATCATTTCAGTTGCATCACATGTTGCTAGGCAAATCACCAGCTACAAGGTTCTTAACAATTCTTGACAAAGTAAACAATTAAGTTGTCATGTAGGCTACATCTCATTTGTCACGTAGGCTACATCTTTCAGGTTCACAGGAAACCACAGACATTTGTTTTAGCACATTGCTTTTCTCTGAGTTGAAAAAACAAATAAAGGATGTTGGAGATACCCTCACTCTAGCATACCAAATGCCCCAAAACATCATCAACTATACCATCAATATCACAATTATCCACATGAATTCAAGTTTTTGCCTGAAATTGCACTGTGCCTATTTACGAGGGCATTGTTCCCACCTCTTTTGGGGCCTACCACCAAATGTTGGACATCTATAGAAAGCTGAGAACCTGTAGTTTTGTAGGAAACAGTCAGAATAACTGTGTGATGTAGACACAGAGTTACAGAGGCTAGAATATTTTTTTTTTTTTCTGCCGGATTACAAGCATCTCTGAACTGACTACATTTCTGCCGTCTAGGTCACTTGATATCACTTATAAACACAACTGAGCCCTAGCACCAGGTCTTGTGAAGCTGTGTGCAAAAGTAGATCAATATAGAATGAAAATATGAGTGATTTAGACCATTATTTGCCAAGGTATGCTCATGCGTTTTGTAAAATGCCTATGGAAATTTGGTTATCCAAAATGCATACTGACAATCAAATGCATACTGCATTTACATGAACCCCTTTGTGTAGAAGCATAATCCTGGTCTCAAATGAAAGAGTCAAATAATTGAGACAAAGTCAAATTAATCTGAGAATGTAAAGCACTATACAGATTGTACATGAAAAAAGTTGTCATTTTTGGATTCCCAAGAGTCAAAGCTTTGAAATGGTGTATAACATTACTATGCTATAGCAATATGGTGCATACAATTGATTTAGAATGTTGGGGGGAGGGGGGGGGTAACCGTCCCGCCGGCGGTACACTTATATAATGATAGTAGAAAAAAACATCATGATATACAGCACCCTCCACATCTACTGGTACCCCTGGTAACGGTTCATTTATCACGTAGGCCACATGTCTTTTGTCACAAAGGACACATGTCATTTGTCACGTAGTCATTTGTCACAAAGGACACATGTCATTTGTCACGTAGGCCACATGTCTTTTGTCACGTAGGCCACATGTCTTTTGTCACAAAGGACACATGTCATTTGTCACGTAGTCATTTGTCACAAAGGACACATGTCATTTGTCACGTAGGCCACATGTCATTTGTCACGTAGGCCACATGTCTTTTGTCACGTAGGCCACATGTCTTTTGTCACGTAGGCCACATGTCTTTTGTCACGTAGGCCACATGTCTTTTGTCACGTAGGCCACATGTCATTTATCACGTAGGCTATATCTTTCAGGTCCACATGAAAACCACAGACATTTGCGGAAGCACATAGTTTTTTTTAGTAAAAAAAAATGTTGCAGACTCTCTTACATACTCTAGCCTATGCCCCCCCAAAATGATTATATCATCAATAGCCAAACTTATTTAAATCATATTTCATCAGAGAGAGAGAGAGAGATCCAAAGTCTGTCTAATGAAAAATCGACACAACATGAAACTTTGATCGAAGTATCACCAGTGTTTCTACACATGAACTCAAACATTGTTTGTGTACACAAGTTGACTAAAAAGAAAGGTTTTGGACAACTTGCTTCTTGACTGGCAAGATGGCGGCGAGCGGAAAAACCAGGTGAGTGGGAGAGAGAGAGAGAGAGTGCACTGAGTTGTGAGAGATGCTGTTACAAGTGTCCAGTTTACTTCACATGGCCTGTATGTTACAGTATGTACCCCCCCCCCCCCCCACACACACACACACTCACAGAAACATGTTGTGCACATGTAGCTTTCCCCTTTTAAATCACAAATACACACACACACACACACAGATACAGAGAGAGAGAGAGAGAGACAAAAATACAAATCTGTCTGATAAGTCTGTAATCATTTTGGATTAAGGGGGAAGAGGGCCCTTGAAAAGTGGGGCTGATTACGCCATTCACACGTTTTACAAACCATGGACTTTTGAAAATTAGAAAATAATTTTGAATAAGACTAGACTATGGATACAATCTACAGCTTCAGCTAGTCAGGGGTGTCAGAATGAAGGAGAAAGTGGGACTGATCACTAGGGCCCCAAGGGGGAACATGACATACACAAAGCTGAAAACCCTTGAGAGGAGGGGACATGAAACTAGCTGTCAGAGCTACGTGACTACATGCACAGACTACGTGACAGTATGCACAAAATGAAAGCAGTCATAGAACCACAGCCTTGTGTGTGAGTGTGTGTGTGTGTATGTGAGTGTGTGTGTGTGTGTGTGTGTGTGTGTGTGTGTGAGAAAGAGACTCTTTACTTCACTATTCCTCTAACTCCTCTAACTTACAGCTACGTGACTACATGCAGAGACTATGTGACAGTATGCACAAAATGAAAGCAGTCAGAACACAGCCTTCCTATTTGTGTTTGTGTGTGTGTGTGTGTGTGTGTGTGTGTGAGTGTGTGTTAAAAGCTGTTATCTGTACAGAGTACAGTATATAATCCTCACCACATTTACATTTATTCATTTAGCAGACAGTTTTATCCAAAGCCACTTACAAGGCCCATTCTCCCGTGTAGGTGTAGGTTTGTATAGGCTGTATTGCTAAAATCAATGAATGTAATATAGTTTAAGTCTCAATTCATCAATTGCCCCCGGACCCCCTAACATTGGGGGGGGGGGGGGGGGGCAGAATTATTTGCTGTCATAGGGCCCACATTTTCTAGCAGCACCCCTGCAGCTAGTACAAAAGTGAACCAATACACCTCCCGAAACATGTCAAGTTGCCCACAGACAGGCTAGCCTGATAGGCAGATAAACGGCTACATGATATAGATAATCTCTCTCAGATGTCCACCGGGACAAATGCAAAAGTTTCCAACAAAAAAGGTGAAACAAATTACTCTGATTTGTAACATATGAAGCACTTGATAACACCGTTCCATTTCATTTCCACCATTCACTTCTTTCACCTCTTTCATTCCTACAGTATTAGGCTACTGAACAACTAAGCAAAGTGCAAGTTAGATCCAGAAGCTACAGCCCTCTTAACGATTTAACGAAGCAGGACAAACAAACAGTATTGTAGGTCTACTCACCACGAAACAGGTTCCTGTAGGCTAGTAAAATATCAAGTTTCTAAGACGTCTACAGTCTACAACCAAAGCCTGTCCGCTACACGCGATACTTTACAACCTTTCACTTTCAATATGGGAGTAAGCGTCAGTTAGGCTAGGCGTGGTCTGTGGTCAGGATGACAGAGGCCCAGATCTGCCGCGCAACCCCCACACAGAAAAATGAAGGGAAAACAAATATTCACGTAGGCTGTTATGCTGCTGCATCCAGCTCATTTGAATGGATGGCTACAATATATTTAACAATATATTTAACACAAACACACACATAAAAACACGCACATGTAGGAAAGCAGGCACACACACACATAAACACACACACACACACACACACACAGATGCATAAAACACACTCACATGCAGGCAAGCAGACACACACGCTCGCACACACACAAAAACACTGACACACAAACATGCACACACACACATAAAAACACACATGTAGGCACACACACACTTAAACACACACACACATGCTATTACCCCCATACACCCATTTACAAGCGAACACACACACAGACACATAAAACACACACACACATGGAGGCAAGCAGACACACGCACACACACACACACACCCATTACCCCCCCCCCCACACACACACACACACACACTCACAAGTGAAAACACACACAGAGAAGCACACATCTTACACAAAAGCAAACACACACATTAATGTACATACACAGAAGCTGCAAGAGTAGGGGATGGAGACAAATTGACATGTGTGGTTTATTTTTGTGGAGAAACTGTGCAGGAGGACTGGGCGGCGGTCATATTTTGTACCGCTCTGCGGTACATCTAGTTTATATAGTGTGTTTAAGGTGGATGAGAAAATGCCAAGAGTCTGAAATGCTGTCAATACAGCAAAAGTTAGTTGGCTGCTTTGAAGAGCCTAAAATATAATAAAACAGCTTTTTTTCTGGACTCAGTTCCAAGTTCATGATCAAACTCTTTTTCATTCTCTTCTTTCTTTTCACTGTAAGTACCGCTGGACTCTGTGACGTCTGTCTCAATGTCCGTTTCGGTTTTACAATGAACTGTAAGTACCGCTGGACTCTGCGACGTCTGTCTCAATGTCCGTTTCAGTTTTACAATGAACTGTAAGTACCGCTGGACTCTGCGACGTCTGTCTCAATGTCCGTTTCAGTTTTACAATGAACTGTAAGTACCGCTGGACTCTGTGACGTCTGTCTCAATGTCCGTTTCAGTTTTACAATGAACTGTAAGTACCGCTGGACTCTGCGACGTCTGTCAGTAGCTTTCTGCTAATGAATGACGTCTGTAGGAGCCATGAAGATGTTAATTATTATTATTATATACAATCTGATTATTATGTAATGTTAAGTAATATAGTTTAATGGTTTATATTTGGGTTATTATATTTCGTTAGTTTTTTGTTTAATTTGCAGATCACCGTAATTGGGGGCGGCAACTTCTAACTAGTTTAATGGCAGGTGCACAGGCACAGGCGGAAGTAGCCTAACTAGAGAGAGGGTGAGTTACGGGGAGGCCGTATTTCTTGTTGACCGCTGTTACGCTGTTACGCTGTGATTTTCTTTTACTTTGAGCACATTATGATTACTGGATTAAGTTGGACTATCTTTTTCAATAAACCCGTCAAACGCATCTGGATCTCAGTGGATATTTTGTTTGGAACAGCACGTCATACAATCAGCTACACCCATACCTTAGCCTCTCAGCGACTGCTTTGTTTTGGAATCAAGTCGCTACATTTTTGTCAACAAGAAGCGACATTAGGAAAGCAACTGCGGACGTTTCAAGGACCAAATGGGCGAAAGGATCATCGGAGATAAAGGAAGGAAGACTGGACTGACTTTCGATCATTAGGCCACAGCCTCGGAAGACGCACTCAAAAGCCAGGTAGGCTTGCTGGTGTTTATGCACATTAAGCTGTACATTGGAAGGAATACGGCACGCATACGCTGTTTGTCCATTGGGGACATTGTTGGATTAAACACCGTTTGAGTTGGTCATACCGATCGCTGGCATTGATTGTGTGGATTCGGTGCTGTATTTCCGTACTGTCAGATGATGAATCTCCGCTTTGTCTCTTTGAAATTGCCGCTGCTCTGCTAATGTGTGTGACGTTTCTGGATTTGTGGAAGTTTTTGGATGCACTGTGGCCTACATCCATGCTACACTGAATCTCCGCTTTGTCTCTTTGAAATTGCCGCTGCTCTGCTACTGCATGACGTGTTTTGTACATGTTTGAATGTTGAAGTGGATGCACATTTATTGAGAAGTGTGAGAAGAAAATGAGTCAAAAGGGTGTTTCAAGTTCTGAAATGGAGAGTGAGAAAAGGCAATCTAAGCCCACAGCAAAGGCTTTGGCAAACAAAATCGAAACGCTTCAAAATGAAAGGAGAAAGAGTGTGGATAAAGTTAAAGGGTTCATACAACAAATGAAAACATGCATGAAAAATAAGGAAAATGTTTCCAATCTCTTTTGGAGAGTTTAATTGATCAGTGTGGAAATGCCACCAAGTCACATGACCTGCTGATTCCTTTACTCCCTGAAGAGCAACAGAAGATCCATAATGAATGGTTTTCTAACATCATGACCTATAGCAACACATTTCAAAGGCGTGTTGAGCAATGGTTGATTGAGCCAGATGAATTGCTTGAGTTACATGATCAAACTGATTATGGTGAAATGAATGAACAGGAGTTGCCTCCAACACCTGATGAAACTCAGCAACAGGCTGCCTTAGTCATTGATGCAGATGAGCTGCAAGACGATGTAAAACCAAATGACAGTGTGTCAAATGTGGGAAGCAGGGTGTCCAAATCACGAAACTCTGCCACAGGAAGAGAGTCTGTTGCTTCCAGTATTTCTTCTGCACGTCTCAAAGCAGAGGCTGACTTGGCAGCTTTAAGAACAAGACAAAAATTATTAAAAGATAAACATGAACTGGAAGAGGAGGAGGAACGGCTGCGTAAAAGGAAAGAACAATTTAAGTTGGATGAGGAAATTGCAGCAAACATGGCAAAACTGGATGTGCTCAAGTCTCGGAGCATTTTGAGTGAGAGAACCCCTGTATCGAAGCGCTCGGATGGAATGAACTCCTATCTGGCAAAAGGACAAAAACTGCTCCTCAATGCTAAAGCAAAGTCATTTGTACCACAAAGGTCACAACATGAAATGAACCATGCTTACCTGGATGCAGGAACAAGACCTAAGGAGAGAAATCCATCTCAGTTAATTCATTCACATGGACCCAATCTATATGCAGTGAATCACCGTACTCTAGAAGGGATGCAAATGCAAGATGGAAATGCCATTGGTCCAAATGAAGATCAAAGCAATGTGTTTGGCATTATGAGCAAGCAAAATGAAATAACATCACTGTTGGTGCAGCAGCAGTGCCTTTCATCTTTGCCTAAGAGGGAGATACCAATCTTTGACGGTGATCCATTAAAATATCATGCGTTTGTGAAGGCTTTTGAGAACGGTGTGGAGAGGAACACTGCAAATCACAGTGACCGACTGTATTTCTTGGAACAGCACACAAGGGGTCACCCCAAAGAATTGATCAGAAGTTGCCAACATATGGATCCTGAGAGAGGATATGCTAAAGCAAAAGTGTTGTTAAAAGAACAGTTTGGAAATGAGCAGAGAATTTCATATGCATACATGGAAAAAGCTCTTTCATGGCCGCCAATCAAGAATGAAGATGCAAAAGCTCTTCGTGATTATAGCCTTTTTCTCAGAGGTTGCTGTAACGTTATGGAAGAGGTGCAATATATGCATGAACTGGACATACCTGCTAACATGCTAACCATCATAAAAAAGTTGCCCTACAAATTCCGAGACAAGTGGCGTTCTGCAGCTTGTGAACTACAGGATAGGCGCAGCCAGCGAGCTACATTCATTGACCTCACAACTTTTATAGAGAAACAAGTGCGGATTCTAACTGACCCAGTGTTTGGAAACATACAGGACGCTCCATCACTGACCACTAATAGAGGAGTGAACAAGCCAAATCTACAAACTCGTTCTGGAATTAAGGGAACCAGCTTTGCTACCACTGTAGGTCCTGTGATACACAAGACTCAGCCTGGAACTAGAGGAAAGGAGCGTGTGGAGTTTGCGAGGAGAACATGCATCTGTTGTGGAGAAGGACATGTTTTGGATTTGTGTCCACAGTTGGGGAAGAAGGCACACAAAGAGAAGATAGGCTTCTTAAGAGAGAAGGGTGTCTGTTTTGGCTGTTTGTGTATTGGACACATGAGCAAAGTTTGCAGAAAACGGATTTCCTGTGCAAAATGTGGTCTCAAACATCCAACTGTTCTTCACATTCCACAAAAAGAAAAGGACAAGGATCCGGACCAAGCTGAGAGGAAATCAGAGGTGTCCGTCGACAGTGCCCTGATGTCAAGTGGGCTTACAGGGGCTGGTGATCACGACTGCAAACTTCCAATAGTTCCAGTGCAAGTTAAGTCAAAGAAGGGCGATAAGATTGTCACCACCTATGCTTTCTTGGACCCAGGAAGTACAGCCGTGTTCTGTACAGAGGCACTAAGGGAAAAACTTAATGTTCCAGGAAAGAAGGTCCATATTCTCCTACGGACGATGGGCCAAGAGAAAGTGGTGAGCAGCTACATGGTGCCAGGACTGGAAGTGGCCGGCTTGACTGGGGAGCATTTCTGTGAGCTGCCCAAGGCTTACACGCAAACACACATGCCTGTTCACAAGAGAAACATTCCAAAACAGAATGATATTCAGAAATGGCCTTATTTGAAACATGTTCACTTGCCTGAGATTGACGCAGGGATTGAGCTGTTGATTGGGACAAATGTCTCCAAAGCCTTGGAACCCTTGCAAGTGATTCGCAGTGTAGGAGATGGACCCTATGCAATCAGAACAATGCTGGGCTGGACAGTGAATGGGCCTCTGGATGAAGACGGTGGCGGTGAGCAGCCAGAGTTGACCGTGAACAGAGTGTCAGTTGTGACTTTGGACGAACTTTGGCAGCAGCAGTTTAAGGCAGACTTCCCTGAGTGCAGTGTGGAGGAACAGCCTGCCATGTCAAGAGAGGAACAAAAGTTCATGGAGCTGGTTACGAGTTCAGCAAAACAGGTTAAGGGTCATTATCAGATCAACCTGCCATTGAGGAATAAGGACGTTAGTATGCCAAATAATAGGAAGATCATTGAGCAGCGTGCCTTACATCTGAAGAGGAGGCTTCAGAAGGATTCCTCATTTCATGCTGACTATAAGACCTTCATGGAAGATCTGGTTGTCAAAGGCTATGCAGAAAGGGTACCTGAAGATGATTTGGAACGTAGTGATGGCAGGGTTTGGTACATCCCGCATCAAGGTGTTTACCATCCTACGAAGAAGAAGATCAGGGTTGTTTTTGACTGTGGAGCAAGTTTCCAAGGAACATCACTTAATGCTCAACTCTTACAGGGCCCAGACCTCACAAGTTCACTGATTGGAGTGATGAGCAGGTTCAGGAAGGAACCAGTCGTCATCATGGCGGACGTGGAGGCGATGTTTCACCAGGTCAGGGTACCACCTGAGGATGCTGACTTCTTGAGGTTCCTCTGGTGGCCTGCTGGAGACTTAAGTCAAGATCATGTGGACTTCAGGATGCTGGTGCATCTCTTTGGGGCAACGTCCTCTCCCAGTTGTGCCAATTTTGCCCTCAGGAAATGCGCAGAGGATAACAAAGAACAATTCAGCGAGGAAGCAATGGATAAAGTCCTACATAGCTTTTACGTGGATGACTGCCTAGTATCCGTGGCTTCAGAGGAAAGAGCTGTATCACTTTATCATGAGCTCATCGCAATCTGTGCCAAAGGTGGGTTCCGACTCACAAAGTGGATAAGCAACAGGCGTGATGTCTTAAATGCAATACCTGAAGAGCACAGAGCCAAAGACGTGAAATTGTTGAACATGGACCAAGAGTTGCCACCTGTGGAGAGAGTGCTTGGTGTGGAGTGGTGCATTCAGTCTGATACTTTTAAGTTTAAGATTGTTGTTAAGGACAGACCACTCACCACTCTCTTGGGATCGTGAGTCCTGTCGTCTTGTTTGCCAAGAAGATCTTAAGGGATCTGTGTAGGAGAGCACTCGGTTGGGACGATGTCATACCCCAGACTGTGGCTCAGGAGTGGACAAGTTGGCTGGATGAACTCCGTCATTTGGAGAAATGTAACATCATGAGGTGTCTGAAACCATCAGATTTTGGTGAAGTGACTACAGCACAATTACATCATTTCTGTGATGCAAGCGAGGATGGCTATGGAACAGTGACTTACCTGCTGTCACGAAATGCACAATCACAGGTGCACAGTGCTTTTGTCATGGGAAAGGCAAGGGTGGCACCATTGAAGCCTGCTACCATCCCCCGAATGGAGCTCATCGCTGCCACCATGGCCAGTCGCATTGACATCTTGTGGAGGAAAGAGCTGCACATGCAACTTCAAGACTCTGTGTTTTGGACCGACAGCACTTCGGTGCTCAAATACATCAGGAATGAGACATCCAGGTTCAAAGTCTTTGTTGCCAACAGAGTCACAGAAATTCGCAAGGCTTCACAACCCTCTCGGTGGAGGTATGTTGGAACAGCAAGTAATCCAGCTGATGTCGCCTCCAGGGGTGTGAAAGGTGATGCATTTCTCAAGGATGCCACATGGGTGTCAGGGCCTCGTTTTCTCCTTCAACCAGAGGATGAGTGGCCTGTCAACCCCGAGGATATTCATCGACTAACAGCAGATGACCCTGAGGTCAAGAAGGAAACCACAGTGAATGCTGTACAGGCCAGTGAGGAGGCTGCTGCAGTATCTTGCATGATCCACCACTTCAGCTCTTAGATCCGTCTGAAAAAGTCTGTAGCCTGGATCTTGAGATTCAAAACTTGGCTCTCATCTCTCTGTCAGAAGAGGAGACAGTTGAATGTGGCTCTTGCACAATCAGGATTGGATGAAGAACAACAACGACGTTCATTGGAGAGGGATATGGAAGCATTTACACCTAATCACCTGCTGCTTTTGAAGGCATTACCATCTTTGCCACCAGGAGTCTTCCAGGAAGCCGACATGTACGCACGCAGGAGGTGGAAGCAGGTCCAGTACATGTCAGACCTGTTCTGGAAGAGATGGGTTAAGGAGTACTTACCTCAGTTGCAGGAGCGGCAGAGATGGTCAGGAGCGAAGCGAAACCTTGTTCCTGGAGATCTGGTGCTTGTAGTGGACAGTACAGTACCTCGGAACTCCTGGGTAGTAGGACGAGTCCTACAAACCTTTCCAGACCGAAGGGGCTTTGTGCGTCAGGTGCACATCAAGACTAAGAATAGCTGCCTGAACCGGCCTATAACCAAGGTATGTCTGCTGCAGGGGGCCGATCCTGGAGGTGGGGCGGCTGTTGCAGATGACAAGGCCTAGACCTCTGACTAGACGTCTGACTTTAACTTTGACGCTTGACTAAGAGTGACTGTGGTGAACACAGATCACAGGGCTATGTGCTGGTAACCTCTGGCCCTACCGACTGACTTCTCACAAGATCATGGAAACGGAGGGAGAAGAAGAAGAAGAAGAATGTATTGTGACTATGTATTCTGTTTAGTTTAATTATTTCATGACTCCTATTGTGTGTAATTATTAGGTAATAGCTTAATAATTAGGGGCTGGTGTGTAGGAGCCATGAAGATGTTAATTATTATTATTATATACAATCTGATTATTATGTAATGTTAAGTAATATAGTTTAATGGTTTATATTTGGGTTATTATATTTCGTTAGTTTTTTGTTTAATTTGCAGATCACCGTAATTGGGGGCGGCAACTTCTAACTAGTTTAATGGCAGGTGCACAGGCACAGGCGGAAGTAGCCTAACTAGAGAGAGGGTGAGTTACGGGGAGGCCGTATTTCTTGTTGACCGCTGTTACGCTGTTACGCTGTGATTTTCTTTTACTTTGAGCACATTATGATTACTGGATTAAGTTGGACTATCTTTTTCAATAAACCCGTCAAACGCATCTGGATCTCAGTGGATATTTTGTTTGGAACAGCACGTCATACAATCAGCTACACCCATACCTTAGCCTCTCAGCGACTGCTTTGTTTTGGAATCAAGTCGCTACAACGTCATTGACGCATTTGAAAGGCTTTTTTTAGAACAAATAAGTAATTAAAAAAATATAATACTCAGCGGTGTGTATTTTCTCTGCCCCCTCTTTCGAATGCAACATTCAAATTTCTGGGCAAAAAAATTATATCCCAAGAAAAGTGGATTATGAGGGGTACAGCTCCGTAGACCTCAATTCATTCTGCACTTATTAGTGAACGCCCTCACGTGGAACCAGAATAGGAACTGCAACCAGTTCCGAGAGTGGCGGTTCTCCCCTTATTAGACATTCTCTGACCTTGGTGAATGGAATTCCTAGTGTTTGGCAAACCAAACACACAACTACGCATTACTGCCCCCTCTTGGTATGGAGTTTCACTGCAGAAACATGGGTGGATTGATAGTCCAGCGGCAACATTCTAATTGTATACAGTCTATGATGTAGATGATAGATAGATTTCAAATAAACACCGGAGATGTTGAATTCCTAGTGCTATAGCTATTGAATTTCACACAGCGGCCAATGAACAAGCAGGTCTATTTACTGTCAAAAACAAAATCACTCACAAAAACATCACTAACAGGGGGGTATTCCAAGTATGTGGTTTAGTGACAAATTAACTGAAAGTGGTAAACCTCCTACAACAAGAGCCCTATGACATTGTTTTTAGGAGAATGAAGCCATACAGCTCTTCTATTAGGAGGTTTACCATTTATTCTGAGTTAACTTGTTTGTCACTAAACCACATACTTGAAATACCCATCTGTGGTCGGGATGGCGTTGCGGTGATGGAAATAGGAGACAGTGGTGATGTTTCTCAAACATAGCCAGGTTTTATTTCCACCTTAGCAGCTGAGCATGCATGGACCAGTATGGAAAAATCAGAAAATAAAAGAAAAAAACAAACTCCAAACAAAAATCTCAAATCAATCACTAAACTTCAAAAACTATCTCAAAATGAACTTTGACAACCCTTTTCAATTATAGGGCAAACTGCTGCAAATCAGAAAAAGAGAGTTAGGCCTAAGAGCAGGGGCAATCACTTGCTCACCTCCATTCTACCTCCTTCTGCCCTCAACCATTCTTCTTCTTCTTCTTGTGGGGTTGGCATACACACGGTTGCATTTACCGCCACCAACTGGACATTTACATAACTACGGGTATGGAGTTTCAACGAAGGAGTGACAAAGAAAAGGAATAATAATAATTGAGGAAAATAAAGGAAAAAAATAAAAAATAAATAATACTCTGATACTCTAATATTAACTAAATCCTAACAAAAAGTCCTGTGTTCTTGAGAAACTTAAATACAGATCTCCAGGCAGACGGCATAGAGAAGGAGAGTAAACCCAAGAGAGAGCCTGGCCTGCCCCAGTTCTCTAACCTCTTCTAGTACTATACTTCTTTCTATGCTGTACGCTGGGCAAACTAATAAAACATGTTGAACTGTCTCCATTTCCCATCACAATGGCCCGTGGCATGTTTGCCAATAACATGAAGATGATGGTTCAGCCTAGTGTGGCCTATATCCTAAGCCTTGTTATTATTTGCTCCTCTTTTCGGCTCCCGCTGCACGGTCTTCTGGTGGGCACCTGTTTTTGTATAGTGCGAAGGAAGCTACCCTTACTCTCCCTGTCCCACTGCCCCTGCCATTCGCCTATCATTTTAGTTACTATGATATGCTTAACTTCTGCTTTACTGAGTGGAATGTTAATCTGAATCTCAGAATTTAAAGCATCTTTAGCAAGCTGGTCTACAACCTCATCCCCTTCAATACCTGAATGAGATGGAACCCATGCAAAAATAACTAAAATATCTTGCTGATGCAGTCTAAAAAGACTTTGAAGAACATCATACAGTAGGTCAGGTCTGCACACTGACTTGCCGTGCAGAATACTAGTCAATGCTGACAATGAATCAGAGCAAATCACATTACACC
Source organism: Alosa pseudoharengus (assembly GCF_046254945.1). Classification (NCBI taxonomy): domain Eukaryota; kingdom Metazoa; phylum Chordata; class Actinopteri; order Clupeiformes; family Clupeidae; genus Alosa; species Alosa pseudoharengus. The sequence continues at coordinate 5,457,088 of NW_027468564.1, read as the reverse complement.
GGGTCTTAACCTCTTCAATCCATTCTAGTGCAAGACAGATTGCAAATAGCTCTACTGAATAAACTGCAAGGTGGTCAGAGAGTCTCTTTTGAATTTCTTTCTTATACTTTGGGATAAACACTGCAGCTGCATTCTTCCCTGTAGCAGGGTCTTTAGAACCATCTGTAAAAATTTGAACCCCGTCAGGATATTCGGTGCGTATATGCACATTAGTGAGAATGTTTCACATCCCTTTCCTCCTCAACCTCATCACACATTTTGACTAAAACGATATCCACTATGGGCATAACAAAAAACCAGGGAGGGGTATGTGGCAGTGGAACCACAGAACTATGAGACAACTTAGTTAGTCCAAGTTTTCCAGCTTGGCTATTCCCAATCCACCAAAAACTATTAAAGTTTGCTTTGCCGTGTTCCCAACACTGAGTCAGAATATGCTTAGTAGGGTGATCCTCTTTATGGCCTTGCAAGTTCGTCCAGTACACCATGGCCAACTGCTGCAGGGCATTTCCCCTGATTCTACCTGGAGAGCGGGGACTTATGAGGTCCTAAATGCCCCACTGCACACGCGTAAGGCCTGTGCTTTAATTACATCAAGTTTCATCAAATGTGTCTTTGCCGCTGATCTATACGCAATGCACGCATAATCCAAAGTAGATCTGATAAGTGCAATATATACATGTTTTAACGACATCATCGTGGCACCCCAGTCGCTCCCCACTAGGCACCTGAGTATATTTACTGCCTTTTTACACTTAACAACAATTCTCTGAATATGGTCTCTGAAAGTCAGCTTACAGTCCATCCAAACCCCTAAGAACCTCACTACCTCAACTTGTTTGAGTGGCTGTCCATACAGAGTAATATGTACAGGGGGAACAATTCTTATTTTGGTAAAGCAAATAACCTGTGTCTTTTCCACTGAGAAACGGAAGCCCCACTTAATGCCCCAATTCTCTTCAAAACTAACTGCTGCCTGGAGTTTCTGACTAATATGAGCTGAATTTCACCCCCTGATCCACAGTGCTCCATCATCTGCATACAAAGATCTTCCAATATTAACGTCCATGTCTGATAAAATGTCATTAATCATGATACTGAACAGCAGAGGGCAGCATACACTGCCCTGAGGGACACCATTATCCACATGATAAATATTAGAATGTGATTGTCCAACCCGCACCTCAATGGTTCTGTTTAACAGAAAGTCCATGACCCAATTATACAGTCTGCCACTTATTCCCATTGCTTTTAACTTAATAAGGAGCCCCTCACGCCATAGCATATCATATGCTTTTTCTATGTCAAAGAAAACAGCATTAACCTGCTCTTTATTTGCTTGGGCTTTCCTTATAGTGTCTTCCAGACACAGCACAGGGTCCATAGTCATCCTTCCCCTACGGAACCCACTCTGACATGAGCTGATTAAGCCTCTCTTTTCAACAATGTAAGTTAACCTCTCTGTGACCATTCGCTCCATTATCTTACATAGATTAGAGGTTAAAGCAATAGGCCTGTAGCTAGTCGCCTCTCTTTTTTCCACCTGGTTTCAGAATTGGTACCACAACAGAATGCTTCCAAGCAGATGGAATATTCCCTGTCTCCCATATCATATTAAAAAGTTGCAGAAGTACCATTTGCACTTGAGGACATAGTTTCTCCACCATTATGTAACAAATTTCATCCTTACCTGGAGATGTAGACCTCACTCCGCTCAGCGCCCGCTTTAACTCAAACATAGAAAATGGCACATCAAAAGAATTATCTACATCAAGCTTCTTCTCTAAAACATTGCGATGCACCCTTACCATTTCTTCTCTAGCCTCTCTGGCCTCAGGAGACAAATTATTCACACTGTGAATTCTAACAAATACTTTTGCCAGTGCTTCTGCTTTATCTTTATCTGTTCTCATAATTTCCTCATTAAACTGGATAGCCGGTAATGAAAACTCCCTCCTAATTCCTCCCATTCTCCTTATCATCCCCCACACATCATTGATTGAGGTATCTCTTCCAATAGTGTCACAAAACGCTCCCCACCGCTCTCTCTTTGCCTTCCTTATGACCCTCCAGCTTGAGCTCTTTTATACTCAACCAGGTCAGCAAAAGAGAAAGTTGATTTGACCTTTTTAAAAGCATTATTTCTTACCTGTATTGCTTCCCTACACTCATCTGTCCACCAAGGTACCATTTTACGCTGCCCACAGCTTGTTGTTTTCCCGATAAATTGAAAGACCGAAGAGTGCAATATCTCTGTAATCCTGCTGTTAACATCATTGACATTTCCACACTGTTCTACATTAAAACTCATCAATCTAGCACTACAATTCATTCTAGATTCACTTCCTCCACTACCTTACCATTACTATTGGTTTCTGTACTCCCCCCACAGTGTGCTATACGCATTAAAGTCTCCACACCAAATCATCTTATGGGACACATCACCCAGGAACTCATCAAGAACATCTTTGTTTAATGCTTCACAAGGGTTGTAATAGTTAACCACCAGAAAGTTGGAATTACCTATCCATACCTCAATGATTATCCCCTCCACCTCTCTACTTACCTTAATAGTTCTGTAGCCCAGTCCCTGCATGACAAATACAGCCACCCCTCCACCTGGGCCCTTCTCCCTATCCCTGCGCACCAATACATACCCTTGCAGCACAAAGTCCAAATGAGGCCTAAGCCACGTCTCTTGCACACATATTACATTAGGCCTGGCATCCAAATCTTCCACAAACTTCTTAAGTTCCTGCCCATTAGAGCAGAGACTTCTAGCATTCCACTGTAAGATGCTGAAAACCATTAAGAATTTCCACATGGTGCTGGCTGTGATGCTGATTGAACACCTTGTTGAATATTTAAAATTCTGCTTATTTCTTCAAATGAAACTTCCGCCCCTACAGAAAAATGCCTTCGTGCAGCCTTAACGATGATTTTAATCTTCTCACTTTTCTTTTCTGTCAATGCTGTACAATTTATGACTTCAGCGAGAAATGCCAAGAATTTCACGCTATCCACTTGTATCATTTCCTTACCTGTGGGCCTAGAGGTTTCCTTGCTACACTGATATGAAACGTTATGACTTTGCCCCTGGAGTCCTGTTTCAGCTTTTCTTTTCCCATCCACTTTCTGAATAGCCTCTGCATAAGTACGTTTCTCCTCTACCTTTACTCTTTGTACCTCAGCCGCTCTTTTGTGTGCTTGGCACCCCTTGTATGCAGCGCTATGTGATCCTCCGCAATTGCAACATTTGACGCTAACGCCTTCCTGACATTGACCGTACTTATGATCTCCTCCACATTTGCCACATCGCTTTTCCCCCCTACAAATGGCTGCCACGTGCCCAAACTTCTGGCATTTAAAACATTGCAGTGTCGGTAGGATGTATGGACGAACTTGAAAGCTCATATACCCAACTCTAATCCTAATTGGCAGTACCTTCTCATCAAAAAACAACAGAATGGAAAGACTGTCCTTTTTAACTTGTTCTCGGGTGTACATCAGCCTTCTACATTTGACCACATTTGCTCCTGACACATTTCTCAAAATATCCTCGCACGACAAGTCTGTGGACACCCCTGTTACTACTCCAAGCTGTAGTTTTTTACGCTCCCATTCAATACATTTAATTTTCTTTCCTTCTATCTCGTTCATCCCAAGTAACTTATCCCGCTGTGTAATGTTAGAACACTCAATGATTAAGCTACCATCCCTTAATGGTGTAACCCTTACTGTCCCTACAGCTTCATGAAGTGCTTTAGTTATTTTCAGGGGGTTGATAGAGCTAGGGGAATCGAACTGTACTTTTACCTTCAAGTCGATTTGCCTTGCCACTCGCTTTGCATCGCTATCTTTATCTGACTCTGTATGAACATCATCATGGTCCGTTCTTCGTCTGATGCACCAGATGTAAATGGCGCTTTTTTTGTGAAATCATCATGACCTCGTTTGTTGTCTTTCTTCTTTCCATTCGTTTTTACCTGCCATTCCTGTTTTGAATTTCCCTCTACTGCTTCCATCTCTGCCACAGAATCTACATCACTTCCAAGAAAACTACCATCACTTCCCTCCGTCTCCACTCCATTACCCTCATCCAAGAGCTCGCCATTTGCGCCACTACTCTCTCCCCTTTCCCGAGGAGACCGACTCCGCTCCCGATGGTCTGTGCTGCGACGAGACATCCCACCGTTCAATCCATCCATCACCTCCCTCTTCCCCTTCACACACCAACACCCCTTTTAAAGAGCACCAAAATGGGTGTGGCCCAATTAACTCATTAACAATGAATTACCCACACCTGCAAACAGTTATTCAGCGAACATGCTGACAGGAATATGTGCAAAAAGTGCAGTGAATTAAAAAAAGTGTCCTAAAACAGGGAAGATGTAGTCAGCATCTTCACAAATAGCCTATATATTTTTTCCTCTTGGAGATTTTTGAACGACCCACATAGGAATTTGTCCAATAGCCTACCTTTCTAGGCTGTTATGCATTTCTCATGGGTTAGACATTTTCTGTAGCCTGGCTAACGTCAGACCTCATCTCATTGATATGGTGTCTGGGAACTACACGTTCATTTTCT